>NW_024038801.1:425000-977500 GCF_016077235.1 Cyprinodon tularosa
TGTCAAAAATTTCTGAATCAATTTAAAATTTTAATATTTTTAGAAAATTGAGGAGATATATTTTCCAAAAACATCATGCAAAACCTAAAGAAACAGGCTGACTGTCTAATTGTCTCATCATTAGGGTTTTATAAACGCCTGTCTTAAACAACACAGTGAACACTTTTTCACGAGGAGTGAATAACTGCTCTGAGTTTTATCCTAATTGGGTAGAAATGTTTGGAATGTGATCTCTTCCAGGAGCCATCTATCCATCCATCACACACAAAGCCGGTCTGTATTTAGGAGGCCGGGAAGGTAGATTGTGAACAGAGTTTGTTCCAACATTTGAATTTTTGCATGCAGCTCCATCTCAAGGAAGACAGGAAGAGGAAAAGATCTGAGTGACTTTGAAAGAAGGCCGAAATGCAAAAAATATCTTTGATGTACAATGCCTCTGGTGGCCGGTGGCTCCAAAACATCTGACTTCAAAAGGCCCACATTCACACACGGTTAACCTCTGATGAAGGCTACATGTTCTTCAGAGTAATCAGGGAGATCTCCTCCTGCTGATCTTTGCACAGATGGTCGTTTTGAAGCCAGTTATGGAAGAACAAAGGTTTAAATGCTATAAAATTAGATTTTTTTTTGTCCAGTTAGGCCCAAACAAGATCATCAAACTCAGCCTCCACCAAGCGCTCAATTCAAACTAACACATAAACATTAAACCAAAGCTGCATCTCTTCTTCTACTTCAAGCATTTAATGCTTTAACTGAAGATGTGGAGACATTTGGACTTTATTCACCCAGAGACATAAAGGACGATCAGTCCCAGATCTGACCAATCAGAGGACTTTTTGCAGTTTATGGGACTGAACAGCAGCGTTGAGGTCAAGGCTTTATTTAGCGGACCAAAAACATGGGCTACTGTATAAAGCCTCAAACTCAACGCTAATTCTGACATTTTGAATTGAAAAAGCTTCCTGGATGGGAAGAGAAACATCTTTAAACTTGGAAACAAAGACCAGTGGTGTTAGGAATCCAGTCTGTGTGGGTTGTGTGTTTGTGTTTCCTCCCTCCACCACCAGGTGGCGCCCGGTTCTCACTGGTCTTTCCACACACCTACGGTTGGTTGCCTCATTATCTGAGGTCTCTTAAGCTGCCACTATCTCGACGCCAGAGTGTTTGCCAGTTTTGGGTACTCTAGCCAAGCTGAGTTTAGCAGAGTCTAACTGAGTCTTTGTCTTCCTGAGTCTTAACTTTGTTGTGTTTTGTCTTTGCCTCTCGGCAGGAAGTCATCCTGCAAACTGGCTGTTTTGGCCTTCCCCCCCTGGAAGGATCGTTGAGCTTCACACTAAGCTGGGGATGCAAACTGGATGTTTTGGCCTTCTTCCCCTGGAAGGATCGTTGAGCTTCACACTGAGCTGGGGATGCAAACTGGATGTTTGGAGCTCCTCCCCCCGAAGGGGTCGTTTGTGCTTCGCACAGAGCGGTGGATAAATCTCCACACGAACCGTTCAAGTACTTCTGGAAATTTAAGTGGCAGTCAGCTCCTTCGTTCCTCAGAAACCAACCAAACCTGAGTAAACCCTGTCCGCCCTCCAACGAGTCAACCAAGTTCAGTAATAACCCACACCGACTGGATTCTGGAAGGACACCTTTTCTCCGGAAACGTGAGTCCCGTTTTAATCTCTGTCTTTGCAAGTCGCCGCTCAAGTTTCCCACTGAGCCTGAACTAAACACTGAACTTCCCTTCTCACTTCCAGTTCCGGTCCTCCAGCGTTCTGAGAAACACTGGATCCAACTCATTGTGTTTTCAATAAACCTACTAAACCTTTTCTCTGGTTCTCTGAGTGGTTTTCTGCATGTGGGTCAGATCCCTTAAAAAGATCATGACAAGTGGATTGTTTTTTTTTTACTTTTTTGGAATGACTATGAACTGGATGACTGAGAATCTTCACCAACAATTTTGCTTCTTATTCTTTTATATTTTTGAAAAGCCAAACATGACAGTTACTCTGTAAAGGAAAACACAATGAGAGTAATTTAGACTCAGTTATTTTCAAAGAGACTGATATAATCAAGATGAAATCCAACCAAACTGACCTCTTCCATCCAAATAAAGTGTTATTATAATCCATTGAGAAATAAAATCATCATGGACGACCTGACCTGGACCAATTCTGATTGTTTTGGAGGTTAAAGCAACACAAAATGATGCTTTCCTGGATATGATGTTTCTATCTGGGAGCTTGAGAGAGAAACTCTAGCGTAACTAACATATCATCCAACGTATCAAAATAATCCCGAAATTAAACCAAATCTTCTTTAAGAAATCGTCATTTTCAGTCTCATTACATACCAGTTAAAACATCAAATAAAGACAAAGGTTCCTGCAGTTAAAACTGTTTGGAAAAAGGTAAAGAATGATCCAGCTTTGAGTTTCCTTTTAACATATTTCTGTTGGCTGGATTAGTTCATTAGACAAACTGGGCATGCTCCAAGACCAGACGAGTAGAAAGGCAAATCCGGAGCGATAATTACCTAAGGAGGCAAATCTTCCTGAGCTATTAAAACACAAGATGGATCCATGCAACAATATGAAAAGGGTGTCAGTAGTGCAGGATGCAGGCGGATGTGTTTTAATGATGTGCGGCTTAGAGCTGAACTGTATCTTAATAAGATGAGCTATAACCACCAGCAAAGAGCAAGCGATTACCATCTTTGCCTCTATGGAAACACCCTAATGCTCTTAATTGTTAGCGGCCTCAGTTACTGACACTATAAAAGAGATTACACTCAACTGTCACTTTATTAAGCATAATTTAGTCTGCTCAGCGCAAATATAGCAACCAGCCAGTCACATGGAAGCAGCTAGAAATTCAGCGCCGTTTATTTTTATTTATGTATTTTTCACCCGCAAAAGAGCATTTTAGTGGGTGACCCGTCGGGGACCCGCGGGTACCCGACCCGTTGCAGGACTCTAGTTCAAGTACCTCGGGGTCACACTGGACACAACACTTTCATTTAAAAAAACACATCAAAATCACTGCAAACACAATAAAATTTAATATGCGCAACTTTAAGCAAATCAGATCATCAATCAGTTCTGCTAAAATCCTACACTCAATTATATTTTCACACATAGCCTACTGCATCACAACCTACTCACTCAAAGAAATCTTTGATCAAAAGCCCCTGTCATTCCATCAGTGTAATATTTTGGAAAAATATGATGTGCTCAATTTAAATTTTTTTTATTCATTTTAAAAATAGTTGTTTACTTTACAAAGTTCTGAATGGATTAGCCCCACCTTAATTTTCTAACTACATTATACCTCTTCCAGAGGAGACCTAGAGATCCCCCACAGAAGTCAGAGGGGGTCACTTCTGGAACAGCCTCCTAACAAACATCCAGAGATGGGAAGTAACGAAGTACAAATACTTTGTTACTGTACTCAAGTAGATTTTTCTGATATTTTTACTTTACTTTACTACTTATTTTTATGGCGACTTTTTACTTCTACTCCTTACATTTTTACACAAATATCTGTACTTTCTACTCCAAACATTTCAAAAAATTGGCTCGTTACTTTAGTTTTGAATCATTTCAATGGAGTTACCGTTATTATTTTTCACGTCATCAATACCAAATTCAATCTAATTGGATGGAAATCTACGTTGCATTTGAAGCACCACTACAAGATGAATTGACAGATTCGGCGGTATTCATTCGCGGCAAATCATTGCAGCTTGGTGGCGGTGGCGTTAGCATAGTAGCATGGACGACGAGATGATTGAAAATGAACACAACGGAGATCTAGTCCTATTGGCAGACATCCATTTAAAATTTAGGCAACGGCATGAAAAAAGTGGTTTCTACTTTTACTTTTATACTTTAAGTAAATTTACAAGCCTGTACTTTGTTACTTTTACTTGAGTAAAGAAGTTGAATCAGTACTTCCACTTTTACCAGAGTATTTTTTAACACAAGTATCTGTACTTTTACTCAAGTACGGAAAGTGAGTACTTTTGCCATCTCTGCAAACATCAGGGAATGTCCCACTTATTGCACATTTAAAAAGCACCTTAAACTGTTTCTTAAAAGTTCCCAGTCATGCACTCACTAATTTTATTGTTTTAATGTCATTGTCTGAACGTGTATCTATGTGTTTTGACTGATATTCTATTATGTGATCTTGTGTTGTTTTGTCTTCCTGCCTCAGGACGACAGATGGAAATGAGCAACTATGCTATAATCTGGCTCATTTACAATCTGTACAGAAGTATAAGATTGTTCATTAATGTGCTCTGTCCTGATTAAATAAATAAAGAAAAAGATTTAAAAAATGGGTCGTACTCTGTCTGAATTGAGAAGAAAACAGTAGCAGCTATTCAAAATGGCCCTTCCCAGTTAAACGACAGCTAAATGGCAGCCCACTTCCCTCCACCTTCCAGCCACTGGAATATGCATATTTTTTTACTCTGATTCCACCCTTTCTCTGAATCACAGGGTCTGACCAGGAGATGACGCTTTGCTTTAGATCTTAATGTCCACAATCATGACAGAAAGAATATTTTAGAACAAAGATTTAAGTTTGAAAGGCAATTAAATGGGACCAACCAAGGATCCATCAAGGAAAGTGGGGACATTTTGAATGGCTACTACTGTAGATAGAAAGTGCTCAAACATAAGTACCTTTATGTGGTGAAAATATGTGATTACAGAAACAGATTACAGAAAGTTCTGGAATGGATCCCAACAATCCTCTCCTTTGCAGCCATGATGAATCAGTTTGGGGCTTATTTTGGCCTAATCTAATCAGACTTCAAAATAACACTTGTTTTTAATAAGCCTATCACTTATAATCCCAATAAAATACAACAAACACGAGAAGCTGACCTCAGTTAGGAGTTTCAGGCATAACTAGACTGTAAGCAAGAGGGAATGACGCACCAATCAAGAGGTGTGTTTATTCCTGAAAGTGTTTGACTTTAGGGATAAAAATACCTCCAGGACTTTAGACAAGATGATGATATATAAACAAAAGTTTATCTCAGCTGTAAAACCGTTACCCATCATGGGAAGATGCTTTCTTAATAAAGTGTTTGCATGATTTTAACGGCATTAGAGCGATTCACAGCAGGCTTTCATGTTGTTGGGAATAAAACCAATTTTTCTGCGAATAAGTCTGCAGCCTGCCGTCGATGCGTGTTTAAAGCCACTAAACCAATTATTAAAGATTAACAGCAGTCAGAGCCAAACGAGCCAGCCTCTCACACGGCCGTATTCAGCATCACAAAGCACGGCGCACACAGAGAGAGCCACACAATATCAGCATGATAAACACCTTGTATATCCCCCAGCGTCTTTATTTGACAGAATCAGCCACATCTGAGGACAGACCTTGAGGTTTATGTCATCATGCATATGTGATGTGGATTTCAATTCTAAACAAAGTCAGTGTATCTTAAAGCCACCCACAGACTACAGATTCTCATTTTACCTCGTCTCCTGCTGGAGATGAGAGGAAGAAGGAAAATAAGCGCAGAAAAGGATGTGGATGAAATAAGTATGGAGGGATTATTTCATAAACGACTGAATTGTCTTTTCTTCGTAAGTCATTTGATCCTGTCAAATATGCCTAAAGCCATACGCCCACGTGCTCATTGTCTGAAAAATGCTCCGTTTAGGAGAGTCGCTCCGTTTTTCAAACAATGAGCTCAGCGCTTGGCGGTGCGGCAGAAACGGAAAAAAAACAAGGCAACGAGATTTGAGATTCTCAAACACGCCCAGGAGAGCCTGTTTGTTTGTTTGTCCCGCGCTGCAATCAGAAGGTGGTTCTGCAGACGGCCTTCGTCGGCCGTGTTTACCTCCAGGACAGCCGACATTGATGCAGAGCAAACAAAGCCTTCTTTTCTCGTCTAGACTCCTCATATCTCCAACATCACCTGAACTAAACTCCATTAAAACCAAGAAAACGGCTGCTCTGATCGTTTCCACTTTGAAAATAAAAGCAGAGGAGCAGCGTTTTATTTAAACTATTCTGGGCATAAAAGCAACTTAATTTCCAGGATTCATCTGCTTCTACACTTTGACTTAGACTTAGACAAACTTTCCTTTTGTGTATAACAAAATGTAATTTCAATGCATACAGCTTTCCAACAGTAAAATGAACATTTCCAATTATAAAGTGCAGCACTGATGGGAATGTAAACATTGTAGGAGAAAAGGAAAACCAGTTTAAAAACATGGTGCAAAAGGCTAGCCTAGTGAGACCATCCTGATCTCTCCGTTAAAGAAAATTTGGAGCCGTTCAATAAACGAACGTCCAATCAGCGTTGGCTTTGAGGCGGGTTGAGGTGTGACGCAACGAGAAGCGCAACAGTTCAGTCTAAAGAACATGGCGGCTTCAGCCGATGAAACTAGCGTTAGCGTGGCTATCGACAGTGGCGGCTGGTGAAAAATATTTTTGGTGGGGCTGATATAGCCTAGTGTATGTCTCCAACTAACCCGGAATAAGAATTCAAATAAACAATTGGACAATACATATAATTTAACAGTAATGATTTAATTTACTATATAATAACAGTAACAGTGATGATTTGGGTCACTGTGACGGGGTTCTTTGGCCTCCAAGAATCCAGGCTCAGTCGGGTTACCGGTGTTGGTGATTTATTGAGCTCAAAAACTCAAAACAGGGTGCAAAAGAAACTAAACATATACAAGATACTCTGGGCCTCAGCCTCCCTCCAGTTACCAGCAATGTAACAAAGAAACAGAAACAAAAATTGCCGCTTTTCTTCCCACAGCCCCCTCACCTCAGGCTCTCTTATTTCTGATTTCTTCTCATTAATCAGTTTTGTCCATATATTACCTCCACAAACAATTGATGTACAAAAACAAATAATTTTTACAACTTAATTCTTTTACACAATTCTTTTTTCATTGACTTATTCAATTACACCAAACTGGGTTTGAACCCAGCAAAGACGCAGCCAGACTGAAGATGACAAGTCCCCGCATAAACACGTACACACCCACACCCCCCACATACCCACACACACACACACACACACACACACACACACACACACACACACACACACACACACACACACACACACACACACACACACACACACACACACACACACACACATGGCTAACCCCACTGAAATATTAAGTGTGCACCCTCAATACGCCAGCAGGTAACCAGGAACAGCTTGTGTGTTTTAAGTTCATGGAGCTACTGGTCTCAGCGCGAGTGTATTGGTCCTCACAAACACAGTATAACAGGAATGTGTGTGTGGCGCGCAAAGTTAGAGAGGTTGTTTTAAGCGACGAGGTGGATTCGTCACAGTCCCAATAACCATGACATGAAATGTTCATATCCTACAACAGGGATGTTCTTCTGGCAAACGGGTAGATAAATAAGGATCTCACCGAATTTGGTGGAAGCTGCATCTCGGTCGTTACATTCGCCATCTTCCCTCTAACTGTCTGCACCTGCGCTTGGGTTTGGTATTTTCAGCGCCCCAAGACCATAAAGTTCCGAGACGCTGATTGGCCATTAAATTCACCTAGCAATAATACATGATTGACAGATTCTCTGCAAATGTGGGTCAGTCTGATCACAGCCCCCAGAACAGAGACGGTAGGAGTCTGTCTGTGGAAATCCACAAATTAATGACAGTAGATAGGGAAATGTAGTTTATATAATTTGTTTTGCTTATAGGTACACAGTCTAGAGAGTAAAACTGACATTTATGAGTTAATTTCTAAAAATATATTTTACGTTTCTCTCTTCTTATCAGGGAGGGCGGTGCCCCAGCGCCCCCTATGGGCCGGCCGCCACTGGCTATCGAGCAAGTTTTATCGGAATTACAGAGTATTTCTTCACTGAAAGAAGAGCAAAACACTGCTCTGGAGGCTTTTCTCAGAGGAAAAGATGTTTTTGCTCTTCTCCCGACTGGTTTCGGCAAGAGTTTGATCTTATGGTTGTGTTTTCGTCGTCGCTCTGTTAGTACGTCATATGCTTCGTTGATCTGATTGGTTTATTTGGCCCGTCTATCACCAACATAGGCCAATCAGCTAACCAGTATTTTTGCCCCTTCCCAAAATTACTTCTACGGAAGGTTTCCAGATGGATATGCGGAGCAAATCCATCTGGCGGAGTCAGGTTAGCAAAAGGCATTGATATGCAAAAGGTCAGTGCAGTGCAAATAAATAAATATGGTGCAAAATGCAGTAGAACATTGAGTTGAGTTCTATTTACAGGAATTATAAAAAAAAATCAGCCATGTTGGTAGTGCAAATATGTTTTCAATTGTGATGCAGAGTCTAGAGTAGAGTTTCAAATGTCTGATGTGGGGGAAAAGCTGTTGCAGAACCTGCTTAGACTGATGACATCAGAGGTGTTCTGTCCGACCCGGACCGACTGAGGTATGTTTGTGAGGAGGTCTCACAACCAATTGCAGAGGCCCCAGCCGTTCCAGTTTTTCTATCAGATGCTGTAGGATGAAGTCCAGGAACAGCATCCGCATGTGGGTGTTCTTCTCCTCCAGGTGTGCCAGGCTCAGGTGAAGAGTGGAGGACATGGTGTCCTCAGTGGAGTGGTTTTCGAATGTTGGGGGCAGTCTGGAGACGATGTGTTCTGCAGAAGCGTTAGGATTGGCTTAGTCAAACTTAAATCCAGGTCTCCTTCATGCAGGAAAACCTACGTGGCCTAAACATGACTCAGCAGGTATTACCAGTGCTGCTGTTCTGTCAGATGATTATACCCAGTCAGACCAGCATACCCACAGTCAATGTCTGTTTACCCCCTTAGTTTATCCCTTTAGTTTTGTACGAAAAATAGACTTTAAACTTCCTCAACTGGCATGTATTCCTTTAGTGATGTACAAAAAACGATTTAATTACTTACTTTTTGGTGTTTTTTAAAGAATATGGCGATCTGACCATAAATTGTTCACCAGATCATACAGTCAAATTGATTCAAAGTTTTCTATCTAAGGAAAAGTTGATTGCATTGACTCATGGACGCGAAAGCAATCCCTCACACTAAGCATGCTTGTGGCGACAGTGGAGAGGAAAAACTCCCTTTTAACAGGAAGAAACCTCCAGCAGAACCAGGCTCAGTGTGAGCGGCCATCTGCTGAGGCCGACTGGGGTTCAAGGAGAAGCAGAGATACAGAGCCAGGCAGACGAGCTCCGAGCCTTCTCCCATGTCAGAGGATGACTTGAAGGATTTATTACGAACTTTCTTTAAAGTCCACAGAACCTCAGGAATGGCCGATGTTGGCTGTTCTAGTCACCAAAACATAACACCAAGCAGGGCTTTATTTGCATCCTGGGTGAAAAGCTGTCACCATGTGGTGCTCCCTGTGTCTTTTTTATCCTCGCTGAGAAACACAGCGTGCTCATGTTCCTGTGCTGAAGTATTTTCAGGTGAGGTGACTCATGCAGACGGAAAGAAATTTCGATTCCATGAAACTGTTGCTTTTTTATACTGACATGTACAGAAGAAAATAAACTGAACAATAAAGTTTGTTTGCTAAGATTCCGAAACCAATCACTGTTTACACCTCAGACCCTCTCAGATCTTTACTTTCTGCTCTTAATGTGAGTTAAATTATTCCCTGCTTCTCTGCCAAACTTGGCAGTTCTGTCTGCGTCTGGTTTTTGGGAGGCCTGACAAACGATGCGCTCGGAGCGAGCGGAAAGAAGAACGGAGAGAGGAGGAAAAAAGCGCTTGGCAGCGAAATGTCCGAGAGAAAATGTAGAGAATGAGCGATTGAACCGGCGTGGGAGAGCGAGTGGGCTGTGGAGAGAGAAAAGAGGAAGAGGAGGAGGATAAATTTAGAGCTGCTCCTAATCAACTTCTCCGTCAGTTTGTGTCTGTGGGAGAGAGAGGGAGAGACGTGCACAAGTTCAGCTGTAAAAATCAATATGCAGCCCACTCGCTCATTGAGAGCAGCGGCCAGAGAGGAGAGAGGGAGCAGCAGAGCAGGAAACGACTGGATAAGGCAGAAACGCAGCACAGGGTTTCAGGAAAAGTCTTAAAATGCAACAAATCAAATCACCTAGCGAAGAGGAAACACTGATTAATCAAGGAGGTCGTAGCAGTGCCTGTGGAATAATACAGACCAGTTCATGATCAGCTGAGATTCTGCTGCACATTTACCTCAAACTAAGGGGGGTCATAGAATGCAAAACCTAGTTTACTGTACATTGGCATAGACGCATAACGAAAGGTCAGTGAGTGAAATGGACGTACAAAGAAGTTCAAACCCCATCAACTCCTTTCTCTGCAAATCTCACGATTATAAACTTCCACCATAAAACAAGTGAATTCAAAAGAAAGCCCCAAATTGACGTCAATGTGGGGATGTTGCCTTATTTGGTTCTGGCCTGTACTTTTGTGACGCCCTGAAATTGACATATCGACCAGCTGAGGACGGGAGCTGAGGGCCGGTAAGGCAGGCGGGGGGAAGCATGGGGCCGCCTGTGTCCAGGCTACTTTCATCGGGTCAGGTTCGGTCGCTCCGTCCCCCGCTGGCTCCCTCCCCCATCCACTGGGGTTCCCGGACCAGCCCCGGAGCTCAAGGCTCGGTTCTGCTGCACTGTAGTCGACCAAAATCCTGGACAATTTCGAAATTGCCCCCGGACATTTTTTTAGGTATGAAAAGTAGGACATGTCCAGGAAAAAGAGGACGTCTGGTCACCCTACAATATCAACAATTTAATGTTTCGGTGAGTGAGTGCTTGTTGCTATGATGTGTCTTTGCTCAGCAGTTTTGCTCGTTGTAAACCAACCAATCAGCGCACAGCTCATCTAAATATTCATGATCATACCATAAAAGGAAGAAAACCTGTCTTTTCATTCTAGGGCTTTTAACCAGGCTTGCATTAGGGCTCAATGTTAACCATCGCCTGATCTCCCAGGGCAAGTAGTTTTTATTGTTGGGAGAGTACAAATTTCACAAAAATCACAAAAAAAAATTTATTTATCGCTCAAAATTACTTTAAAATCACAGACATTCGCTGAAAATGACCCAGAAGCGTTGCCGGCGCCATTTTTGTTGTTTTGTACACATTCTCGCGTGATTTAAAAAAAAGGCGGGTGATTTTCCGCCAGATGGCGTGATTTTTGTCCACCTAGCGTTTAATTTTGATGTAGTTACCAAAACGACAAACAAGCTAGAAAGCGCTATCATATGGCAGTCTTCTGTACAGTGATGCAGGTCATACATTAAAAAATGTTCATTAAATTTTTTCTCTTAGACATTGGAGAGGTTAATTTTAATGTTATAGAGCTAAACATGTTAAATTGGTGACCTGTTATTATTATTGTCTTGTTGCTGCATTTATTTTGTCAGGGAAAACTAATCCTGAGTCAGTTAAAAGTCAGGGAATTCTGAAATGATGTCAGACTGTGTAAACCCTGTATAAAATAACTATGTATAATGATTCTATAGAAAAGTCACATTATATTAATAGTATTATCTTCTATAAACAGACCGTGACTCTAAAATAAAAGTTATTCATTTGTGACATTGACTTCTGTCTTGTGATTTATCTTAAGTTTTTAACCTGTCAAGTTTCTTTTTTAGATTTTTAACATTACAATTTATATTTTTCCAAGCACACGACAGTTTAAAGCAAAGTTTAGTTTAAAAAGAATGTGCAGGAAGGATTGAAAAGCATGTTAACACGGTAATGGAGGCTTGAGTTCATTATCTGATGCATGCAGATACACACCAGGAACCTGGAAACTTAAAAAATACTGAATTACAAAAAACATTTAAAAAACAAACATGTTTCATTGATATATATACAAAAAATGAATATTAGGAACTATATTTATCAAACATTATACTGGGCAAGTAAAAATGGTTTCTGGGCAAATGGAATGTGAAAGTCACTTGCCTAAAGGGCAAGTGGTAAAAATCCTTAACGTCAACCCCTGGCAGATATACCATTTTCAGCCCAACCAATGTTACGCACCCTATTCAGAGACCTTAAGGACCAAATACCCTATAGAATCCTTCTATTATCCCTTTAAATATCCTTTTGATATGCTCCTTTTAATCCATATTATTCCTCACAATCGTTTCAGTCTGATTTGGACAACAGCATAATCCAACAGGGAATATATATGCCTAATCTACAATCTTTAGTTTTTATATGAGATAACCTCGTATTTTAGGACGCCATGCAGAGGCCCACAGCATGACAGGTCCTCCACTGTACACCGGTTTTCAGTCCTCTCTGCAGCTCATCCTGCATGTGAGCCTAAAGCCTCCAGCTTAGAAATGATGTCACTGCAGATAAAATCTGCTCATATTTAATGGCTGATAGCAGAAGAGTCTCTGGTCTGCTGACCGTTTGGACAGAGTTTTTGTTGATTAATTCTTACATTTCGGATCATTATTCTAACAATCGTGACCCGTTTGTTGTTTTTTGGTCGGATGCCTCTGCACCTCATCTCAGATGTCCTGAAGTTTACAAGAGTCAGAAAATGAGATTAGAAAATCACACTTTACCACTGATACCAACCATGTCTACGTACAGTATGTTTCGGTAGGACAAGCATCCAGTCTGGTTGCTACTGCGACATTTATAATAATTAAACAATATCAGTTATAGATGTTATAATCAAAGGAATCCAGATTCAACATCACTTATGTTTACTTGCTAATAAAACTGATTAAAAAAAAACTGTTATATCCACATCTTAATAAAGGCACAGTTTCATATCTTCTAACAGCAGATGTCCCCAAGCAGCAGACCGAGGTCCGGGTCCAGAGTATCATCTTGACCCAGATTTTCCACTGCTAATCAATCAGTGCTGGACTGTTTATGCAAACCAGAGAAAAGCACAGCAGGCTGGAGGTAAAACCGGCACGATTGGCTCAGAGGAGACAAACGGAAAACTCATACATGTTCTTTCAATACTCAGTTTGCTTCACACGTGTTTTAGATGCAGGAAAAACTCTGATCTTTGCTAAAAAGGAGATCTAAAGAAGTACGAAATATGGAAGTATAAAAAAGAAACCTGAGAATGTGATGAAAAATTTATGTGGTGAAGTGCAGCTCCACAGCTTAGTATGTGGAGTGGCTCAGGTTATCCTGAGCTATCTCTATAGTTATGTTGCTATAGCCCTAGACTGCTGGAGGACATAGGGACCCCTTTTTCTTCATTCTGCTTCATTCTATCTCTATCCTCCCACTCTGCAGAATCTGTTATCTGCATTAATCTGTTCTGCTCTCTCTCCTTTTTCTCATAGTAGCTTCATCTGGTCTGTTCCTTTTTGGCTGTGACTCCATCCTGGAGAGAAATATCAGCTGTGCTGCTGCCATCAACACCTTTGCTTATACATGTTCTAGATCAGTCTTTTTTTCAGTGTAGTCCTGTTTCTCTGACTGTGACTGGCTGGATGTGCTCTCTTTATCCTCTGACATGACAGTTGGCTCGGAGCTCGTCGGCCTGGCTGTGTGTTTCCTGGACAGGGCCGCCTTTTTCAGTTGCTTTTTCTATCTCTGCTTCTGTCTCCTTGAACCCAGTCGGCCTCAGCAGATGGCCGCTCACACTGAGCCTGGGTCTGCTGGAGGTTTCTTCCTGTTAAAAGGGAGTTTTTCCTCTCCACTGTCGCTACAAAGCATGCTTAGTGTGAGGGATTGCCTTTGAGTCGTGGGTCGATGCAGTGAACTGGTTTTCTTTAGATAGAAAACTTTAAATCAATCTGATTGAAGGATGTTGTTGAACTGTAAAGTAACTTGAAATGACATGTGTTGTGATTGGCGATATAGAAATAAACTGAATTGAAGTATGTGAGGTACATATTTACTAGATCACCAGATTTCTCTATTAAGCTAAAGAAATAGCTTAATACATAATAGCTTCAGCTAAATGTCAGAGTCAGAGTCTCTTTAGTTCACAACTTTCAAACGAAACAGAAAGAAAATCTGAGAGTTGAATAGATTTGATTTTGCAGCTCATCCACTGGCTATAATATAATGCCCTGAATCTGCTGCATAATTCCTTGAGTGTGCGAGAGCAGATATTGATAGATATGACTTAAGGTCAATACTGAGTGGGCTGTGACGAAGCTTAGATACTGGCATGATAGCAACTAGAACATTTAATGGAGAAGGAGGAGGCTACGGCTAGCATACAGTAGCCTCCTCCTCTCAGCTATCTTTTAGCTTCTTACTGCAATTCCTGCACAACACCTCTCATTAGCTGATCATCGATCCCCTCTCCATGTAGCCCACACGGATAGAAAACGCAATTAGAGCACTGAGCAAATGATAGTGTGAACTGCTGATCGATAGGTAATCATCACCTGAGAAGGACAGCAGGCGGGTTACGGGAGATCGGAGGGAGGAGAAGGGGCCAAAGGGTGAGTGGATGAGTTTGGGGTGAAACCACGGTGAACACAAAACCAAAGACAAAATTGAAATCTGTTCCTAATTTTTTCTTAAAATAAGTGCATTTTTTTCTTCAATTGAAGAGGTAAGTATGAAACTTTGCCAGTGGAACAAGACAAGTTACATTTGAAATAGGAATAAAACAATTGCATTGTCTTATTTTAAGTGCATATTATCCAAATATCTTATTTTAAGAGAATAAATACTCATTCCATTGGCAGATGATCTTATTTTTCTACTCAAATTAGGGGTAAGAACACTTAATTTAAGAAATGTTGACTTATTTCTAGGTCGTTTTTGCAGTGTAAACTGAGACAGAATCATAGGAATGAAGGCAGAGTCTGGTTGGGGTTTGGTCCCTGATTCATAGGAATCCCTGCAGGAAACATTGAGCTCCACTAAACAAACATTTCTATTTTCTCTGGATTCATGGCACGGATGGATACAAACTGGACTGAATTATTATAATTATTTTCCAGCTTTTATTGTCATTACACTGTCACAAGTAGAGAGCAACGAAATTCACTCTCTGCATTTAAACCCACCCTTTTAGGGAGCAGTGGGCTGCCATTGTGCAGCGACCAGGGAGCAGTGGCCGCCACTCCCCTTAAATGATTGGTATGGACTAGAGAAAAGTTGCAGTCTCACTGTCAGGAGTGGGAATTGAACCCACGCCTCCTAATGGAGACCAGAAACCTCTAAGCTGGTAAGCAGTGATACCTATAGTCTGGCATCCTGGAACGCTCTCCATTCTGACTCCACTCGGCCATCTTGACTCTAATTATCCTCACTGTTTGATCCTTATAACAACAACCTTCATGTAATAACCACCGATAACATGCTACCTAACAATAAAATAACCATGGCAGTGATTGCTCCTTCCTGTGTTTCCAAAAAGTAAATAACCCAGTCCTTCTTTTCACTGTAGACAAGCCATGATCTGCTTCTCTGTTCTCCATTTTTCATTTGGATGAAATAATAGCTGCATGAATCATGACAGCAGACAAGATAGAGGAGAGCAGGAGGCGGGGTTACCAATCTACTTGCTCTGGAGAGCAGAGTTCGCTGGAAAAACGATGTAGAAATAAGTAATAATGTCTTAAATTAAGTGTATTTACCCTTAATTTGAGTAGGTAAATGACTGTTTGCCAATGGAATTAGTATTTTTACTCTTAAAATACGATAATTAGATAATATACACTTGAATTAAGACAATTCAATTGTGTTTTCTTATTTTAAGTGTAAATTGCTTTTTTTTTCCATTTGCAAAATGTCTCGTTTACCTCATCAATTCAAGAAAAAATGCACTTATTTTAAGAAAAAATGACTTATCTAGATTTTTTTCAGCGTTCGCTGCTTTTATATGTTTTTGCCAAAGTCTCCAGTGGTAGAAAAAAGTGTGTCGATATGGCGCTAGGCGCTTTTTTAAAATAAAAGTGGTAGAGGGGTCTGAAAAGTCGCTAAAAACAGCAACAAAAGCTATTTTAAGCATTTTGATGGGCTTTTACCGAAAGGATTTTGATCAAAAACATAATTAATGTGCACAAATAAGGAATGGTTTTATTAACCGCACATGTAAGCAGAGTTTTATATGGCCCTCAGGAGCTTGGAGCTCTTGGCAACTGCTTAGTATTGCCTAATGGTAAATCCCCCACCTGCCTGGGCTGGTTCTAGAAAAAGTAGAAACACAAATGAAAATACAAAAACATAGAAATGCTAAGAAACCCTTTAGCTGAAACATATGGAAGTTAAAACTTAATGAAAACCAAAAGCCCTTAGCTTTAGCATTCAAAAACGACAACATTTAACCTTATAACTAGTGTTGCACCGATACCAGTATTGGACGGGGCCCCGATCCAGCACTAAAATGGTGGTATCTGTCATGGTTTTGGTTAAATTGTGCTTTACTTTGCTCTATGTTTCCTAGTTTTATTGGTTTTATTCCTTTTTTGTTGTAATTTCTAGATTTGTTAGTTCTCATGTTTTTCTGTTGTCCTCTGTTGCCCTCTTGTGTGTGTGTGTGTTCCTTTCCCCTTGGCTCCCTCGTTGTCTCCTCACACCTGCTCCTTATCAGCTCGTTAGCCCTCCCTTTGTCTCTGTCAGCTATATATGCTCTCCCTCTGCTCTCACTCTTTGTTGGTTCCTTGTTGTTGCTGGTTCTGGTCCTTGTCGTCTCACCTCGTCTCTCCCTGGCTCCTTGTACGTGTTTTCCCTTGATGTCTCCATGGTTCTGGTCTGTTACATTTTTAGTTAGATTTTTGGACTGCCTTTGTTTACCATTTTCATCATTAAAGCTACAAGTATTCACCTCAGCCTCACTGCCTCTGCATTTGGGTCCTCCAAACCACAACCAAAACGTGACAGTATCCGTATTGGGGAGTACCAACAAATAGGGCACAGATACCATTTTTGAGAGCCAAAAGTTTATTATTTTTCTGGGAAAATAAGTGCATTGCCTACCTAGCCTGACGTAGACTCAATTCTAGTCAGAATATGAGTCTGATACTGCTCGATAGAGCTGTGATTATGGGGCGTGTTTTTTTAAACGAAAGAACGAACCAGGAAAAAAAAATGCCTCTGCACTCAATTGGATAGACCTACAACCAATAAGAGCAACGGAGTGCGTGACGTATGTTAAGCCACGCATAGTTGTTGTCATCAAAAATCAAAGCGTGCAGTTGCACGCCTAGAATAGGAAGATGAGCCTTGATCGCGTTTCTCTGTTCCTCTTTTAAAATTAATTTGCTGTCGATATCTTCTAGAACAGACCTAATAGCAGAATCTACTCACCCCAACTCTCCAGCGGCAGCCATTGTTGTTGTCACCCAAGCGTGCTTTGGTCACGTGGTTGATTACGTTACTGTTGATCATCTGTCCATCATCGTATAAAGCCCGCCCTGACAATTTGATTGGATTGCCAGATATTGTGCGAGCATACTCGCGCTACTGTTGAGCAATGCCAGACCGAACTTCCCGACCTCAAATGTTGTGGGCGGGACTAAGTTCGGAATGGCACCCAGGCTATTGCCTACCTGGAATGGGTGACAATAGTCACCCATTCCAGGTAGGCAATAAAAAGTTCTACTGGATTCATTTTGTATTAGTTTTTTTCTTGCTTCCCTAAATAAGGCAGCAGCTTAACAAAGCCATGATGGCAATTATTTTACATCCAAGTACTATGCAGTTCTTCATATATACACACACACATCAATTTTAAACAGATGATATCGGTATTGGCCAATACTGCACAGCCAGGTATCGGGGCCTAAAAAATGGCATTGGTTCAACACTAATTATAACTATTCTTTACTGGATTTACCATTATCTAGTTTTGAACTCTAATTGCAAATCAAGATTCATTTGGTCAGACAAGACTCCATTGGAATCATCCTTTTCTCCTGCAGCTTAGTTTAGTTTGAGTAGTCCTGCTTAATGAGGCCGCATCATTATCAGGTGATATTTGTCTCTCTGACGACATTAAGAGCTCTGAAGTTAGTGAAGTTTAAAGCAAAGAGCTTGTTCGATTTCCCTTCGGCGGTCGCTTTTGGCTGGAGATAATTAAACTGATCGAATTTCTAAAACAGTAAAATCTTTTTTTAAGTAAATCCTATAATGAAGAGCTTAAATCTGAGCAGAACATCAAGCTACATTTGAAGCCTTTAGAGGAATTAATTAGTGTGTTGTACTCCTCTTTATGCCTCACCTTTAAGAAGATGCTAGTGTTGGCTTTGGCATTTGTTAACTACATAAAGTAATAACCTAAAGCATTACCCGCAGTCTTTCTAGCACTAATTTAGCTCATAATTGATTGCTGTATAGACTGAGATGTCCATTTAAAAGGTCAGAACAGGAACTTCTGACATGTTTCATATTTTATTAAGTGTTTTTAGAGGTAATCATTCCATAAAAACTACATGAATCAGCTGTTATTGAAAGCAACAACTTCAGTGAATTATTAAGCGAAGGAGACATGTGGGTGGTGATTATTTCCATTAGTCCGTCACTGGAAACAGCTTTTAATCTAAAGGAGGGCTGCAGATTTTTGTCACATCCATGCACAGCAGAGCGTCCCCCTCCTGAATGCCACTAAAACGGACGTAAACAGATGAAAGTGTTGCTTCTGTGCTCCATACCGGCTGGTTCCAGTGTTAAATGCTTTGTTGCATGTGCAGTTTTATTTGAACAGGAAGTAGCGTCCCTCTCACTTCCTTTTTAGTGCTGTGCCAGAGAGAGCTGGCCTCATTGCTTCCTGCATGAATCCAGTACATTTACTGCTGCTCCTCTTCTTTCTTTTCTTTCTCTGCATTTCATTGTGTCTCACTCCCACTCCTCCTAACCCTTCTCTGTCCCACCGTCTCCATTTCATGCACTTCGCCCAATTTCCTCCCCATCTCTTTTCTCTGTGTGAAAAGCATAAAAAGCATTATGCAGCACAGTGAATCACTCATATCATGAATAAAATAATGGTAGCACTCACTCAGGGTCTAAAACAGGCATTGACATGTTTTTATAAAGGCAGGTACCAGTAGTGTTTAGAGCCCAGCCACCACTGACTCATTATTCTGGATTTGAAAAGCAGCACATTTATTCCTAAAGGCCCGATCCCAGACTCCAAAAGGATCCGGCAGGTTTTAGTGTTGCATCTTTTTAAAGGAAATCATCCATATTTTAGTTTCAGAACCATGAACTCTCCTCACTGTGTGTAGATCTGGTTTGTAGTCCGAGTCGCAACAGCAGCCTTGATCTTATTAATGTCTGAACTGAAAACATAAAGTCGGAACACGGAGAGGATCCAAGGAGCCGGATGGAGAAATAAGAACTTCCCATTTAGACGCGCTGGGAAAGACCGGGAACATTTACAGGACTTTTAGTTATTTAGAGTATGGAAGCTGGTTAGGGCGTTTCTGAACAATCCAGAACCGCTGACATCTTCTGAAATTTTCTAGACCGTTTTAGATCCGAGAGGCAGGAGGATTGTTTCCTGAGATCAACGTAGCAAACGCAGACGCAGGATTGAATCCATTTCTGATGTGTTTATGAAAACGGTGCTAATAACCTTCTGGGTTCCACCTGCAGGTCCTCCCGATCAGGGGCGGATTTAGGACATTTGGGGCCCTAGGCAAAGACAGGCAGGGGGCCCTCTGAATTGAGAAGACAACACAAAAAACAGACCCATTATACAGATAGAGAAATGTTAATAGAATAGACATCCATTATTAGTTCTAGGTTTTGTCTCTCTCTTCTTGTCCATTTTCCTCTCTATGTTTTGTACTCAGCTGAATTTTCATGCTGTCTCTAAAGGAATGAAAGGTTTTTTCCAAGCACTAAGCTCACTTAGCTGATTGCTCCTTCATGTGTTTCCAAAAAGTAAATAAACCAGTCCTTCTTTTCACTGTAAACAAGCCATGATCTGCTTCTCTGTTCTCCATTTTTCATTCTGGATGAAATAATCGCTGCATGAATCATGACAGCAGACAAGATAGAGGAGAGCAGGAGGCGGGGTTACCAATCTACTTGCTCTGGAGAGCAGAGTTTGCTGCTTTTAGATGTTGTCTCCAAAGTCTCCATGAGCAGAAAAAAGCTGCTAGATTCGGCTTTAGTCACTTTTTTTTTTAAATCAAAGTGCTAGAGGGGTCTGAAAAGTCGCTAAATGTAGCGACTAAAGCGCTAAGTTAGCAACACTGCTCTTCGCTTTGTTTGTTTTCAAATGGTTTGCTGCTGCCTGTTTGGACCTTTCTGAACATGCGCAGCAAATGGACTGATCCAATATGGTGGACACTGAAGGGACACTTAATATTATAAGCGTTCTGATGCCATTTTAAATATAGGATTTTTAATAAACATAATTAATGTGCACAAGTAAGGAATAGTTGGATTAACTATACATGTAAAAGTATTTTTATGGGGCCCCCAAGAACTTGAGGCCCTAGGCAACAGCCTAGTATTGCCTAATGGTAAAATCCGCCCCTGCTCCTGATGGAGTTCAAAAGGGTCAAACATGAACATCGTTTGGACAGAAATCTAACCCCACATAGAGAGCCCTATCTGAGACTCAAACTACATGTTGGCTGCCGTCCATCTGTGACTCAATCTGCCAGAAACGATTAGCTCCATCCAAAAGTTCAGACCTCTGATGCCAAGAGACTCCTCAAATAGGCTGACAACTGGAACTAATCTGGACAAGAACCAGTTGACCGTTTCCATACGTTCAGATTTCCACAAGTCTCTCCTTCTGCTCCGTCTGCAGGGACATTTATTCAGACACTTTGGAGGGACAAATATGCCTCTCCTAAAACTGAAGAGATTGTGATGAGAGGAAATTCAACATCGCGTGCAGCTGGAAGAATTAGGATCCTCATAAAAACGTTCCACATGGTCTTTCTGATGGTTATGATTACCAACAAATTCGATTTAGCCAGCGAGTGCCGCTGGAACGCAGACGGCATGTGGATGTTTCTGGAACTTTGGCTAAACTGTTTAAGCTGATCTGAAGTAAAGCTTTAGATGTAGAAACTGATATTTTTTTCTCCCCCAATTCTGTTGAAGTGAACATTGGAAAAAAATAAAAATAAAAAAGTCATTTTTTCTTAAAATAAGTGCATTTGTTCTTGGATTGGGGAGGTAAAAGAGACAATTTGCCAATGGAACAAGGCACTCACTGCAAAAACGATCTAGAAATAAGTAAAAATTTCTTAAATTAAGTGTATTCACCCTTAATTTGAGTAGGTAAATGAGATAGTTTGCCAATGGAATGAGTATTTTTACTCTTACAATAAGATAATTAGATGATATGCACTTGAAATAAGACAAAGCAACTGTGTTTTCTTATTTTAAGTGTAAATTGTCTTGTTCCATTGGCAAAATGTCTCTTTTATCTCCTGATTTCAAGAACAAATGCACTTATTTTAAGAAAAAATGACTTATCTAGATTTTGATTTTTTGCAGTGCTTCAAATAAGAAAACACAATTGCATTTTTTTATTTCAAGTGCATATCATCTAACCCTTATTTTAAGAGTAAAAATAATCATGCAATTGGCAAACTATCTCATTTACCTACTAAAATTAAGGGTAAATACACTGAATTTAAGAGATTTTTACTTATTTCTTGATTGTTTTTCCAGTGTAACAGACTCATGCACTGCAAAAACGATCTAGAAATAAGTAAAAATTTCTTAAATTTAGTGTATTTAACCTTAATTTCAGTAGTTAAACAAGATGATCTGCCAATGAAATTAGTATGTTTACTCTTAAAATAAGATAATTAGATAATATGCACTTGAAATAAGACAATGGAATTGTTTTTTCCTATTTTAAATATAAATTGTCTTGTTCCATTGGCAAAGTGTCTCACTTACCTCCTCAATCCAAGACAAAATGCACTTATTTTAAGAAAAAATGACTTATTAACATTTAATTTTTTTGCAGTGTGGAAACACCACTAAATGTTCCCTCCTCAGCACAACAACGTTGGGTGCAGCTAAATGTGTTCAGAATGTTCTGAATCAGTGTTTTATTTTTTCCTCTCCCTCCGCTCTCGTGTCCCGCGTCTCGGTGTTACATCATCGGATCTGTCGTTTTGAGACATCTGATTTGCGGTCACATTTCACTGACGTAGAGAGTAGCTACGTGGTTGGAGGAGAGACACACAGCAGCACTCAGTGAATATCAACCTGCAGATACTTGGATGTTTGAGTAAAAGTTAGGAGGCGGGTTGGTTAAAAAAAATTACAGATGCCACCAAAAACTCACCTGTTCGTTAGGCATCTGGAGCTTTTTCAGTTAAAAACGGCAACAGATTATAAGTTTACACAAGTTAGTATTATAATGCAAGAAGCTTGAGAAAACATAGTTTGTTCTTCTTTACCAGTTAAAAAATGTTGGCTTCTCAGAGGACCGTGACTCAGTTACAGGTTAAAATGTTTTGTCATTGTATAGAAAGAATCAGACTGCAGAGCTTCTACACTGCAAAAAAGGAAAATCTATTCAAGTTTAATAAACTTGAATTCAGCATTTTGGTCTTTTTACACTTGTTTTTCAATGTATTTTCTTAGTAAGATTGAATATTGTTAAGATTATTTGACTTGATTTAAGAAAATTCATTTTTTTGATCCTAACTCGATAATACAACTAATTCTGAGCAGCTTTTTTCTTAAACATTGGGGACTGAGTCGTGTTAACATTTATACTGACCATATTTTTGTTTCAGGACAATAAGACAATCCATATTACCCTGTTTTAAGAACTGACGCCATCTCATTAAGATATTCCAGCTAATCAACTGTGATTGCATTCAAATTGAAAGGGTTATTGAGATTGTCATTCATGATTTAGTTTTGAGATTCTGAACCTCACTAGTGGACCATTCACTCTTTGTAGAACAAAGTAAACTACAATACATCATAACTACTGTACATCTTACATATGCTTATTATAATAGAAGTTTTGCCTTAAAGGGAAACGCCGTTTTTTTTTTACATTTGGCCCTTAATTTTACGTTATTACATCGTGTTCTATAAGTTTTGTGTCATTTGGAGCTGTTCTGAAGATATTCCATTAGGTTATATCAAAGTAACGTCTTCCTTTTGGCAACGACTTGAAGCACAAACTAAACCGTTTATAGTTTATTCTTTATGGTACGCCAGCATTCATAATGTAGGCGAATCACTGTCCCCCAGACATCCGCGGGTATATTTTTTATATTTTTATCTCTTTTTTGGAGGGGGTGGGGTGTATTTCGCTTAATTCTGTGACATTTCTGCTAAAATATAAAAAAAAAAAGTTTTGAAGTTTTTGTCAAGTGTGTTTTTCCCATACATTCACTACACCTAAATAATAAAATTAATTCTAGCTAAGAAAAACAGACTAGTTTTAAGCCTTTAAATGAACTGGTATCAAGTACATTTGCCTTGTTTTTAAGCTTGTTGTACTGTATGCTTGTTTTGAGCAATAATTGGTTAGATAGTATTTAATTCTAAGCAATAATGACTAATAAATTAGAATATATTGCTTAAAATAAGAGAAAAAATCTTAACGAGTAAAAGAAAAAAAAGATTTTTCTACGTGATTTAAGTTTTTTGGGATGCTTACTACTTGGATATTATGTTCTTTTTTTAAGAAATCTTACCAAGTCTCATTTGCTTGCTGCACTGGCAGATTATGTTGCTAAAAATAAGCAATAATTCACTTAAAACACTATATTTTTTTCTTATTTTTTAGAAGGCATTTTTTGTTGTGTACAGATCTTCAAATTTAGTTTCTGGCATCATTATATTAGTAAAGAGCTTCATAAATCTTTTTAAACAGAGCACAGATAGAAGGAGGGAGATAAGGAATAAAATATAACTCTAAGTTAACAGAAGGTTTACAAGAAAAAAATATGCTCTGCTATATTTAAAATGCAGCATATCTACATTTTTCTGGATGGATGGAATTGAAACTGTACTTCTAGGGATTCTTGATATATCGATTTTCCTGTTCTTCGTTATGAAAGCGTTTGGGTTGAGTAACTGTAAGTCCATCACCTACCAACTTTCATCACTAAGTTACACCCTTGAGATCCTCGTTTTCAGCAGATGAATCTAATCTCTGAAAGCAGAATGACTGTAAACATGTTTCCTGAAGCTCTTCATGGTCATTTGTAGTAAAAGGTCAGAGGTCAGCTGGAGCAGCAGCCAATTAAAGCTCCACAGATCTGACACACAGAGGAAGACCCTCGGACCCCACCTGTGGCCCTGTGCCTCAGGGGCCTCATTTCCAGGTTTGTCTCCAGGTTCCGGATCCTCGTCTTCGTTTTGGATGTCGATGTTTGGATGTCCGCCTGCAGCTTTGGTTGCAGCGGACTCAGACACACGACCCCCCCCGCCCTGGGTGCCGCTTCAGACGGGTTCTCAGTTTGCTGCTGGTGCAAAGGTCACAGCCAGCCAGCACACTTCATTTCCCAGGCTGCCGTTGGCCTGGCTAAGGGCACGGCGCCGTGTTTCTGGCTGGCATGATGAAACAAGTCCACCTCTGTGTGTGTGTCACTCCTGGGAGAGGTGGAGGATCAGCGGCAGGCTGTGTGTGTATCAAAGTGAATTATGTTCTTTCTAGTTCAGGATGACAGGCTGACAAGTCAAAGGCTCATACATCATCTGCAGCAAAGCGCCGCAGTGATCTTCCTGCGCGTCTGAGGTGGAGTATGGAGCGTGTGTTCCTGGCCAGGGAGGGAGGAAGAGGAGGGGGGGAGAAACAGGCTGAGGAAGTCAGGTTCCTGATGAGCTGCTTATGGTTCAGTCAGCAGGAACCAGACGACTACCTGAGTTCTTTCAAACCAGGAGGAGGAAACTTCCTCCTCATGCAGGGAGAGGATGGACCAGTTGAGACCTAATGGGACATGGACGTCCACCTGAGGTGAGCGAACACGGAGGGCGTTACTCAGAGAGGAGCAGGGTTACTATTAGATGCGGAAACAGGTCTGCAGCTCACGTGGAAGAACATGTGGACTCCATAAATCTGAGCTTTATGGAAAAATGGAAAGAAAACATTAAAGACATTCTGGCTCGGGTTTCTCAATAGTCGCGTAAAAATGCTGCATAACATAAGATAACCTGCAGAACAGCAGGGTTTAGGCACGGTGGTGGCAGCAGCAAGAGGATGGAGCTAAAACCTGGAAAATCCTGGAGGAGGAGCTGAAGAATGGGGCTTTTGGATTTAAAGTACTCAATTTACAAATAAGCTCTACTTTCTGCTCCGTCACATAAAATATAACAAAAGTTCAAGGGGTGTGAAAACTTCTCCAGCAATAAAAACCAACAGGTTAGAGTTCATGTGATGAGGAAACCAATGAGCGGAAAGCTCATTGGTTTCAGGTCAAGGTCTAGATTCAGATCCAGGTCCAGATCCAGGTCCAGGTCCAGGTCAGTTCCAGGTCCGGGTCTGGGTCCATGTCCAGATCCAAAACCAGATCCAGGTCCATTTCCAGATCCATGTCCAGGTCAAGTCCAGGTACAGGTCCAGATCCAAAAACAGATCCAGATCCAGATGCTGTTGCAAGTCCAGGTCCATGTCCTTATCCATATCCATGTCCAGGTCAAGTCCAGGTCCAGGTCCAGGTCCATTTCCAGATCCATGTCCAGGTCAAGTCCAGGTACAGGTCCAGATCCAAAAACAGATCCAGATCCAGATGCTGTTGCAAGTCCAGGTCCATGTCCATATCCATATCCATGTCCAGGTCAAGTCCAGGTCCAGGTCCATGTCCAGATCCAAAACCAGATCCAAATCCAGATCCCATTCCAGGTCCAGGTCCAGGTCCAGGTCTAGGGGAAAAGGTCCAGATCCAGGTCCAGGTCCATGTCCAGATCCAAGTCCAGGTCAAGTCCAGGTCCAGGTGCATGTCCAGATCCAAAACCAGATCCGGATCCAGGTCCAGTCCTGGTCCTGGGGAAAAGGTCCAGATCCAGGTCCAGGTCTAGGTCCATGTCCAGATCCATGTCCAGGTCAAGTCCAGGTCCAGGTCCATGTCCAGATCCAAAACCAGGTCCAGGTTCAGGTCCGGTCCTGGTCTATGGGAAAAGGTCCAGATCCAGACCCAGATCCAGGTCCAGATCCAAAACCAGATTCAGATCCAGGTCCCGTTCCATGTCCAGGTTTAGGTCCATGTCTAGGTCCAGGTCCAGATCCAAAACCAGATCCAGGTCCAGGTGCAACTCCAGGTCCAGGGTTTGTATTCTTCCTCTCTCTGATAACAGCTGACTGTAAATCTTCTCCAGGCTCTCTAGTGTTTTATTGAACTTTATTTTAAATTTACTGCCATGACTTGATACTTAAAGCTTTGGTTGGAAAGGTTGTTTTATTCCATTTAAAGTAGATCACTGTATTAATCTTTGTTTCAGTTCCAGAACAAAAAACCAAACTGTGATATATGAGCTCAAACATTGCTGACAGTTAATGTTTTTGCTGGCTCGGACCTGCTAATAATCTACATGTCTCTATTGCTTTTTCTTGGGTTTAAACTAAAATTGAAACGATGGATACATTCAGCAAATAACAGCATCTTAACTGCAAACAAATGTAGCAGGAGAAACACAGTGAGGAGTTCTCTGCATAGCTGATGGCGTTAGTGAAAACCAGGCGTGTCATCATCTCTGGATGTGCGGTTCACGGCTGACCGCTGGCTTCTTGGCAGAGACAGAGGGAAAACAGCCTGCCAAGATCTTCCTTCGTAACACTCAACACCACTCCTGACAACTGCGAGCTGGTTTTACTAGCCAGTGAAAATCTTTGCTTCCCTGTCAGTCATTCCCACGGCGATCCCGTCCCACACACATTCACCCCTCTGGAACCTGCTGCAGGCCGAGGAGGAGGAGGACGAGTGAGGGAGAAAGAAAAACCTCAGTATTGTCATCGCTGCCAGAGAACATAAGGCTGCAGCTTCGGTCATCCAAACAAGTTAAAGTTTGGGGTAAAGCCTGCTGCGCTCCCACACCGAGCCTGTAAGAGAAAAAACCATCATCTGGTTCTCATTGCAGAGGAATCTTCAGAGCCCTCCTCCCACCATCCATCCTTCTCTTCTCCCACTGCAACACAAATAAACCCAGGATCCAAAGCAAACGCGTGATTTCAGGAATTAATTCAATTCAATTCAATTCAGTTTATTTATATAGCGCCAAATTCACAACACATGTCATCTCAAGGCACTTTACAGTTCAACCAGATCATACAGTCAAATTGATACAAAGTTTTCTATCTAAGGAAAACCAGTTGATTGCATCGACTCATTGACTCAAATACAATCCCCCACACTAAGCATGCTTGTAGCGACAGTGGAGAGGAAAAACTCCCTTTTAACAGGAAGAAACCTCCAGCAGAACCAGGCTCAGTGTGAGCGGCCATCTGCCGAGGCCGACTGGGGTTCAAGGAGACAGAAGCAGAGATACAAAAAGCAGCTGTAAAAGGCGGCCCCGTCCAGGAAACACACAGCCAGGCAGACGAGCTCCAAGGCAGCTCCCATGCCAGAGGACGAAGAGAGCACATCCACTCAGTCACGGTCAGAGAAACAGGACCACACTGGAAAACAGGCCGATCTCCAACATCTATTAACAAGGGTGTTGATAGAAGCAGCACAGCTGATGTTTTTTCCAGGATGACGTCACAGCCAAACAGGAACAGACGAGGCAAAGCTACTCTGAGGAAAAGCAGAGAGAGCAGAAGGTTAGAGATTGAACTAACAGATTCTGCAGAATAGGAGAACAGAGAGAGAATGAAGCAGAATGATGAAAAGGGGTCCCTATGTCCTCCAAAAGTCTAAGCCTATAGCAGCATAACTATAGAGATAGCTCAGGATAACCTGAGCCACCCTAACTATAAGCTTTATCAAAAATGAAAATTTTAAGCCTAGCCTTAGAAGTAGACAGGGTGTCTGCCTCACGGACTAAAACTGGTAGTTGGTTCCACAGGAGAGGAGCCTGATAACTAAAAGATCTGCCTCCCATTCTACTTTTAGAAATTCTAGGAACCACTAGTAAACCTGCAGATTGAGAGCGAAGTGCTCTGTTAGGAACATAAGGAACAATCAGATCTCTGATATAAGATGGAGCTTGGCCATTTAAGGCTTTATATGTGAGAAGGAGGATTTTAAATTCTATTCTTGATTTAACAGGAAGCCAATGAAGAGAAGCCAGGATAGGAGAGATATGATCTCTCTTTTTCATTTTCATTAGAACTCTGGCTGCAGCATTTTGGATCAGCTGAAGGCTTTTAACTACAGTTTGTGGACTTCCTGATAGTAAAGAATTACAATAGTCCAGCCTTGAAGTAACAAATGCATGGACTAGTTTCTCAGCATCACCCCTGGACAGGATATTTCTAATTTTTGCAATGTTCCTCAGATGAAAGAAGGAAATTCTAGAAACCTCTTTGATATGGGATTTAAATGACAGGTCCTGATCAAAAATAACACCAAGATTTTTTACTTTATTATCTGAAATCAGTTTAATCCCATCCAAATGAAGTGACTGGCTAATCAGTTTCTTTTTCAGAGACTCTGGTCCAAAGACTATAACTTCTGTTTTGTCTGCATTCAGAAGCAGAAAATTAAGAGTCATCCAGGTTTTTATGTCTTCAAGACATGCCTGTAATCTATGTAATGGGTTAGCTTCATCTGGATTTATAGACAGATATAGCTGGGTATCATCAGCATAACAGTGGAAATTAATCCCATGCTGTCTAATAATTCTACCAATTGGGAGCATGTATAAAGTAAAGAGAATTGGTCCTAGCACTGATCCCTGTGGTACTCCACAGGTAACCTTTGAGCGTGTTGAAGATCTATCATTAACATGAACAAACTGAATTCGATCAGATAGATAAGATTTAAACCAGTCTAGTGCTGTTCCTTTAATTCCAACAAAATATTCAAGTCTTTCTAAAAGAATATTATGGTCAACTGTATCAAATGCAGCACTAAGATCCAACAGGACGAGCACAGATACAAGTCCATTATCTGAGGCCATGAGAATATCATTAGTGACTTTCACCAGAGCTGTTTCAGTGCTATGATGAGCTCTAAAGCCAGACTGAAACTCTTCAAAAAGTTCATTATGGTGGAAGTGATCGCAAACTTGTTTGGCAACTACTTTCTCAAGAATTTTGGATAAGAAAGGAAGATTGGATATAGGTCTATAATTGACCAAGTCATCTGGGTCAAGAGACGGTTTCTTAAGCAGAGGTTTAATTACAGCAATCTTAAAAGCTTTAGGTACATATCCTTGTAACAGAGATAGATTAATCACATCTAAAATGGAGGAGGAGATCAAAGGGAATACCTCCTTAAATAACCTGGTTGGAACTGGATCTAACATACAAGTTGAAGGCTTAGATGAAGACAATAATTTTGCTAATTCAGAAAGTTCAACTGGATCAAAGCAGTCTAAACCCGGTTCAGATTCCATGACTACCTCAGGTACAATCGCGGATAGAGGAGTGCTTATGATCTTATTTTTAATAAGATCAATCTTATTTATAAAGAATCCCATAAAATCATTGCTGCTAAGAGCAGGTGGAATGGACGGTTCAACAGAGCTATGGCTCTGGGTGAGTTTGGCAACTGTATTAAAAAGAAATCTAGGATTATTCTTATTCTCCTCTATTAATGAGGAGAAGTATGCTGCTCTTGCTTTACAAAGGGTCCTCTTATACAGCAGTAAACCATTTTTCCAGACTAGGAAGGACTCTCGCAGGCCTGTGGAGCGATATTTTCTCTCCAGTTTCCTAGCATTTTGCTTCAAAGTACGCAGCTCTGCATTAAACCAAGGAGCAAGCTTTCTATTTTTAACGGTTTTCATTTTCAAAGGAGCTGCGTTGTCTAAGGCAATACGCAGAGAACTAGCAACCCCCTCAACAAAATCATCAACCTGTGAAGGGGAATAAGCTAAGCTTTTGCACTCTGCAGCACTGCTCAGTGACACAGAGCAGAGAGAAAGTGAAGCAGATTCTTTAAAATTTATAACTGCACTATCTGATAAAGATCTACTAAAATTGAACCTTCTTTTGGGGGAGGAGAACTCTGTTAAAGTAATCCTGAAGGTTATTAGAAAGTGGTCAGAGAGGACAGGGTTGTGAGGAAATACTGTTATTTCTTCACATTCTATGCCGTATGTCAGCACAAGATCCAAAGTATGAAGATGAGAATGCGTGGGACTATTCACATTTTGAACAAAGCCAATAGTGTCTAAGATAGCATTAAAGGCTGCTCTTAAGCTATCGCCTTCAATGTCAGCATGGATGTTAAAATCTCCCACTATGATGACCCTGTCAGTATTTAATACCAAATCAGAAAGGAACTCTGAAAACTCATCTAAAAATTCAGAGTAAGGACCTGGTGGACGATACAAAGTTACAAAAAGAAGAGGTTTTCTTGCCTTGAAATTTGGATCAGGGAAATTAAGGGTTAAATGTTCAAAAGAGTTGTAGGAATTAATTGTTTTGGGAGTAATCAGTAAGTCAGACTCGAAGATTGTTGCTACTCCTCCTCCTCGCCCAGAACTTCTGGGGATGTGAAAATTTAAATAGCTTGAAGGAGTTGCCTCATTTATGCTCACATAATCCTCTTGCTGCAGCCAGGTTTCTGTAAGGCAAAACAAGTCAATGTGATTATCACAAATCAAGTCATTAACTAGTAGACTTTTAGAGGAAAGCGATCTTATGTTAAACAGACCGCATTTAATTGTTTTAACTTTTTCCCCAATTGGAGTTATTTTGATTTTAATTAGATTATCATGATTTACTCCTTTGGGAATCTTTGCTAATTTATTAGATTTTGGTCGTGGGCAAGACACTGTCTGGATGGAGTAAAGAGTGGGTAACAGTAGAGAAGCTGCAGAGATGTGTGTTAAACTACAACTCTGCTTCCTGGTCTGCACCCTGGGTGGTCAGGGTTTTGGAGGACTAATAAATGTGGCCAGATTCCTAGAAAGAAGAGCTGCACCATCCAAAGTGGGATGGATGCCGTCTCTCCGAATCAGACCAGGCTTTCCCCAAAAGGATTGCCAATTATTAATGTAGCCCACGTTGTTTTCAGGGCACCACCTAGACAACCAGCGATTGAATGACGACATGCGGCTAAACATGTCATCACTGGTCAGATCAGGGAGGGGACCAGAGAAAATTACGGAGTCCGACATTTTTTTGGCAAACTTACACACCGAAGCAACACTAATTTTAGTGACCTCCGATCGGCGTAACCGGGTGTCATTACCACCAGCGTGAATAACAATCTTACTGTATTTAACCTTATCCTTAGCCAGTAGTTTCAGGTAGGATTTGATGTCGCCCGTTCTGGCCCCCGGCAAACATTTGACTATGGTCCCTGGTGTCTCTAATGCCACGTTTCTGACTATGGAGCTGCCAATCACCAGAGTGGGCTTCTCAGTGGGTGTGTCACTGAGTGGGGAAAACCGGTTAGAAACGTGAACGGGTTGGTGGTGACCAGTGGGCAGAGATCCACGACTACGCTTTCTGCGTACAGTTACCCAATCGCCTGGCTGCTCAGGCACTTTTGGAGGACAGCTACGTGGGGGGCCTACTTCAACAGCCTGAAGCCTGGATTCTAACTCTGACACCCTTGCCTCCAAAGCTACAAAAATACTACACTTATTACACATCCCATTATCACTAAAGGAGGCAGAGGAATAACTGAACATCTGACACAGAGAGCAGGAGAGAGGAGAGGAAGAAGGAAGAGTTGGAAAAGAGTCAAGGGAGGGAGAGAGAGAAGCCATAGCAATGCTAAGCTAGCGCTAGCCTAGGCTAGCTACTTCTTGCTATGAATTACACTCATTTATTTGTACATTTATTTTAAATCCTCCTCGTTTTCCTTCAGAACAAGAACAAAATCATGTCCAGTTTAAGGTTTCCATAAAATGCCGTGAGCCCGGATGTAGCGTGTGGGAGGCGGCTGGATGCAAAGATCCTGATAATATGGAATCAAAACAGTCTCACTGAAATCTGCCTTTTTTCCTGCACCAAACTTTAAACACTGCATTTTTTTTACACATTGAATTCCTTACACTGAATTTTTATTTGGTGAAAATTCACCTGCAAAAAATTCAGCTGCAAAATCTTCAACTGCAAAACATTTGTCTGCCGATGTGTTAAACTTTTGGTGAACTCAAGCAAAAGCAACCTACACTCAGGCGAGCAGCTTCTAGTTGATGAAATTAGCTCATTTGGTCAAAAAAACAAACAAAAAGTTTTCCGCTTGCCGCTTCTTCAGGATCAAACCAAGAGCCTTGGCAGATAGGGGTTCTGCATTAGCTGTGATCGGCTGTTATTTCACTCAGTCCGATTAGATGAAAAACTGTAATGGTTGTCTATTAGCAGCTACCTGACGTTTTATAATCTTATCTATTTAACAGGAAAGATTCCTCATTCATTCAGCCCAGAACAAAGCTATGTTCTGGGCTGAGAAAGCAACTGTTGTGTCACGTGACCAAATGAGCTAATTTCATTGGCTAGAAGCTGCTCGACTGCATCGAGTGTGCTTTATCTGGAGTTCACCAAGAGGTCAACACATTTGCAGTTGAATTTTTTGTAGCTGTATTTTTTGCAGTTGATTTTTTTCATGTTGATTTTTTTGCAGCTGAATTTTTTTGCAGGTAAATTTTTTGTAGCTGAATTTTTTACAGGCTAATTTTTTGTGGCTGAATTTTTTGCAGCTGATTTTTTTGCTGCTGAATTTTTTGCATTTGAATTTTTCGCAGTGAATTTTTTGGAGGCAAATTTTTTGCAGCTGAATTTTCTGCAGGTAAATATTTTTTGCTACTGAATTTTTTGCAGCTGATTTTTTGAAGTTGAATTTTTTGTAGCTGATTTTTTGCAGGCTAATTTTTTGCAGCTGAGTTTTTTTTTGCAGGCAATTTTTTTGCTGCTGGATTTTTTGTAGCTGATTTTTTTCAAGTTGAATTCTGTGTAACTGTAATTTTTGCAGGCATTTTTTTGCTGCTGATTTTTTTGCAGGCATTTTTTTGCAGCTGAATTGTTTGCAGGCAAATTTTTTGCAGCGGATTTTTTTGCAGGCAATTTTTTTGCTGCTGAATTTTTTGCAGGATAAATTTTCACAGCTGAGTTTTTTTGCAGGCTGAACATTTTTGCAGCTGAGTTTTTTGCAGGCAAAATTTTTTGCTGCTGAATTTTTTGCAGGCAATTTTTTTGCACATACATTTTTTGCAGGCGAATTTTTTGCTGCTGAATTTTTTGCAGTTTCGTTTTTTTATAGATGAATTTTTTTGCAGGCACATTTTTTGCAGCTGACTTTTTTGCAAGCAGACAGCAGGCTGAGGGAAAACCACATTTTCTGCAGCATCTGGATGACTGTGCAGGATTGTAAAACAGGTTTTTGGAGTGCAGCCCTCTGCACGATCCCTTCCAGTTAATAAAATGTACCTGCTGCAGTGAACCACAGCGCTCCGACTCAACTAGCCGGGTGTATTTAACCTTTCCATGCATGGAGCTCACTACTACGACAGCTGTTCCAAAGTGGTCTTTTTTTCATGTCCTGTGAGGCCCTCAGAGAAGCCCCAGAGATTTAGCTACACAAAGGGAGCATTAGGGCTCTATCTACAGTATTTTATAAAAGTTTAAAAGAAGTCGCTGCACCAATGTTTTAAATGCACTCGACACAGAAAGGGAAAAAAAAAATCAGAAAAAAAGGAAATTTGGAATACATGATAATTAATCTTTACACCTGCAGAAAGATAGAAGTAAGAAAAACAAAACAGAGGACAATAAATGCATGGTTTAATGCACTTTAAGGAATGGAAATGTCATGAGAGCTTTACAAAAAAAAATTTGTTTTGTATACACTCTGTGTTTACAAAATGACTAAAAGTTGTCTAAGTGGTGTGGTGGGGGGGGGGGGCATACATTGGATAAGTAATGGGTACGCTTTGTATAAGTTATGAGAACGCTAAAACACGCTGGAACACGTCGACATGTGGCGAGCATGTTGAGAAATTGTAAGCATGCTCTAAATTTCCTGAGCATAAATTTGCCAGCATTTGCCATACATGGGCCATAAGTTGCAGGTCAGTTATCTGATCATTACCATACGTTAAGTGTAAGTTACTCATAAGTGGTGGCGTCTACCTTATCCAAACCCTATGAGTAACTTCTTCTCCGGACTTCATCCCTATCATAAGGTGAGCCAGTTTGCAAATTGCAGTTTGCCACTGCAAACCTTCTTTCTTTCTTTCTTTTTATTTTTTCTCTTTATTTATTCTGTTTTTGAATCTTGAAAGTACAAGATCACGAATACAAGAGCCCAAAATGGGTTTCCTTTACAGGGTGGCTTGGCGCTAACCTGACTGGGCCAGATGGATTTGCTCCGCATATCCATCTGGAAACCTTCCGTTGAAGTAATTTTGGGAAGGGGCGAAAATACTGGTTAGCTGATTGGCCTATGTTGGTGATAGACGGGCCAAATAAACCAATCAGATCAACGAAGCATATGACGTACTAACAGAGCGACGACGAAGAGGAGCCAATTGATAGATCAAACTCTTGCCGAAACCAGTCGGGAGACGAGCAAAAACATCTTTTCCTCTGAGAAAAGCCTCCAGAGCAGTGTTTTGCTCTCCTTTCAGTGAAGAAATACTCTGTAATTCCGATAAAACTTGCTCGATAGCCACACTAACGCTAGTTTCATCGGCTGAAGCCGCCATGTTCTTTAGACTGAACTGTCGCGCTTCTCCTTCCGTCACACCTCAACCCGCCTCAAAGCCAACGCTGATTGGACGTTCTTTGGTGAACGGCTCCAAATTTTCTTTAACGGAGAGTCTCCAGACTGATCTGCGAGTGAAATCTTGAAAGCTTGCGAGATCAGGATGGTCTCACGAGGTTAGCTTGGCGCACCCTGTGAAGGAAACTCATTTACTCCGCTTGGAGTAAAGTCGCTGCTCCTCCACGTCGAAAGGAGCCAGCTGAGGTGGCTCGAGCATCTCTTTCGGATGCCTCCTGGTCGCCTCCCTCTGGAGGTGTTCCAGTTATGTCGCATTGGGAGGAAGCCTTGTGGAAGGCTCAGGACACGCTGGAGGGACATTTACCCCATTTACACTACCCCTGAAAAACCCATCCATGCTGAGACCGGTTCAAGCTTGGATCAGTTAACCAGGCCGAACTTGGTTCTGATGAACGTTTACACATCACGCTATCTCGGTTCCTCGACTCCTCGCCTCCTAGTGACGATCTGCGGTATTACTGCCAGTATTGAAGGAGGAAATCAAGCAGTTGGTGGTGGTAATGCACCAAAAGTTGTTTGCCAACCGCCATAAAACACAAGAAGAAGAAGACGAAGAAGGGAATCAAGCAAATAAAAATGGCGGCGCCCGTCACATTCAGAAAGGTATGCTTGATTATTATCGCTGTACTTCGGTGTTTGCGGAGGGTCAGGCAAAGTCGGCAACCTTTTGTGGATGTTTATAGATGTTTATAGTTGTTGTTCTTCTGTTTTGTGTTGGTTGGCAAACAACGTCCGGAGGGGCATTACCGCCAACCACTGAATGGAGTATTCAATTCAGTTAAATCCAGTTTATTTATATAGCGCCTATTCAGTTTGAATCAGGATGTGCAGCCAGACAGAGATGACGCGTTCTGCTCATGCGCTCTTATCAGAGAACCGAGCCAGGGAAAAACCGAGCCGAGCCCACCTCTGGAACTGGTCTGCAGTTAGCGCGGTCCGGTGTCTAGCTCGGTTCGGTTTGCTTTCCATTTACACACGATAAGTTATCTCAGTTAATGAGCTCGGACCGGTCTCGGCACGGTTTTTCAAGGGTAGTGTAAACGGGGTATATGTCTCTGAGCTGGCCTGGTGTCGCCTCGGGGTCCCCCAGAGCAGCTGGAGGAGGTGTGTGTGGATCGGGAAGTCTGGGCATCTTTGCTTAGACTGCTGCCTTTGAAACCCGGGAAGAAGAAAAAGAATGAATGAATGTTTTTTTTTCTTTTTCGGGTGGGCTGCATCATCGCAGCGATGCTCCCGAGGGAATCAACTTTTACTGATGCTTCCGTGTTTTATGCATAAGTTAGGCTGTTGTTGGACATAAGTTCTGCACTCGTTATGAATACGCTATGTATACATCCAAAATTGAAAAAACTACAAAGAAAGTTTAGTGTATTCCAGCGTTTTAGGAGATTCTGGGACGCCATGGTGTGACAGGGCCCTAACCAACGTAGAATGTGCAGCCTTGCTAATGCTAGGTCCATTCCTGTCAGACCACCGCAGTGGATCAGATTTACATAAACTGCTTTATGAAGTCAGAAAGATGCTTTCAGGTTGTTTGGTGCCATTAAACCAGGGAATACAAACAGCGAGATCAGAATCTGTGATGACATTGCAGTGTCGGCCTCCTGGAGCTCCAGGCTGTGGTTCACATCTGGGAAGAAGAGCAGCGTCCAGACTGAGCTGCAGGAGGAGAGGAAAATAAAGACCTCAGCTTTTACAGCCAACAAACGCTGCAGCATTTTATCACCACGTCTGCTTTTCTTCTTCTGCTCACAGATTCTGCCTTTCTTTGTTGTCACACAGTCAGGACTATTCTTCAATATCAGGTTGTATAAAAACATCAGCAGTCCGTGCAGCTGGTTTTCTGTAATCAGCCTAAAGAGGCAGTTAGATTTCCATGAATGCCTTTAAGCCGATACATCTGTTTACCCGGCGTTTAAATCTCTGCAACAAAGCCGCCCCGCCCTGTCCAGCGTGAGGAAAATCTGCCGTTACATCAAAGAACGAGGAGGAAGAGCAGCGATCCGCTCAAACCGTTTTAAGTTCATATCCTCCAAACACTCAGAGGGATCTGCTGGAGATTTCTGAACATTTCCAGCTCGGTGAAGGCGGCTAGTGTTGCATTTAAAGTTCACAGGATGGGAGATAGAAGGAGGGGGAAACATGCTGCTGTATGCTGGGGCCTGTCCCGGGCTTTGGTCAGTGAGGTCATGAGAAAGAGAAGAAGTGGACGTCTGTCCGTTGCTTCAAAGAAAGCATCTGGTCTCCCCCCCTCCACTTCTTCCCCAAAGCTCGGCGGTCCTCAGAGTAAAACTGCTGCTCTCAGGAGCTGTTAGTCTAAATAAAAGACACAAACTAAAGCTGCTGCTCCTCAGAACTTTATTTGTCCTTCTCTCAGTGGCGATTCTAGACTAAATGTTTCAGGGAGCCAGCATTGTTTTCATGGGGGCACAAAAAAGCATGAAATAAAAAACAGGGCAAGGGATTCAAATATAATAAGAGAGATGCATGAAGTAAAATTTCTATTCAATTAGGTTTAATGAAAATTCTATGTCTTTTTACTTGGGGAGCAGCAGCATAGAGCTTGGAATCCTGATGTCCTGAGTTCGAACCCCACTCCGAAAGACTGCCACTATGGGTCAAGATGGCAGCTGTCAGGTTTATTCAATGATGATTATAATTAGGGCTGCAACAACGAATCGATAAAATCGATAAAAATCGACTTTTAAAAGCGTTGGCAACGAATTTCATCATCGATTAGTTGTGTCGCGCGATTATTGCGTCATCTGCCGCGCCGTCATCACTGCCTCTTGACTGAAAGAGGAAGAAAAAAAAATACGGCAGAGCGAGTCAGCGCCGCAGGTGCAGTGTTGCCAACTCCGCGACTTTTCAGACCCCTCCAGCGACTATTTTTCAAAAAAGCGACTAGCGACAAATCTGGCGACTTTTTTCGGTGTCACTGGCGGCTTTTGGAGACTCTTACGTGAAAGCATGCATCGTTCCTACTCTGCCGTGGGGCGCCTCCCCCACCCCAACCGCGTTTTCCCGCAGGAGTCCCTCTCAGTCAGAGCCTCAGCGTCCAGACTGCAAATGAAGCGCGCATGCACCGGGATTGACGGCGCAAATTGATCACAATAATTAAAATAGCCTGCGCTTTGTAAAGCGAAAAAAGTGATAACATGCAACTTTTTTCAAAAGAAATTAACATGGCACGGAACCACCATGTTTGTTTGGTTTTAAAGTGGGGAAACGTAACGTTAGTTTCTCAGGTAGCTCATCTGATGCTTTCCTTACCGTGTTAGTAGGTTACAGACAGTGATAAGGTTGGCTACTTATTTTACTTTTAATTTCATTTGAATTAGCTTAAGCAGCGTTTATATTTACTTTATAAATAAATTAACTTGCAAATTATGAGGGCAAGACTTTTAAAGTTTAAATCTTCTGGCAAAGATAAAGTAAAGAAGATCCTGCAATTTATGGAAGTAAAGCAGAATAAAATCCAGCAAGATCAGTAATATGTCAATTAATTATCTGCCACATTCCCATGTAAATATCTGTCTTTGGAGGATGTGTTTTTTAGCACCCCTAGTTCTCTCATTTTTATTCCAAATACAATTTATAATTTGAATCACAGGGCTATTTTTATCTCTATGGTTCAGTATTTTCTCAAGTAGCAACTTTAACTGCTATACTTTCCTGTCTTAAAAGGCAGAACTCTTCTAGTCTAAAAAAAACTAATTTGTTGAAATGGGGGGGCCTATTGTTTGAACCCCTTAGAGGCTTTTAAAAACAAAAATGTCTTTTTTTGCGCTTTATGAAACAAAGTACCCTATATTTTGTGGATGTACAGCTACATTTCTCATGTAAGTTTGCGTAGTTTTAACACAAACATTTATTTTTCATATTGCACCAGTACAGTTAATGAGCAACCTGTACTTGTGTGCTTGTTTGTTCTGTCTATAATGTTTATTTTGGAATAAAGAGGTTAATATAAAAAATATTTTTTGTCCGATTCATTGATTAATCAAAAAAATAATCGTCCGATTCATCGATTTTTAAAATAATCGTTAGTTGCAGCCCTAATTATAATATTAATGTGTGCTTATGAAACATTTGTGCAAGGGGATGCTCCACTCCTGTGTCATGATCCAGCAGGAGACCATCCTGCCTTGTCATTCTGATGGAGCATTCTGTCTTCATGAACTGATCAATTGTTCTGTCAGAACAATAATCTGTTTGTAACCATGTGTCATGTTCTGTTAATAAATGCTCTGCGGAGGAGGTCCAGTGGGAGACAGTGTGTTTGAGTCTGGGGTTCAACTGTCTCTCCTTTCTGCAGAAATTGTATCCATAAATTGTGTATTTCAGTTCTTCTTAAGCAAAAACCTACTTTTTATGAACCCGACAGCAGCCCACTGCTCGTAAAGGAGATGGGTTAAATGCAGAAGAAAGAATAGGCAACGCTGTAGGTAACCGCCTCATGGTGGGAACCTTGGAAGTCATAAGAACGCGCCAAAGGCAGCGTTCTGCAGCACGCATGGCCTCAGTAGAACCGTTCCAATGAACGGTTTGTACTGTACCTGAAATCCTGATTGCAATGTAAATTGTAGTTGACAATAACGTTAATTGATTGATTTATTAGGTCAATATACAGTCATAATTTAGGAATTTTAAATTTTTTTGACTCAAACTAAGTTAAAATTACCGTTTTCTATCAAATCTGAATTAGAGCTCAATAAGAATTGATAAATTCAGCTGTAAAAATAATACTTTTTTATTTGTTTTGAAAAACATTTAGCAGATGAAAATTGGGATCCTATCTCAATACCACAGAAGCTATCACCTTATTGTTTTTAAATAATGAAATAGCTCCAAAGGACCTATCAGTAACCATGTCTGTTCCAGCGCATGTCATCATTAAAAGTATTATGTCTTCAGTACAGGGGCCCCGTTGGCCCCTGTCTAGAACCACCCATGCCTTCTCTGTCTCTAGCTTCTCTTTCGTTTGGTAACCAAACAGTGGCAGCTTCTCTTTATGCATGCACACGCTTCCAGGGCCCATATTGGATTTGCAGATAAAAATAAAGAGAGAAATAAACAGAACATTGCGAGCTAACGGTTCTGATACGGGTTTATTCTGATGCACTCCGGTGTGTTGCTGCGCAGAGAGAAATTAGGGCTGCTCCGAGGTCAGCTCCAATACCGCGGGCCCAGAACAACATAAAAGGAGCAGCAGCTCCTAGCGCCTGATCCGGAGTCAGTTCATCAAATATTAATGCTGGATGTGGTATTCCTGGGAGCGTAGCCCGACCCGAATACAATTACAAGCAATAAACAGCAGTTCTGCTTTAATCACAAGAGCAACGTTTACATGATTAATGCAATAAACTCCAATCTCATATCGCTGTTATGAGCCGAGCCGAGAACACTGTGCCAACGTGGTGATTATGCACATGATTATGTTGGTTTTTTTTTATATTACCTCTTTTCATTTGGCTTCCTCACAGACTCGTGGATTTGGAGACTCTGTGACACAGAGCGAATCTGCTGAAGGTGCTTAAACTCGCCTCAGCTTCTTCACAAGAGAAGAAAAGAAATCTCATTTCTGCCTCGTCTTCGTCTCTGCATCCCATTCGGCTCCTAAAAAAGTGATGAAGGCAGAAGGAAGAGGATGTGATGGATGACCAGTTCAGACATGTTTTTAGAAGAGGTTTCTGTTAGAGCCCATGGCTGCAGAGTCAGGGGAAACGGTGAGGAAGACGAACTCTGTTCACAAAACTAAACAATGACGTCAGCCCTGAGAGGGAAAGGAAACCTGATCAGGTGATCAGCTGATTCTTGGCTGGCCCTTGGCCAGTCCTTGGTTGGTCCTTGGCTGACCCTTGTCTGATCTTTGGTTGGTCCTTGGCTGGCCCTTGGCTGATCCTTGGCTGCTCCTTGGCTGGCCCTTTGGCTGGCCCTTGGCTGGTCATTGGCTGGTCCTTTGCTGGTCCTTGGCTGGTCCTTGGCTGGTCCTTTGCTGGCCCTTAGCTGGCCCTTGGCTGATTCTTGGCTGGTCCTTTGCTGGCCTTTGGCTGACCCTTGGCTGACCCTTGGCTGGTCCTATGCTGGTCCTTTGCTGGCCCTTAGCTGGCCCTTGGCTGATTCTTGGCTGGTCCTTTGCTGGCCCTTGGCCAGTCCTTGGTTGGTCCTTGGCTGACCCTTGTCTGATCTTTGGTTGGTCCTTGGCTGGCCCTTGGCTGACCCTTGGCTGGTCCTTGGCTGACCCTTGGCTGGTCCTTTGCTGGCCCTTGGCTGATTCTTGGCTGGCCCTTGGCCAGTCCTTGGCTGGCCCTTGGCTGACCCTTGTCTGATCTTTGGTTGGTCCTTGGCTGGCCCTTGGATGATCCTTGGCTGCTCCTTGGCTGGCCCTTTGGCTGGCCCTTGGCTGGTCATTGGCTGGTCCTTTGCTGGTCCTTGGCTGGTCATTGGCTGGTCCTTTGCTGGCTCTTGGCTTGTTCTTGGCTGGTCTTTGGCCAGTCCTTGGCTAGTCCTTGGCTGGCCCTTGGCTGCTCCTTTGCTGGTCCTTGGCTGATCCTTGGCTGGTCCTTGGCTGGCCCTTGGCTGGTCCTTGGCTGATCCTTTGCTGGTCCTTGGTTGGCCCTTGGCTGGTCCTTGGTTGGCCTTTGCTGGCCCTTGGCTGGTTCTTGGCTGGTCCTTGGCTGGTCCTTTGCTGGTCCCTGGCTGGCCCTTGGCTGATCCTTGGCTGGTCCTTGGCTGGCCCTTAGCTGGTCCTTTGCCGGTCCTTGGTTGGCCCTTTGGCTTGTTCTCGGCTGGTCCTTGGCCAGTTCATGGCCAGTCCTTGGCTGGTCCTTGGCTGGTCCTTTGCTGGTCCTTGGCTGATCCTTGGCTGGTCCTTGGTTGGCCTTTGCTGGCCCTTGGCTGGTTCTTGGCTGGTCCTTGGCTGGTCCTTTGCTGGTCCTTGGCTGATCCTTGGCTGGTCCTTGGCTGGCCCTTGGCCGGTCCTTGGCTGGTCCTTGGTTGGCCTTTGCTGGCCCTTGGCTGGTTCTTGGGTGGTCCTTGGCTGGTCCTTGGCTGGCCCTTGGTTGGTCCTTTGCTGGCCCTTGGCTGATCCTTGGCTGTTCCTTGGTTGGGCCTTGGCCGGGCCTCAGCTGGTCCTTGGTTGGCCTTTGCTGGCCCTTGGCTGGTTCTTGGGTGGTCCTTGGCTGTTCCTTGGCTGGCCCTTGGTTGGTCCTTTGCTGGCCCTTGGCTGATCCTTGGCTGTTCCTTGGTTGGCCCTTGGCCGGGCCTCAGCTGGTTCTTGGCTGTTCCTTGGCTGTTTCTTTGCTGGTCCTTGATGGCCCCCTACAATTCTTTTTTAAACATCAATCTTTGTACTAAAATATTCTTTCTGTCATAATTTGTGGACATTAAGATCTAAAGAGAAGCGTCATCTCTTGGTCAGATCCTGTAATTCCCTGAAAGGGTGGATCCTTAAATCCAGTGGCTAGAAGTTGGAGGGTGTTTTGCTGGGAGTTACAGGGGAGTAGGTTGGCTTTGGCTGGTGTTTGACTAGGAAGGGCTATTTTGAAAAGCTGCTACTGTAGAGTCAACACAGTGCCATCTTCATCTTCCACATCATCATCACAGCTATATCGTCTTCATCGATACAGTTTCATCTTCCTCATCATCATTATTATCATCAACACAGGTGATCATCATCATCATCATCGACACATCATCATCATCATCATCTAAGCTTCATCATCATCATCATCATCATCATCATCATCATCATCATCATCATCGTCGTCATCAATACATCATCATCATCATCATTGCTTCATCATCATCAACACAGCATCATCATCATCATCATCATCATAATCAACACAGCATCGTCATCGTCATCGTCATCATCATCATCATCATCATCATCATCATCATCATCATCATCATCATCATCATTATCATCATCATCATCATCATCATCACCACATTTTGGCGTCAAAACAAAGAAACGAAAAAAAAAAACAGGATTCTGTCCATTTGCCTTCCAGGCTGCTAGTCTCTTATAGATTCCCTCTGACGTTAACCATCCCCACAGGATGCTGCTGTCACCACCGTGTTTTGCTGTTGGAGGAGCAGTTTGTGTTTCCACCAACCTTAGCCACACAGATGAAAGCCACACTTGGAGATGTGTGATGCTGTGGAGAGGAGGCCATGAATGCAGAGGGATGTGTGATGCTGTGTGACCATAAAGGAAAGGTTATAAGGGATTTTATCTAACCATGTTCACTAAAAGAAAACAAGCTCAGAGGGAAACTTCGTTAGTGATGCTTTGGGATTTTTGTGGTAAAGTTTTCCAGGATTTTCTCTGAAAGTCTGCTGACTAAGACACCGACCTCTTTTCTCTATTTCTGTCTGCTTTCATCTTCGGCTAGATGAGAAACTGGGCTCCATCTAAGCTGCCAGAAGCTCACTCTGGAAACATCCTCCCCCTGAAACCAACCCACCTCTCTCTAAAGCTCTACTTTTATTGCCCCTCTTTGCCCTTGTGTGGCTCTTGACCAACTTTCTTTCCCTCGCTGGCCTAGTTTTTTGGAGGGGTATGCAGATTTGCATTGGAGCTCTTGCTCTGAACACTGGCTCAGCGCCTGGTCATAAATCTCAACCGTCTGACCTCAATCCAAACCTGAATCCCTGCATGCAACCTTCTTCCTGTCAGCGATGAAAGAAAAGCATAAAACTCGCTGCCCCATAAACAAGCCCACTGCTGGAAGTCACACCTCAGCCTCTGCGCCTTCTCTTCCTCAAGCTTAAAGACCACAAGCTGTTAAGATGACACTGGATAATTAGGCGGAGAGAAAAAAACGCTGCCTAACAGGTGTAGTGTACGACTGGGAGGATGTCAATCCTTGGACTGGTTCCCAGTCTAGCCTTAAGGGGAGACAAACAGACCAGTGACAATGAGGGGCTTCCAGAACTCCTTCAATGCTTTATTCAGCACTCAGCTTAGGATGTTCAGTTTACAGAGCAAAACAGGGAAGTGCAAAAACTCATTAGACAACAGCAGGATGAAAAATGTCATTATTGTTAAAGGCTTCCCTGCTGCTGAGACGAGAATCACTGCAAACCAAAAGGATCATCTCGAAATATTCATAACATTTCTCCAGTTTGTACAAATCAAATCGTTATATCTTGCAAAAATTAAAACAGAAACACTTTTTTTCACATTAAAAGAGTCACATGATCTGCGGCTTGACCTCACTACCTCTTTAAAGGAGAAGTCAGGTCAGTCATCAATGGATCATTATTTAAACCTAAAACGAACATGTTCGCATGGATTTGAGTCTGGGAGCGGCCATATTTGCCCAAAATACTTCACTCCTATCATCTTCCGGAAGTGACGTCATGGTGTGATAATATCTAGCCAACATTTGAAAGGAGAATGTTTTCAAGATGACTTGGATAATAACGCATTGTGACAAACACACATCCCAAGTCTCCTGGAAGTTCCGGGAGTCTCCATGATATAGATAGTTGTTCACGGATGCCTACGAGTTGGATAAATTATTCCAAATTTGATGCGAGTGAGAGCAGGCAGGCAATACAGTTATTCGTGCATCATGTGCGGATTAGAGCTACTTTGATTGCTCAGACAACAAGAGAGCGCTGGGTGTGGGGAGGAGGTTGCTTGTGAAACCTGTGCAGGGTCAATGTCGATAAGCATCCCCCTGAAATCTGTTTTTGGAACTTGGGATGTCTGCAAATACCAAATACAGCAAAGGGTACTTGCAACCTTCTCAAAAACAAGCACACTGCCCTAACCACTGGGCCAACACTCCCCAATAATAAGTTATGAAGTGTTTTAATTTTTCTAGCATAATATCAGTTTAAGATCAATGATTCTACTTTGTTTTTTAATTTCCAGGCCCACAGCATCATTCTGCCCAATGCCTCCTCTATCTGTGTTGTCTGTTTAAAAAGCAATGTAACAGAAGCTAAGTTAAATGAAATCCCAATAGGGTTTAACAAACTCCACTGGTTTCCATTTTTAAAGTTGTAGGGAAGCGGCTGTTCCAACCGTTAGCAACTTAGTGCTAGCAGGTTCCCAATGGGAAATTCCATTGGGACCAAGTAGCACTAAATAGTGACTTAGAAACGACACTGTCAAGGAACGCTATGGACAGAGGAAACATGCAAGAGGAGGAGAGTTTAGCGTCGGAGGTCGTGGATGAGTCTCCTCCGTCATCCATTTTTTATTTAGAGGAGGAAAGCGGGACAAAGATGTTGTGGAAGAGGACGCCAGGGCGGCAGAAGCTTGGTTTGGTGTAGAAGGCTTCCAGCCGTACATGTTTGAGCCCTTGCCTCGCAACGCTGCCAGTTCTGTTAGCTCTACGCCTGCTGAAGACACAGACGTCCATCCCCAAACCATCAGCTGAGGACGAACCTTCAGCTGAGGACGAACCTTGAGCTGAGGACGAACCTTGAGCTGAGGACAAACCTTGAGCTGAGGACGAACCTTCAGCTGAGGACGAACCTTCAGCTGAGGACGAACCTTGAGCTGAGGACGAACCTTCAGCTGAGGACAAACCTTCAGCTGAGGACGAACCTTCAGCTGAGGACAAACCTTCAGCTGAGGACGAACCTACAGCTGAGGACGAACCTTCAGCTGAGGACGAACCTTGAGCTGAGGCAAACCTTCACCTGAGGACGAACCTTCAGCTGAGGACGAACCTTCAGCTGAGGACGAACCTTGAGCTGAGGCAAACCTTCACCTGAGGACAAACCTACAGCTGAGGACGAACCTTCAGCTGAGGACGAACCTTGAGCTGAGGACGAACCTTGAGCTGAGGACTAACCTTGAGCTGAGGCAAACCTTCAGCTGAAGACGAACCTTCAGCTGAGGACGAACCTTCAGCTGAGGACGAACCTTCAGCTGAGGACGAACCTACAGCTGAGGACGAACCTTCAGCTGAGGACGAACCTTGAGCTGAGGACGAACCTTGAGCTGAGGACGAACCTTCAGCTGAGGACTAACCTTGAGCTGAGGCAAACCTTCACCTGAAGACGAACCTTCACCTGAGGACGAACCTTCACCTGAGGACGAACCTTGAGCTGAGGCAAACCTTCACCTGAGGACGAACCTTGAGCTGAGGACGAACCTTCAGCTGAGGACGAACCTTCAGCTGAGGAAGAACCTTCAGCTGAGGACGAACCTTCAGCTGAGGACGAACCTTCAGCTGAGGACGAACCTTCAGCTGAGGACGAACCTTCAGCTGAGGACGAACCTTGAGCTGAGGCAAACCTTCACCTGAGGACGAACCTTCAGCTGAGGACGAACCTTCAGCTGAGGACGAACCTTCAGCTGAGGACAAACCTACAGCTGAGGACAAACCTACAGCTGAGGACGAACCTTCAGCTGAGGACAAACCTACAGCTGAGGACGAACCTTGAGCTGAGGCAAACCTTCAGCTGAGGACGAACCTTCAGCTGAGGACGAACCTTCAGCTGAGGACGAACCTTGAGCTGAGGACGAACCTTCAGCTGAGGACGAACCTTGAGCTGAGGACGAACCTTGAGCTGAGGACTAACCTTGAGCTGAGGCAAACCTTCACCTGAAGACGAACCTTCAGCTGAGGACGAACCTTGAGCTGAGGCAAACCTTCAGCTGAGGACGAACCTTGAGCTGAGGCAAACCTTCACCTGAGGACGAACCTTCAGCTGAGGACGAACCTTCAGCTGAGGACGAACCTACAGCTGAGGACGAACCTTCAGCTGAGGACGAACCTTCAGCTGAGGACGAACCTTCAGCTGAGGACGAACCTACAGCTGAGGACGAACCTTCAGCTGAGGACTAACCTTCAGCTGAGGACGAACCTTCAGCTGAGGACGAACCTTCAGCTGAGGACAAACCTACAGCTGAGGACGAACCTTCAGCTGAGGACGAACCTTGAGCTGAGGACGAACCTTGAGCTGAGGACTAACCTTGAGCTGAGGCAAACCTTCAGCTGAAGACGAACCTTCAGCTGAGGACGAACCTTCAGCTGAGGACAAACCTACAGCTGAGGACGAACCTTCAGCTGAGGACAAACCTTCAGCTGAGGACGAACCTTGAGCTGAGGACGAACCTTGAGCTGAGGACGAACCTTGAGCTGAGGACGAACCTTGAGCTGAGGCAAACCTTCACCTGAGGACGAACCTTCAGCTGAGGACGAACCTTCAGCTGAGGACGAACCTTGAGCTGAGGCAAACCTTCACCTGAGGACAAACCTACAGCTGAGGACGAACCTTGAGCTGAGGACGAACCTTCAGCTGAGGACGAACCTTCAGCTGAGGACGAACGACCAGCAATTCCCTGAGGATCATACATGCTGATAAAACCCCTTGTGCTGGGGAAACCTCAGCTTAAACAAACCCACCTGGGACAACCTTCAAGCTAACCCGAATCCCATAAACCTGAGGGACCCAACCCAAACTTGAAGGAACTTCACCTTGGGGGGAACCTGTTTTTGAGGCAAACCTTTTTACACTGGGACACCCTCCTCACTTGACTACACCTTGGGGTGAGGAAATTCCGGAGAAACCTTTCCCCCTAGGCCGGTTTTTGAGTAAAAAGAAAACCTTCAGTAGGGCCAACCCGAGCTCAGGGCAAACCTTCCCGCCTTAAGGAAAACCTAAGGCTAGAGAACTTGGCTGAGGGGAATGAGCGAAAGGCGAGCTTAAAAGACCCCTTGAGCCCAGGAATTCCCCTAAAGAACCTTACCTTAAGGAACTTCTAGAAAAACTCCCGTGAGGAGTGAAACCTGGACTGAGGAGACTTAGCCCGAGGCAAACCTTTACCCCTCAATAACTTGACCTGGGCGAACCTTCACCTGAAACAAATTTAGCAAACAAAAGGACATTAACCTTGAGCTAAGGACAAACCTTCAGGACTTGAAGAACACCAAACTAACAAACCTTCAAAAAGTGGGTGAATTTTGCTTAGAGGAAAATCTTCACCCGAGGGCGAAACCTTAGCTTTTGGGAAACCTTCACCTGAGGCGAAACCCTTTTTGAGCGGGGAAACCTTCATGAGGACAAACCTTCAGCTGGGCCGAAACCTTTTCAGCTGGGGCCCAAACCTTCACCCCGAGGACGAACCTCCTTTGGGAAAATGTCCTCAGTAGGTATTTACATGCTGAATAAAACCCCTCTGCCTGCTGCTTTTATCCTCAGCCTCCCTAAACGCCCCCAGCCCTCGGTGTACATCCCTCCACACTCGCTCCATCCAGGCTCATCTCCCATTAAAACTCTGCACGCTGTGTTTACCCCGACCCCAGCGGATATGAAGTGTGTTTGTATTATCTAGTGCTATTTTTTCTCTGTGGATGTGTGTGTTTTTATTCCTGTTGTTTGAAGTGCTAATTCTGTTGTTCAGCCTTTATCTGGTGATCATCCGCCCCTCTATCTTCTCACTTCACACCTCTGGAGATGCAGAAATGGTCCCGGATGAAAGCTTTCCACTTCATGGTCCGGGTTGTTCTGATGCTTCAAAACAGAAAAACCCTTCATGATTGACCACAGCCGCGAGCTACAGGGCTATTTCCAGCCATAATAAGGGAGAACTTTTCAGATTATGGCTCCAGATTTTATTTTGGCATCGAGAAGAAGAGACAGAAGCAGTTCAGTAATGCTTAAAATGAGCCTCTGAGCCTTCTGGATGATTCCACTTTAAAGATCTTCTTTACTTTATGGTTTTTCTTAGAAAAACTGCCAGTGTTGTGAGGTGAAGCTCTGAGGATCAGGCAGGTTGGTTATCTTTAGCTCTGAGTTCAAACTTCACCCATACACATCACATTGTCTTCTGTCGCTGGATGCTTCATTTTCAATGAAACTAATGATTTTAGTCCAAGCAAAAGGATTTCAGTTTCAATGGGTGATATTGATGCTAAGTCATAATAAACCAGAACTGCAGACATTTGAAGATTTACAAGCTCAACAACCCCTCCCCCCAAAAAAGGTGGGTTGATGTTTGTCTTGATCAGAGGAGATGAAGTCTTGTACTGTCATGATCTTGACACTGTTGACTGTCTTAATGGGTAATTCCATTCACCCTTCAGCCTTTGCTGAAAGTTCCTGTTTTTGTTCTGATTGCCGGATCCTGTCCAGTTTTGTCTTTAGAACTTTAAGCCTGCCTGTTCCTGTTCATATCTGTTTGCCTGACCTGTCTTCAGACTCCTGTTGGATTTTGCCTGTGAACCCAGCCTGGATCTACCTCCTGAGTTTTACCTGGATTTCCCTTTAAGCAACTCTGATCTTCTGATCTTCGGGCTGGACTCCTGTGAACCTCTTCAACACTGGCTTGGCTTCGTCTTCCAGAAATTCCTGCCTTCCTTAGTCTGCTTGGATCTAATCATGATCCAGTTCTGCAGTCTTCAAGGCTTTGACTACTCCAACTCTCTGAGTGGCATTCGCCATATGCTGTTGGCAGCCATTTGGCTGGATTTCACCCTTTCCTCTGGGCACGGACTGAACTCCAAGACCAGGTTAGTGACTGACGCGTTTGTAATCGTCGTTCGTCAGATTTATGTGGTCACTAACCTGAGCTAATCTGATGTTTTTGAGAAGTATGCATGTCTTTTTGCTTTGAATTCTCGGTCCTCTGTTCTGAGCCTGGATAGGTACTGATGCCCTGATCCGATATTAGCCAAAAAAAAACTAATATCAAACTTTATCAGCCAGCATCTAAAATATTTTCATGTGAGTTACAGAAACACTTTTTTTCTGTAACATGGGTCCGCTGTTTTCTTTTGTTATTGACTTTTGCTCCCTGTTTAATTGATATTACTTTATTCAGCCTTTTCTAACGTTCTACAGGATAAAATAAGTCATCAAAGCTGGTGTGATTTATGCTAACATCGTGTTGAAAATGATCAGTATCGTATCAGAAATGAAAAAGTTGCCACAAGAGACATCTAGTCTGCATTTCACCTTCCAGCAGATGATAAAAACTGTAGAGACCAGCAGCCAAAATGGCACAATTCTAAAACTGTTCAGCGTTTCACAACAAATCCTAGAAAATCATCAATTTACATGCATTAAACTTTGATTGAATTGTGAAAAGTAAAATGAATGTACTGTTTCTTTGCACATAAGTAATCAAAATAAAATGGTGGATCAAACTAAGAATATATGATGTACTGTAAACTTAAAATGGATCAGTTTTGGGTGTTTTTCTGAGACAAAAGGTAAAAACTTGATAGAAAATTAGATTAATGCTGCTGCTGTTTAAAGGCTTGGAGGCCTTCAGCAGACATGAAGCCAAATGCGATCCTCACTTAGCGACCTGAATCTGCGATCATCCGTCTGTCTTCTTGTTAACAAGGTTCAGCATTCAGAGCAACAAGCTGATCTTTGCTGCATCCTTCCATCCATTAAACAACGGATGTGAGTCAGTCAACATTTCTTAGTGAGGTCTGAGCAGGTAACCCAGGAAAAAAAAAAACTACCAGAGATGGAGGAAGCTGGGAAAACAGTCTGATATTTATAGATATGAGGATAATGATGCTACCCAGCGGAGAATGTGAACAGCCAGACTTGTGGATAAAGTGTTTGCAGACGGCGTAAGTGAGAACATTCCAGCACTAAAACCTGCCTGGTTGCAGATAAGACCAGAGCATCATCAATATCCTCCCACAGCACAATCCGTCTGTATCAAACCCGGCCCCTCCATCAGCCGGCCCCTCTGATATCCCTACAGCCCGGTCCAGATAGAGACGGCAGCATTTCAGCTGAGAGATAACGCTGCTGTAGATTAGGAAGTATTTAACACCAACATGCTGAGGTCAATACAGTTTCAGGGAAGATCGATCACCGATCATGGAGAAGGTTTTATTTCCCACCGTCAGAGTCTTCGCCACATTTATTTACAGCACTGGAAAACTCATCCAAACATCCTTTTGTGTGTAGCTGAATAACAAACATGCATTGTTAGGGGAAAGTCTCATATTAGTAAATTTATTCCCATTTTTTTCAATTTTAGGAGCCACAGTTATAACATCCCTGCTGTCGATCAATGCCAACAGGAGAGACACTACGGAGAGACTGCTCCATAACAGGAGCTTCTGCTTCCTCTCCCCTCTTCAGCACAGCCAACAGGTTTGAGGACCGAGGCAGCAAAGGAAGAAGGTGGACTTTCTCGGTCTGTGGTTTCGTTCTGTGTTCGGCATGTTTTCTAGCAGACCTTTATTAAAAATGTCCTCTGATTTCTTCATAAACTCAGGCTAAACAGAATCCAGTAAGAGGAGCCGGCCCGCAGCATCACACATCCACCACCATCCTAACAGCAGCAATAATATTCTTTTTCAGATCTCTGTTTAACTGAAAAACAAAGTTTATCAACTCAACAGACTTTTTTTCACCTGGTCTTCAGCAGCTAAAGGTTTTTCTGGAAACTTACTGAGCCAAACCTTCCCCTCCTCCTCATCCCACCTCTGTTCTCACTGTTCCAGCTGTTTTAGGCCAGCAGCCATCTTCTGTAGCAAGTGTCTGGTTTTGTGAGCATTTTTAATTAATGCTAACAGAAATGAGCGTCTGTGCTTGGTGGTAGTTTGGATGCAAACAGGAGGATTTAGTTATTATTGGAAGAAGAAACAGGAATACTTATTAACTAATTAAAAAGGAATCTGATGAAGAAAATCCAACTTTCCTTTAAAGCAGAGGTACAGTAGAAAAGAGATAATAACTGAAGAGAGAGCAACAAAACAAGAGTGAGAAATAACACTTAATAAAACAGGAGAGATTTTAGAGGAAAAGAAAGTCAAAACAAAAGAAAAAAGAAGACCAAAGTGAAACAGGTGTAACTTGAATGGAATGGTGCTCAGTGCTGCAGCAGCACTGCCGCCTTGCAGAAAGAAGGTTCTGGGTTCGATTCCCGGCCCAGAGTCTTTCTGCATGGAGTTTGCATGTTCTCCCTGAGCATGCGTGGGTTCTCTCTGGGTACTCCAGCTTCCTCCACATGACTGTTGGCTTCTCTAAATCCTCCCTAGGTGTGAGTGTGTGCATGAATGGTTTTTTGTCTCTGTGTTGCCCTGTGATGGACTGGTGACCTGTCCCGGGTGGACCCCGCCTCTCGCCCGTAGACAGCCTCTCGCCCCATTTGGGATAAGCGTGACGGAAAATGGATGGATGGATAACTTCAATGGAAATGTCCAAACAAACCTGTAGTCCGAGGAATCTGGCGGATTAGTTCAATTATGATGAATTATTCTCACTGGTGTTACATCTAATGATTATTTTGCAAACTGATTAATCTGATGATTATTTTTTTTTGATTAATCAATTAATAATCGGATAGTAAAAGGTTCTTTAATGAAGACTTTTCAGTAAATTAAACCATGTGAAATTAGAGCTTTTCCACTTCAGACGTTCTGGATAGAGCATATTGACAGAAGAAGATTTTTATCTTCAGTGGAAAATAGTTACAAATATTTTGGTAGGATTTTGGTATAGTTACTGCTCTAAGTGGGTCGCTCCATCAGCTAAAGGCATGATTAATCAATTATTAAACTAGTTGACAATTATTTAAATAATCAATTCATCAGATGAACAGAAGCCCTGGTGAAAATGAGCCACCAGGGCCTCGTGCACAAAAGATGGAGCAGCTTTCAAACAACCTTCGGTTTTAGGAGAACATATGAAACCCTGTTTGTGTTCATGCTACCGCTAACCTTTCCTTCAGACATGCTAACTAGAATGATACTGAACCCAGCAGCAGACTTGGCCTAGATCAGAGGTCGCCAACCTTTAAAAGGTTGAGGGCTAATTAAATGCCATATATGATTAAATAATGAAACGTTCTATAACTGATTAAAAAAAGAAGAGCAACAGAATACAATGAAATTTCAAACATAGCTCACTGTTGAGTTGTTCTATTTTCAGAAGACTCTAAGGGCACCCCTTGTGGTTCTTGAGGGCCCCTTGGTGCCCGCGGGCACCAGGTTGGTGACCCCTGATCTAGATGCTCCCATCAGCGCCTGCAAATCCATATTTTATGTGCTCTAAATAGTCGAAGGGCTTCCACCATCAGTAAAAACCCACATGGCAAATGATGGAAAAAGATGGAGGTAAACTGACTTTTTCAATCAATTCAGTTTATTTACAATGCGCCAATTAACAACACATGTCATCTCAACGCACTTTACAGTTCACCAGATCATCCAGTCAAATTGATAAAAAGTTTTCTATTTAAGGAAAACCAGTTGATTGCATCGACTCATTGACTCAAAGGCAATCCCTCACACTAAGCATGCTTGTAGCGACAGTGGAGAGGAAAAACTCCCTTTGAACAGGATGAAACCTCCAGCAGAACCAGGCTCAGTGTGAGCGGCCATCTGCTGAGGCCGACTGGGGTTCAAGGAGACAGAAGCAGAGATAGAAAATGCAACTATAAAAGGCGGCCCCGTCCAGGAAACACACAGCCAGGCAGACGAGCTCCGAGCCAGCTCCCATGTCAGAGGATGAAGAGAGCACATCCAGACAGTCACAGTCGGAGAAACAGGACTACACTGAAAAACAGGCCGATCTCCAACATGTATAAACAAAGGTGTTGATGGAAGCAGTACATTTTAATGCAGGTGTTAGCATCGATGGAAAGAGGATAATCTGCATTGCAACAAAACGTAAAAAAGAGCAATTGAAGGATGCCAATAGTTTTATTACAACAGGAGCAAAATTTTTTGACAAATTTTGCCAGATCAAAGCCGGAAACCGAGGGCAGCGTGAGGAATGTCCAAGGAAGCCAGTTTAGCCACATTGGAGATGGTTTATATCTTTTTTATCCCATAAAGCCCAGCTTATGGGTGACTGAGTGACCCTAACTGGTCAGCGCAGCTCCCTCTGAAATGACGGGGTTTCAAGAAACCTAGAATGAAGGTTCTTCCTAGTTTCCTTCGCAACCCTGGGTCGGCTCTCTGCAGGCTTTTAAAATGTGTCTCCTGCTCAATCTAAGCCCATCATCATCATGTTAAAAGGCAGTTTTTCCTCTCCACTGTCACTACAAGCATGCTTAATGTGAGGGATTGCCTTTGAGTCAATGAGTCGATGCAATCAACTGGTTTTCCTTAGATAGAAAACTTTGTATCAATTTGACTGTATGATCTGGTTGAACTGTAAAGTGCCTTGAGATGACATGTGTTGTTAATCGGTGCTATAGAAATAAACTGAATTGAAAAATTTAATCCCAGCAATTCTGTAGATCCCTGAAAAGGCTGCCTCCAACCTAGGTGGCAGCGACTTCCAGCAGAGCCAAAGCCACCCTACTTCCACGTTTATGCACCTTTATGCAGCCACTACTGTGAAACTGTCTAAAGATTGTCCCCCTTATGGGTCATCACAGCTGACTGTTAGGAAAACATTTGCTGATCCCACATTTCAAAATCCTCCCTAGATGATCTGCAAACATCTGGACATGAAAAACCCAAACCTTTACAGTTCTATCTGATGAAGGCTGCCTCCATAATTAAACGAGGTGTGATAGTTTGCTGCCTGAAGGGAAATCTGCTTCAGTTTGTTTGATGTTGAACCATAAAAGCTAAAGGAAAACATCAGGTCTGATGCTCCACAGCTTAAATCTGACTGAATGGAGACAGTTTTAGTTGAGATTCAGTATTTTATCAGGAGTTTGATGCTGTTTGCTGAACAAGTTTCTATTGATTTATACATGAGAAAGCAGAACTTTAAATTTAACTGTGGTTAAGGCTCTTAACATTTTTACTTTATTTCTAGGTGACTAACGTCTGGGTCTGATTATATATGGAGTCATATGCAGGGGCGCATTTAGGAAATTTGGGGCCCTGGGCAAAGACAGGCAGGGGGCCCTCTGAACTGAGAAGACAACACATCAAACAGACCATTTATACAGATAGAGAAATGTTAATAGAATAGACATCCATTATCTGTTCTAGGTTTTGTCCCTCTCTTCTTGTCCCTTTTCTTCTCGTTTTCCTCTCTATGTTTTGTACTCAGCTGACTTTTCATGCTGTCTCTAAAGGAATGAAACATTTTTTCCAAGCACTAAGCTCACTTAGCTGATTGCTCCTTCCTGTGTTTCCAAAACTAAATAACCCAGTCCTTCTTTTCACTGTAAACAAGCCATGATCTGCTTCTCTGTTCTCCATTTTTCATTTGGATGAAATAATAGCTGCATGAATCATGACAGCAGACAAGATAGAGGAGAGCAGGAGGCGGGGTTACCAATCTACTTGCTCTAGAGAGCAGAGTTCGCTGCTTTTAGATGTTGTCTCCAAAGTCTCCAGTAGTAGAAAAAAGTCGCTAGATTTGGCGCTAGGTGCTTTTTTGAAATAAAAGTACTTGAGGGGTCTGAAAAGTCGCTAAATATAGCGACAATGGGGCTAAGTTGGCAACACAGTTTGTTTTCAAATGGTTTGCTGCTTTCTGTTTGGACCTTTCTGAACATGTGCAGAGAATGGACACTGAATGGCCATGGTTCTGATGGCATTTCAGTGAAAGGATTTTTATGAAAAACATAATTAATGTGCACAAATAAGGAATAGTTATATTAATTGCATAGTATTGCCTAATGGTAAAACCCCCCTTTGGTCATATTAAGAGCATCGTGGTTTAAATCTGGTTTATAAAACACGAATCCGTTAAATATTCTTCCTGAACTTTGAGCTTAAAGCTCTTCCTTTTCCATAAGTTTATCCCCTTGTTAGATGTAGGAGTTACAATACGTTTAAAGAAGGTTTGCGAAAAAAAGAAGAAGGTTTGAGCTGCTGAGGAACATGGGGGCTGGTTTAGAAACTCTGATCTGAACACAGATCTGATGGATTTCCATTTACCTGAAACACACTAAGATAAACTCACCGCTAAGGTTTGAACTTATTGTGAATAAAGCAGCTCATTAGCAGGAGTGTTGAGTTACCTTCAGAAGACCTGATTTACATTTTGACAACTGCAAAAGTTGGGTGAGAAGAGCCAGAGAAGAGATGTATTTTCTCTCTATATTCAGCATGTTTTCCAACTTGCCAGAACCTTTCACTGAACGTCTCGAAATCCTTTGGCATGAAATAACTCAAATGCAAATAAACCAGATGCCAGCAGGAGCTTGCTCTGGTCCAAAAATTCTGAAAGGCCTTGAGAAGCCCTACTTCTATTTTCAGGGCACCTTCTCAGCCAACATCACCCCCTCAGCCTATTGTCCTCCCTTCACTCCCTCCTTTGTTCCCCTGGCCCACGTCCTCCTCGCCACGGCGTCAAACAGGGGCCAGGCGCTCCAGACCGCCACCGTCACCTGGCTCATTAGAGCCGGTGGAGAACAAACCCTGACACAGGAATAAAAAGCAGACGAAGGGAGGAAAGTCACACGGCCGGGCAGACGTCCACAAGCTCAGCCCCCAAATGAGAGGGGAAGAAGTTTTTCTTTCTCTCTGATACGTTTGACAGGAAGCCAGAGCGAATGTCCAGCAGAGGCCTTCTCACTGAGCCAGCCGCCTCGCTGTGACAGAGTGGTTTGATTTCTTCCCTTGTTAAACTGAGGGATGACTTACGGCCATGCAATTGTCTGCTAAAGACCCCGGGACCCTCAATCTGTCTGAGCAGACGGCACCGATTATACAAGGCATGTCCAGGAAGCAGCTGTGAAACTTCTATTTAACTGATATCTGCAGTTAGAGCCTGAAAGCAACCTTTTAGGAGTGAACCTGCCAAAAGCTGATGGGCTCTGCCAATATTTGGCTTTTTACATTTTTATCAATTTCATGCTAAAAACAAAAGAGCCACAGTTCAGCCCCTGATTGTGTTCTTGGCAAAATGGAAAAAAGGCAATTATGAGAAAGAAGAAGTGACTGCTAAAACACAGCATTATAATATTAATGACAATGATGAACGCACCGGAGCCGAACTGTGCTGAATCTGATTAAAACGACACATTAGAATCAGTTCAGGTTGAGGGTTCCAGCTGCAGACTGACAGCCAAGTCGCTATTTAGCAGCTGCGCAGTAAAAACCACATTAGGCTGCAGTGATGATTATTAGCAGCAAACAGAAAAGGCACACAATTATGTTCCCGTCATAATTTTACCATTCACTGAGAAAAAAATAAACAAATAAAAACTCAGCTCCAACAGGAAGAGATCCACTTTCCCTGGAGGTTGGAGAGCTGATGTCAGCAGCAACGCTTAATGATTTCAACCAAAATTAGGCTGAAATCTACAAAGCAGGTAAATCTGAACTTTTCTTCATTAGTTCTCTTTACATTGTGGATGTGCTCCATTTAAAGGTAAACTAACTGGACATGTCTAACTATGCAGCTAAAAGCTGAAAATCTCATCTGCTTTAGCCTTTCTTGTGCCACTTAAATGTTTCAGATCATCAAACAGAAAAAAAAAAAACCTGAGTAAAAAAATCAGTTCATAAATGTAAAAAATGTAGGAAACAAACTAACTGAGTACAAAGGAAAAATTTAATTATTTTCTTTACATTCTTAGGACATTTTCTTGCCTACTTCATGCTGCCAGGGAGGTTCTATGCGACTGTGCTACAGTTATGACACGAATCAGACCTGAATGTGTTTAATGGAGCCGAGGCAGAAGTTTAACTATATAAACTGATTACTCGCCTTCATCCGCCTGCGACATCTTAAAAGGCCTCCAATCCGCAATTTGTCTGCTCCTGTGCACAGGCGGCGGATGCGCTGTCTGACTTCATTCAGATGACCCTGTTTCAACCCACCTCCAGCCCCTCCTCCACCATCGTAGCTAAAGCTTAATCAGATCGTCATTCCTCCCTGACTCTTACTGTGTTCCGTGTCTCATTTTAATCAGTCCGGCAGAAGACCGCCATGTTGAGCCTGGTTCTGCCAGAGGTTTCTTCCAAACGAGGAGTTTTTCCTCTCCACTGTCGCTCCATGCTTGCTCATCATGGACTGGTTCTCTCAACCTGTGTTATCCAACTGTACTTCCATCTTCCAGGTCCCTGAGTGAAGCTCTAGTATCAGCTCATGCAGTCCACTGGATCTCCCCATAAAGCTCAGCAGACCGTCTCTCTAACCAGCAGTCTACAGACTGACCAACTTCATCTATCTCCACTCCATCACCAGTTTCAGGCCTGGAGGGGAAACAGCCCTGTTCTTTGCTCCTGTTCATGCATATCTATCTAAATTCAGCGCTAATGTTTCCTGCCATGGTCTGAGCGACAAAGTAATTGTATCAATAAATTCTTTCTAATTGTCTTTTTTTTCGTGTGAGTTTTTCAGATTAAAATGAAACTGGTTCAGGTTTCCTACTGCAGTGAAACAGAATCAGGTTTCCTACATTAATGGAGGCGGGGTTGGATTCAGTTCATTCATCAACAAAAATAAGAGACCCATAAATACAAAGACACAAGTTTAAAGAGGAAATCATGCATGTGAGCTAATATAGAAGGTAGATTGTCTCACTGGTATGCTAGCATGTCCAAGAGGTGCAAACTTACAAAAAAACAAAAACAAAATGCTCATCACATCCCGAAGGTACTGCAAACACAAAAACTATGCTATTAAATAAAATAAACACACAGAGAAAATACTTAGAGTATCAGAAAAGCTGCAAATTATCTTCAGAAATGTTCTCCAGACCACTAGAGGGAGACGATCATCAGCTCATGTTGCACGCAGCTACAACTCACACTATACGACCAAACCGCAGGGTTTAAAAGTTCACAGCTCATGATTTTTGCTCTCTCACTGTGCGACCCGACTCTCTGATGCAATCTACACTGGAAAAAAATCAAAATCCAGATAAGTCATTTTTTCCTAAAATAAGTGCATTTGTTCTTTGATTGAGGAGGTAAAAGAGACATTTTGCCAATGGAACAAGACAATTTACACTTAAAATAAGAAAACACAATTGCATTGTCTTATTTTAAGTGAATATTATCTAATTATCTTATTTTAAGAGTAGAAATACTCATTCCATTGGCAAATGATCTCATTTACCTACTCAAATCAAGGGTAAATACGCCTATTTAAGGAATTTTTTTGTTATTTCTAGATCGTTTTTCCAGTGTACCTGCTCACACTGTATGTCTAAAAACATGTCGGACTCCGTAGTGAGATGGAGCTACTCGGACTCGTCTATCCGGAAGCCAAATGAGTAGAAGAGGAATATGAAGCTCATTAGAGGGAAACGCGCTGCCTTCGTAATTGGTGCAATTTTGTGCTGAAAGCCCTAAAAAGAAAAGGAGACGACGTATTTGGACAAAGACATGGCTGAGCAAACTCCATGTATTAGCTATTGGTTTCCTCTCCACTGTTGCTGCAAGCATGCTTAGTGTGAGGGATTGCCTTTGAGTCGCTGAGTTGATGCAATCAACTGGTTTTCCTTAGATAGAAAACTTTGAATCAATCTGACTGGATGATCTGGTTGAACTGTAAAGTGCCTTGAGATGATGTGTGTTGGGAATTGGCGCTATAGAAATAAACACCAATACACCAATAAATGATTATTATAGAAGTTATTTATCAAAACACCTTCAAAAACTAGTTTAAATGTGAAGGAAATGTAAAGAAGGAAGCTCTTAAGTTCCAATGTTTGAAAGTTATGTTTTATTTAATCAAATAATTATGATGAAAACAATAACATTTATTGCTGGAACAAACAATCTGTTTCAGTTAATGAAGGAAAACTTGTAAAGCTATGGGAATAAATCAGCGTCGCCTGACCCTGAAACATTTGGGTTTATCTTCAGTCCCTGAGGAATGAAACCCAGATTACAGTCAGAACCCAAAACCGACCCAGAAAATCCAGCTTCTAACCATCTTAGTTGCTGTTTTCCAGTGGGAATTATATAATATATATATATATAGATATATATATATATAGATATATATATATATATAGATATATATATATATATAGATATATATATATATATATAAAAAGAACAACTGAACAAAGTGTTTCTCCATCCATCACTTCAGGCCCCGCTGAAAAACAAAACTTCATCTCTGGAGCAGAACTGGAGTCTGCCCCCTCAGAACCGTTTAGAACGAGTCCAGGTCTGCTGCTCGTTAACGGTTTATTAGTCCCATATGTCTGGTTTGAAAACCGTTTTACAGAATATTTAGTTACTCAAAGGATCTGCAGAATTTGTAGCAAAGCTTTGGGCTGAGTGCCGTTCAACAGCCCCACATCTGTGACAACATCATTACCCGCCCTGCTGTAGAACCTCCAGAACAGCCCGACATCTGAGCAGGAGAGCCCGTGCTACGGTGCATGTGTTTGACAGTCCACTGACCCTGCAGGCAAGAGGAAACAGATGCTTTGTGAGGGAGTTTACACAAGAGCAAGGATCAACTCCAAGCCACAGGCAGGAATGAGCTTATTGCTCAACAGCACTTAAACACTGAGTAATGTGAGGCGGGCTCTCTGCCTGCAGCCCTCTGGAACACACCCACCTTATTAGCCGCTTTGCTGAGGAGTTACTGCAGCTAGAAAACATGTCATGGTGGATTTTAATCACACCGTAAATCTCACCTTTTAAACTCCAAACGGTCTCTGAAGGAATCAGATGGAAGTGGGAAAGAAAAATCCACAAGCTTACGTTCCTCTACTGAACCTGGAGAAATGTTAAGTTATTGATCCAAACCATGATGCTACCACCACCATGTTCCAGTGTGGGAATGCTGCTCCTTTAGAGACACAGGGGCGGATTTAAGAAATTTGGGTTCCTAGGCAAAGACAGTCAGGGGGCCCTCTGAATTGAAAAGAACAAATAAAACAGACCCATCATACAGATAAAGAAATTTTACTAGAATAGACATCCATTATCTGTTCTAGGTTTTGTCCCTTTTCTTCTTGTTTTTCTCTCTATGTTTTGTACTCAGCTGACTTTTCATGCTGTCTCTAAAGGAATGAAAGATTTTTTCCAAGCACTAAGCTCACTTAGCTGATTGCTCCTTCCTGTGTTTCCAAAAAGGCCAAAGTAAATAACCCAGTCCTTCTTTTCACTGTAGACAAGCCATGATCTGCTTCTCTGTTCTCCATTTTTCATTTGGATGAAATAATAGCTGCATGAATCATGACAGCAGACAAGATAGAGGAGAGCAGGAGGCGGGGTTACCAATCTACTGGCTCTGGAGAGCAGAGTTCGCTGCGTTTAGATGTTGTCGCCAAAGTCTGCAGTAGTGGAAAAAAGCCGCTAGATTTTGCACTAGGCGCTTTTTTGAAATAAAAGTGCGAGAGGGGTCTGAAGAGGCGCTAAATGTAGCGACTAAAGCGCTAAGTTGGCAACACTGCTCTTTGCATGGTTTGTTTACAAATAGTTTGCTGCTGTTTGGACCTTTCTGAACATGTGCAGCAAATGAACTGATCCAATATGGTGGACACTGAAGGGGGGGCTGAGACACACTTATTATCAGCGTTCTGGTGGCATTTTAGCGAAAGGATTTCTATCAAAAACATAATTAATGTGCACAAATAAGGTATGGTTGTATTAACCACACAGCTACTGCCTAGTATTGCCTAATCCTAACCCCCCCCCCCCCCCCCCCCCCCCCCAGAGAAGCTCATAATCTGTTCCTCAGCAGCCCTGGAGGCCTGGCAGCAGCCTCCCTGACCAGCTGCAGCTCCGTCTTTTCTGCCCTTCTCCTGACTGATAACTTTAGAAATGTTAAAAACTTTCTGATCCTCTGAAGCTTCTCCTCAAACTGCAGGTTCAGCTAAAGGCTGCAGGACAGACGACCTTTATTTCCTCAGAAACCTTCTTATAGCTTTATAGTAAGGATCACAGGAACAAACCTCCAGCCTTCTCACAGCGCTGATCTAGCTGCAACATTACCAAGGTCCATTTAGTTCAGAATATCAAAATAAAAGCACTTCCTGTTCCGCCCATTCAGAAGGTTAACCCTTGTTTTTTAATTCCTTCCAATTGTCTCTTTTAATTTTTCATTTGTATCTCAAATATTTACTATTTAGAATTTATAATTTTTTAAAGTTTTCTAATATAATTAACATTTCTGCAGCTCAGATTGAGGAGAAAAAAATGCTTCCATACCACATTTAGTTTAACACATAAGGAGGCAGGGATGCAAAGACAAAAACAATATGTTACTGGGTTTAGTTATTTCTAATACTGCTTAGTTTATGTATATATTTATACAGTAGTAGCCATTGAGAATATCCTCACTTTCCTTGATGGATCCTTGGTTAACCCCCTAGATTTGCTTTTTAAACATCAACCTTTGTACTAAAATATTCTTTCTGTCATGATTTGTGGACATTAAGATCTAAAGAGAAGCATCATCTCCTGGTCAGAGCCTGTGATTCAGTGAAAGGGTGGATCTTTAAATGCAGTGGCTGGAAGTTGGAGGTGATTTGGCTATGGTTGGAGGGGTGTAGGCTGCCATTCGGCTGCCTTTTGACTGGGAAGGGCCATTTTGAATGGCTGCTACTGTACATCAGATTTTTCCTTATTCAAAATAAGACTTGGGCAGGTTTCTAGACAGTAAATGTGGTTTTAAAGATAATAAAATAAGGATAATTGTATAGTTTAGGCCTGAGAATGAATTCCTGACCTACATCTCGAGGAGACCTGGGGATTTCAGTTGTTCACACAGACTCGGACTCGTCCCCCAATGAGTAAGAACATTCCTCAGATTCTCTGATCTCGACAAATCATCAACTAGCTGTAATTCGTAGTCATTTGTAAACCAGAACTTTGAACCCAAATCTGATTCCAGAACCAGGAGCGTCTTTATCCTGCTAACCCATACAGCCACTCTGCAAACAAGATTTCACTGGAAACAGGGACGGAGGTGGAAACCAAGACCTCTTCACCTGAGGTCAAGGTTCTCCAGAATGAGACGATCAAAGCCTCTCAGCAGGGAGGCTGTGGGAGGATGGAGGGGAGGAAAACCAGCAGACCTTCAGGGCAGAACTGGATGCCTCCTTCTCCTGCAGGTTTCCAGATCTGAATAAATATATCAGGTTTAACAGAAAGGAGCCATAAAATGCAGAACATTGTTTTCTTGACATTCCTTTGTTCACTGATGCCTTTAGGTCATTAATTCATCATCAGGCTTTCAGTGGCTCCTTGGTTCATCAGACAGTTTAAGTGCCTTTCAGTTGTTGACTCACCTCATTCTGAATCCCTGCAGATGTTTGGATCAAAGGTCTGTCAGAGAACGGGAGGTATAACCATCAGACTGTAACAGTCCAGGAACGACGTGTTCGTACAGAGAAGGAACGCACTGATCCTCTGCCCAGACGGACTATTTCTGTCGGGTGGCCTGGATATTACACTACAAGCTGAACAGCTAGCGAAGATGATACCTGCATGATGAGGTACCATGAAGGCTGCAATGTTTAGATGGAGCAGCTACGGTGACAGCCATTCAAAATGGCCCTTCCCTTTGAAACGCATGCAAGCGAACGTCCCTTCGACTTCCAGCCACTGGAGTGACCCCCTCTTGCATAACATTTTACTCTGACTCCCCCCTTTCACTGAATCACAGGCTCTGACCAGGAGATGATGTTTCTTTAGATCTTAATGTCCACAAATCATGACAGAAAGAATATTTTAGTGCAAAGATTGATGTTTAAAAATGAAATCTTGGGGACCAGCCAAGGGTGTAACTTTGTAATGGCAAAGGCAGTCAGGGTGGGGGCTGATGAAGCTACAGTTACTCGATCCCAACGCTTTAATTAGGTTTTTGTATTTTCCAAAAATGAGCTCAATTTATCTATTTATTGAGCGCTTTCCTATTGTTGAGAAAACAAGAAAGCCACAATACACTAATATTTACATTTATAGATAGTTAGAGAGATGCCTTTTAGTGCATTATATTAAAAAAGTTAATAATAAATAAAATGAAAAACGAATATCAGCTGATTCTGATGCCCAAATCCATAGAAGTACAATTTCAATTCCATCCATCCATATTTTTCTTCTTCTAAACTTTCTGGTAAACTTGGAGATATATTTTATTACATGTTGCATATCCCAGTAAATCTGTTCCTTTAAAGCTACAGTGTGTAATTCTCAGCGGTCAGACTGCAGACTGCAGCAACATGAACATCTCCCCCCCACCGCTTCTCCCCCCCAACAGTACGGCGAGCGTTACGGGACAAAATGTCTTCCACGACGTCCGCATCACCTACCTTCTCAAGTGATGAGGTTTGTTTACATAGATAATTTTACAGATAGTATTTCATTAGTCTGTGTAGGGTATAGATTTCATGTAGACTTAAACAACTTGCTGTAGTTACTTTCGAGCGTAATGGGCGATCTGGCAATCGCTAGTTTGTTGGCTCTGCGCTGCCGTAGCGCAAAGATGTCTGCCTCCATGGCTGCGAGACCCGCTCCTATGTAATTATAAATAACGAATTTTGGATTGAATTGGATGTGAGTGTTATGTGTGAATGTGTGTCTGCGTTGTTATTTTCTTTATTTATTATTATTATTATTTTATTCAATTTTTTTTTTTTTTTTTTTTTTTTTTTTTTTCCTGTGGTACGAGTGGGGGCACTAGGGAGGGAAGGCATGATTGAGATGGTGTGTTTTTTTTTTTTTTTTTTTTTTTTTTTTTCTTTCCCAGGTTGGGGTCTCAACCGCACCCTCTCCCAAATACATCTCAAGTCTCCGCTAAGTGCGGAGCCCATTCCCCCCGTCCTGCTCTCCCTCCGCTGGCTGGCGTCGGGGCTCACCGGTGCACTGGTGGAGCTGGGGGTGGATGCCCGGGGGACTGCTGGCTCATTCCTGGCGGCCTCTCCACTGGCCCCGGCCGGCCGGGGCTTTGCTGGGGCTCCTGTCTGGGGGTGGGGTGCCCTTGGGGCCTCGGATCCCTGGGGCCTGGGACTGGATCCGCTTCGGGGTGGGGCTGGGTGTTGTTCGGGGATTTTCGGGGTCGGTGCCGGTGCCTTCGCTACGATGCCGGTTCCTGGGCGGTGTTTCTTTCCTATGCCGGTTCTGTGGTATCGGTTCGGGGAGGGGGGGAGCTGCGCGGCATGGTGGGGTGCGGGTCTTGGGTCCTGTTTTGGGCTCCGGTTTTTCCGCTCGCACTTCTCCTCTTGCCTATTTATTTTAATTGTAATTATTAATTAATTTATTTATTTACCTATTTATTTTTTTTTTTATTTATTTTTTTATTTTTTTTTTTTTTTTTTCTCTTCCTCGGTGGGGGGGAGCGGTTGCGGGCGGGTCGGTGTCTGGTGTCCGCTGTCGCATTGTGGGGGCCCCTTTTTTTTTTTTTTTTTTTTTTTTTCTCTCTTTTTTTCTATGGGGGGTTTGGCATGTCTGTTTTCTCGGGGGGCAGGCGGGCCTGCTGGGTGGGGGTCCTGCTGGCGGCGCGCCGCTGGTGTGTGGGGGTCCGGGCGGCTCCGGCGGGGGTAGTGTTGGGGGGCCGGTCTGGGCGGGCTGGCTGCGCTGGCTGGGTATTCGGGTGGGTTTTCCCTCCTGGAGGCATGGCGGGGCTGCTCTGTTCCCGCTGATCGCGGCGGGTGGGGCTGCGGGGCGGGTGGGGGCCTGGGGTGGCTATGACCGGCGCGTGGTGGGGGGCCGGGGCGGCGGAGCTGCTCTGGCCGCGTGTCGGGGCCTGGTGCGGGCTGCGGGGGGGGGGTGGCGGACGTGGCTGGGCTGCTTTGGCATCGTCCGGTGGGGGGGCGGCGCGGTTCGCTCCGCTCTGGCTTTGTGCTGCCCCTCGGGCTGCTGGGGGGGGTGGTTGCGCCGGCTGCGGTCTGCTCCTCTTGCGGTTTTGCGCCGGGCGGCTTTTCTGCTCTCGGGCTGATTCTGTGCGCGGTGTGTTTCGTTGCGCGCTGTTGGCATCGGTCTTGGTGGGGTGGGGCTGCGCTTTTGGCCGGGGGGGCGTTTTGGGGGGGGGTCCCGCGGCGCTCGTGGCCGGTTCGCGGCGGATGCGCATGGGCCCCGGCCGGGGGCGGGGCCGTCTTAGTGTTTTCCTGGGTGGTGCGGTCGCGGTGGGTGTTGCGGCCGGTCGCCGGGGCTTGGTGCGGGGGGGCGGGGCGTGTTTCGGTGCTCTGTGGGGCTGGGGCGTTTCGGTCGGCGCCGTGGGGGGGCTGGTGTTCAGCGCCCGGCCCTACTTCGGGGTGGCCGGCTGCATGGCGGTGGCTGGGGGGCTTCCTCGTGGCTGTCTCTCCTCCTGCCTTGGTGGGGTCTGATTTCCGGGGCTGGCCCCGCCTTGGTGCCTTCGCTTCTGGGGTCCCCTTGGGCGCCTGGGGCTTTGGGTCTCCCGGCGCTGGACTCAGTGCTCTGGGGGGTGTGCCTCTCCGGCTCTCCACAACCACTATTGAGCATTTTTTTCTATGGTTAAAACTTTACATGCACAAGTTCACCCTCACAAACAACTACAGGTGCTTGGCTTCAGGTACTTAGAGATTCACTTCCAAACAGAAACCCCACATTCATATCTTCAGGTAACACAGAGTACATGTCAGACTTAATAATATTACTTTAGTGATAGTTTCAAGGTGTTTGCTTTATTGTATATCTCGTACCATGTTTTTTGGTTGTGCTGTTCTTTTTTCTTTTTTTTTTTTTTTTTTTCTTTTTTTTTTTTCTCCATCTCATTACAGGTGTTGAAGCAGACTGAAAATGTTTTGTCATTGTCTCCTTCCTATCTCCTCTTTCTTTCATCTTTTGTCCTGTTTTTTTCTTTTTCCTTCTTCTTCTTCTGTTTTTCTGCTCTACTTACATTGCAGTGTCCATATGAACTGTAAAACTCCCTGCATAATTATAATAAAGCAATTTATATACATGAAACAAGTGGAGCGGTATGGCAATTGCGATACCGCTACACTTGTGAAAGTAAAATCTGTTGGGCTCCTTTTGGCATCAAGACAATTATTCTTATTGTCACCTTGCCAGACAGGACACTGTAAAAAAAAAAATAAAAAATAAAAAATAAAAAAAAATAACGAATTCTAAGGCAGCGCAAATATTAAGGTTAAGAGGCTGAGCTCGTAGATGATGATAAATAACATAGTTATGTATAATATATTACATTTCTGACTGTATATCCTTGTAATTTTGGCCTGTTTGGATTAACTGAGTGTGCAGCTGTTCAGAGGATCTCCATCTGAAGTTAAGTTATTTTCTCTGTGATATCTCTGTATCTAAGTAACTCTAACTGACTACTTTAAAACATAGCACCTTCTGCTGCACTTTTCTACTGAGCACTTGTCAGTTTCACACGGTTTTATTTCTGATAGCAAGGAGTAGCTAGCCTAGGCTAGCGCTAGCTTAGCTTTGCTATGGCTTCTCTCTCTCCCTCCCTTGACTCTTTTCCAACTCTTCCTTCTTCCTCTCCTCTCTCCTGCTCTCTGTGTCAGATGTTCAGTAATGGGATGTGTAATAAGTGTAGTATTTTTGTAGCTTTGGAGGCGAGGGTGTCAGAGTTAGAATCCAGGCTTCAGGCTGTTGAACATCCAGGAGTTAAAGTAGGCCCCCCACGTAGCTGTCCTCCAAAAGTGCCTGAGCAGCCAGGCGATTGGGTAACTGTACGCAGAAAGCGTAGTCGAGGATCTCTGCCCACTGGTCACCACCAACCCGTTCACGTTTCTAACCGGTTTTCCCCACTCAGTGACACACCCACTGAGAAGCCCACTCTGGTGATTGGCAGCTCCATAGTCAGAAACGTGGCATTAGAGACACCAGGGACCATAGTCAAATGTTTGCCGGGGGCCAGAACGGGCGACATCAAATCCTACCTGAAACTACTGGCTAAGGATAAGGTTAAATACAGTAAGATTGTTATTCACGCTGGTGGTAATGACACCCGGTTACGCCGATCGGAGGTCACTAAAAATAGTGTTGCTTCGGTGTGTAAGTTTGCCAAAAAAATGTCGGACTCCGTAATTTTCTCTGGTCCCCTCCCTGATCTGACCAGTGATGACATGTTTAGCCGCATGTCGTCATTCAACCGCTGGTTGTCTAGGTGGTGTCCTGAAAACAACGTGGGCTACATTAATAATTGGCAATCCTTTTGGGGAAAGCCTGGTCTGATTCGGAGAGACGGCATCCATCCCACTTTGGATGGTGCAGCTCTTCTTTCTAGGAATCTGGCCACATTTATTAGTCCTCCAAAATCCTGACCACCCAGGGTGCAGACCAGGAAGCAGAGTTGTAGTTTAACACACATCTCTGCAGCTTCTCTACTGTTACCCACTCTTTACTCCATCCAGACAGTGTCTTGCCCACGACCAAAATCTAATAAATTAGCAAAGATTCCCAAAGGAGTAAATCATGATAATCTAATTAAAATCAAAATAACTCCAATTGGGGAAAAAGTTAAAACAATTAAATGCGGTCTGTTTAACATAAGATCGCTTTCCTCTAAAAGTCTACTAGTTAATGACTTGATTTGTGATAATTACATTGACTTGTTTTGCCTTACAGAAACCTGGCTGCAGCAAGAGGATTATGTGAGCATAAATGAGGCAACTCCTTCAAGCTATTTAAATTTTCACATCCCCAGAAGTTCTGGGCGAGGAGGAGGAGTAGCAACAATCTTCCAGTCTGACTTACTGATTACTCCCAAAACAATTAATACCTACAACTCTTTTGAACATTTAACCCTTAATTTCCCTGATCCAAATTTCAAGGCAAGAAAACCTCTTCTTTTTGTAACTTTGTATCGTCCACCAGGTCCTTACTCTGAATTTTTAGATGAGTTTTCAGAGTTCCTTTCTGATTTGGTATTAAATACTGACAGGGTCATCATAGTGGGAGATTTTAACATCCATGCTGACATTGAAGGCGATAGCTTAAGAGCAGCCTTTAATGCTATCTTAGACACTATTGGCTTTGTTCAAAATGTGAATAGTCCCACGCATTCTCATCTTCATACTTTGGATCTTGTGCTGACATACGGCATAGAATGTGAAGAAATAACAGTATTTCCTCACAACCCTGTCCTCTCTGACCACTTTCCAATAACCTTCAGGATTACTTTAACAGAGTTCTCCTCCCCCAAAAGAAGGTTCAATTTTAGTAGATCTTTATCAGATAGTGCAGTTATAAATTTTAAAGAATCTGCTTCACTTTCTCTCTCCTCTGTGTCACTGAGCAGTGCTGCAGAGTGCAAAAGCTTAGCTTATTCCCCTTCACAGGTTGATGATTTTGTTGAGGGGGTTGCTAGTTCTCTGCGTATTGCCTTAGACAACGCAGCTCCTTTGAAAATGAAAACCGTTAAAAATAGAAAGCTTGCTCCTTGGTTTAATGCAGAGCTGCGTACTTTGAAGCAAAATGCTAGGAAACTGGAGAGAAAATATCGCTCCACAGGCCTGCGAGAGTCCTTCCTAGTCTGGAAAAATGGTTTACTGCTGTATAAGAGCACTGCAAAAACAATCCAGAAATAAGTAAAAAATGGCTTAAATTAAGTATATTTAGCCTTAATTTGAGCAGGTAAATAAGATGATTTGCCAATGGAATGAGTATTTTCACTCTTAAAATAAGATAGTTAGATAATATTTACTTGAAATAAGACGATAAAATAGTTTTTTCTTATTTTAAAAGGAAATTGTCTTGTTCCATTGGCAAAGTGTCTTACTTACCTCCTCAAATCAAGAAAAAACACACTTATTTTAAGAAAAAATAACTTATTGAGATTTATATTTTTTGCAGTGAGGACTCTTTGTAAAGCAAGAGCAGCATACTTCTCCTCATTAATAGAGGAGAATAAGAATAATCCTAGATTTCTTTTTAATACAGTTGCCAAACTCACCCAGAGCCATAGCTCTGTTGAACCGTCCATTCCACCTGCTCTTAGCAGCAATGATTTTATGGGATTCTTTATAAATAAGATTGATCTTATTAAAAATAAGATCATAAGCACTCCTCTATCCGCGATTGTACCTGAGGTAGTCATGGAATCTGAACCGGGTTTAGACTGCTTTGATCCAGTTGAACTCTCTGAATTAGCAAAATTATTGTCTTCATCTAAGCCTTCAACTTGTATGTTAGATCCAGTTCCAACCAGGTTATTTAAGGAGGTATTCCCTTTGATCTCCTCCTCCATTTTAGATGTGATTAATCTATCTCTGTTACAGGGATATGTACCTAAAGCTTTTAAGGTTGCTGTAATTAAACCTCTGCTTAAGAAACCGTCTCTTGACCCAGATGACTTGGTCAATTATAGACCTATATCCAATCTTCCTTTCTTATCCAAAATTCTTGAGAAAGTAGTTGCCAAACAAGTTTGCGATCACTTCCACCATAATGAACTTTTTGAAGAGTTTCAGACTGGCTTTAGAGCTCATCATAGCACTGAAACAGCTCTGGTGAAAGTCACTAATGATATTCTCATGGCCTCAGATAATGGACTTGTATCTGTGCTCGTCCTGTTGGATCTTAGTGCTGCATTTGATACAGTTGACCATAATATTCTTTTAGAAAGACTTGAATATTTTGTTGGAATTAAAGGAACAGCACTAGACTGGTTTAAATCTTATCTATCTGATCGAATTCAGTTTGTTCATGTTAATGATAGATCTTCAACACGCTCAAAGGTTACCTGTGGAGTACCACAGGGATCAGTGCTAGGACCAATTCTCTTTACTTTATACATGCTCCCAATTGGTAGAACTATTAGACAGCATGGGATTAATTTCCACTGTTATGCTGATGATACCCAGCTATATCTGTCTATAAATCCAGATGAAGCTAACCCATTACATAGATTACAGGCATGTCTTGAAGACATAAAAACCTGGATGACTCTTAACTTTCTGCTCCTGAATGCAGACAAAACAGAAGTTATAGTCTTTGGACCAGAGTCTCTGAAAAAGAAACTGATTAGCCAGTCACTTCATTTGGATGGGATTAAACTGATTTCAGATAATAAAGTAAAAAATCTTGGTGTTATTTTTGATCAGGACCTGTCATTTAAATCCCACATCAAAGAGGTTTCTAGAATATCCTTCTTTCATCTGAGGAACATTACAAAAATTAGAAATATCCTGTCCAGGGGTGATGCTGAGAAACTAGTCCATGCATTTGTTACTTCAAGGCTGGACTATTGTAATTCTTTACTATCAGGAAGTCCACAAACTGTAGTTAAAAGCCTTCAGCTGATCCAAAATGCTGCAGCCAGAGTTCTGATGAAAATGAAAAAGAGAGATCATATCTCGCCTATCCTGGCTTCTCTTCATTGGCTTCCTGTTAAATCAAGAATAGAATTTAAAATCCTCCTTCTCACATATAAAGCCTTAAATGGCCAAGCTCCATCTTATATCAGAGATCTGATTGTTCCTTATGTTCCTAACAGAGCACTTCGCTCTCAATCTGCAGGTTTACTAATCGTTCCTAGAATTTCTAAAAGTAGAATGGGAGGCAGATCTTTTAGTTATCAGGCTCCTCTCCTGTGGAACCAACTACCAGTTTTAGTCCGTGAGGCAGACACCCTGTCTACTTTTAAGGCTAGGCTTAAAACTTTCCTTTTTGATAAAGCTTATAGTTAGAGTGGCTCAGGTTATCCTGAGCTATCTCTATAGTTATGCTGCTATAGGCTTAGACTTTTGGAGGACATAGGGACCCCCATTTCATCATTCTGCTTCATTCTCTCTCTGTTCTCCTATTCTGCAGAATCTGTTAGTTCAATCTCTAACCTTCTGCTCTCTCTGCTTTTCCTCAGAGTAGCTTTGCCTGGTCTGTTCCTGCTTGGCTGTGACGTCATCCTGGAAAGAAACATCAGCTGTGCTGCTTCTATCAACACCCTTTGTTTATAGATGTTGGAGATCGGCCTGTTTTCCAGTGTGGTCCTGTTTCTCTGACCGTGACTGAGTGGATGTGCTCTCTTCGTCCTCTGGCATGGGAGCTGCCTTGGAGCTCGTCTGCCTGGCTGCGTGTTTCCTGGACAGGGCCGCCTTTTACAGCTGCTTTTTGTATCTCTGCTTCTGTCTCCTTGAACCCCAGTCGGCCTCGGCAGATGGCCGCTCACACTGAGCCTGGTTCTGCTGGAGGTTTCTTCCTGTTAAAAGGGAGTTTTTCCTCTCCACTGTCGCTACAAGCATGCTTAGTGTGGGGGATTGTATTTGAGTCAATGAGTCAATGCAATCAACTGGTTTTCCTTAGATAGAAAACTTTGTATCAATTTGACTGTATGATCTGGTTGAACTGTAAAGTGCCTTGAGATGACGTGTTGTGAATTTGGCGCTATATAAATAAACTGAATTGAATTGAATTGAATTAATTATTACACACTGTAGCTTTAAATCTGCAGCTCTTCCTACTTCCCTATTTGCTCTGTTTAAAATGACTTATGAACCTCTTTACTAATATAATGACGCCAGAAACTAAATTTGAAGATATGAAGAAGCTCTGCAGTCTGATTCTATCTATACAATAAGAAAACATGTTCATTTTAACCTGTAATTGTCAGTCACAATGGTCCTCTGAGAAAGATTTTTTTAACTAGTAAAGAACAGACTATGTTTTCTCAAGCTTCTTGCATTATATTACTAACTTAGAATCTGTTTCAGTCTGTTTTAGCTGAAAAAGCTCCATATGTCAAACGAACCGATTTTTCGGTGGCATCTTTAATTTTTTTAATTAACCCGTCTCCTAACTTTTACTAAAACATACATAAAAGTAGCTGCAGGTTAGTGCTGCTGTGTGTCTCTCCTCCAACCATGCAGTTATGAGAGCAAAAAAAACAAACAAAAAAACACGGACTCAAAATGCTCTGACAACAGTTAGCTGCACCCAACCTCTGTTACCTTTGGCTGAAGAAAATGAGCAGAAAGGGGAAAAAAAGTGGAAATTGTTGGTGGGGACATGTCTACACCAGTCCTTTAGAAAGTTACGCCAGTGAACCAGCCAAGGACCCATCAGATAACAGTAAAACTGAAGCAGCAAGGATGCAGATTCATAAACATCCCCTCCCTGCTCCCAGCTGGACGGCGCTTCTGACAAGGTCAAAGGTCAAACGGTGTCACAGCAGCCTGTCTAATCAACAGGGTTTTTTTTACTTTCTGTTTTTCCTTTACAAAAACAATGAGATTCATCATAGAAGTTACTGGTTTTTATTTGCTGTAACTTTTGATAAAGATCTGATGATGATGATGTCACTGCTGTAACAACACGCAGGGATCGTCTCCTAGAACAGAGATGATTGCGTAAAAAGGAAGAGAGCAATGAGGAAATGTTCCCCCATTGATTCAAATGGGGTAAAACCAGAACCTTTAAACCAGACCAGAACCACTATTCACTATTCCATTCAATTTCAATTCAGTTTATTTCTATAGCGCCAATTCCCAACATATCATCTTAAGGAACTTTACAGTTCACCAGATCATCCAGTCAAATTATTTCAAAGTTTTCTATCTAAGGAAAACCAGTTGATTGCATCGACTCATTGACTCGAAGGCAATCCCTCACACTAATCATGCTTGTAGCAACAGTGGAGAGGAAAAACTCCCTTTTAACAAGAAGAAACCTCCATCAGAACCAGGCTCAGTGTGAGCGGCCATCTGCTGAGGCCGACTGGGGTTCAAGGAGACAGAAGCAGAGATGCAAAAAGCAGCTGTAAAAGGCGTCCAGGAAACACACAGCCAGGCAGATGTGTTGATGGCAGCAGCACAGCTGATATTTCTCTCCAGGATGGAGTCACAGCCAAACAGGAACAGACCAGATGAAGCTACTATGAGAAAAAGCAGAGAGAGTAGATTGTAGAGATCGAACTAACAGATTCTGCAGAGTGGGAGAATAGAGACGGACTGAAGCGGAATGACAAAAAGGGGTCCCTATTTCCTCCAGAAGTCTAAGGCTATAGCAGCATAACCACAGAGATAGCTTAGCAGACTGAGCTTCCACTCCGACCCGATTTGACATTCTGAGAGTCCCGTGATCAGCTGCCTTCTCCTCTGAAAGGAGCCCATTGTCCTGTTGGAGAATCTGCTACATCACATCCAAACAGCAGCCTCCACCCCGGTCCTCACCCCCAACAACACCTCTCTCCTTTTGGAGGATTGCAGGATGACAGTCGACCCTGGCTGGGGTCAGAGGTCAAAAGTCAGCGTGGCTTTTGCTTTGAGGTCAGTGCTGCAGTGCGGGGCACCGCTGAGAGGTCCACTGGATCCGACCAGAAGATGAAGCCCAGCGAGCCTCATGAATGCTGCATGAGAGCAGGATGGAGGGGTAAACAAAGGGCAAGATTTCATCGAAGAGGAAGAGGAGGGATAAAGAAGGTCCTGTGAGGCCCGACAAAGACAAGCTTTATTGGAACACGGCTCCAGTGGGTGTTTTATTCAGGCTACTCTCCTCCACACTGAGAAGGCTCCCTGAGGCTCCTTTAAGGCTAAGGAGGTGTGCATGTTCATACAGCTCTTCTTCCTATCATCATGTCCCCAAACGCCCCCCTACAGAGGTCTGATCAGGGTCAGAACCTGTTGTTTGTGAGCATCGTTTGGACCGGGCATTACAGAATGTTCTGGATCAGAGCCAGAACCACGTCCAGATGGAACTGGATCCACAGAAGGCAGGATGTCAGAGGAAAGCTCCTCCCTCCCTAAAAGGACACCAGGCTGGAAGCTGCAGAGCCGGATCCAGAACTGGAGGGAAACAGAACCAGGAACAGATTCTGGAAAATGGACAAGAACCTTTGGGGAACCTTGGCCAAAGTTCTACTTAAAGACGTCAAAGAGTAGTGCTTTGGTTCTTTGACAAAATTCAATCAATGCGTCACATTTATTTCAAAACGCCCAAAAATAAACATTCTTGCAGGTATGTTAAACTACTTCTGCGCCACCACACAACAAAATCTGACAAACTCGAGAAACTGCCGCTCCGAGGGGCTGGCGTGTCGTTCTCTGCACACGCCAGCTCCTCCCACACACGGTCGAGATCGTTCTCAGGATCTCACCGCACCCACAGTTTTGTATCCAGCGCACACGCCCGAGGACGGTTGCGCTGTCCAAAGAGTCTCTGGCTTCGGAATGATTTTCTCCTCACGTGAAGAAAAATTGGTTTTGACAGGTTTAGTGGAGTCAAACCTCTTCTGTAAGCCTCCTCCTGATTGGGCCTTGCAGACACCATCATACAGGAAGTAGCGTCAGGAAAGCCTTTTACTGACATCTCGTCATTCATAAGTGAAGATGACGGCTGGAGGTGGGACAGAGGCGGAGGCTTCTTCAACAAGAATGGTTGTGAATTCCACATACTCCACGTATCGCGAACGTTGGAGAAGCCTCCACCACTGTCCCTCCTTATGCCGCCATCTTCACTTATGGATGACGAGCTGTCAGTCAGGGAGACCTGGCGATGAGCTGGGAGTAGAGACTGACACGGGAGTGGATTTTCACTCCTGTCCCGTCCCACTCCCACATAAAAAAAATGTGTCCCGTCCCGATCCCGGGCCACAGTAGAAATCTAAATCCTGTCCCGTCCCACTCCTGGTGAAATTACTCCCGCTCCCATTCAGAATTACTCCCGCTCCTGCACCACTCCCATTCTTGTTGTCTTCAATAAGATTTCACTTTTTTCAAACTTTTCGAAGTCGAGTTCGCCACTAACTGTTGGTCCCTCCATTGTTGTTTTTGAGCGCGGGTGAAAAACTCAGAGCGGAAGCACTGTTGGTTTTTGGTTTGTGTAGTTTTTTTGACTCGCATTATAGTGTAGGCTTAAAGGAATAAAACTACAAAATGGCGGCACCAGTACTGGATTTTTTTTCTTTCTATTTTATTTTATTTTTTGGCATCGATCCTGTTTATTTTTTTTAGTTATTATTGGTTTGCTCCCGCTCCCTGCTGCTCCCGTTAATGTTTAATCCTGTACCGTCCCAATCACGTGATCGTTACTAATGCTGACTCCCATCCCACGGGAATCCCACAGGAATCCCGTGACCTGTGGGATTCCCGAAAAAATGTCAGTCTCTAGCTGGGAGTGAGGCTAAGGACAGCAGAGTGATTCGGACCCAGGTGAGGAAAGACCAGCAGGTTAATACCTCATTTACACTACCCTTGAAAAACCGATCCATGCCGAGACCGGTCCGAGCTCGGATCGGTTAACCAGGCCAAGCTTGGTTCTGATGACCGTTTACACATCACGGTATCTCTGTTCCTCGACTCCGCGCCTCCAATGATGATCTGCGGTATTACTGCCAGTATTGAAGGAGGAAATCCAGCAGTTGGTGGCGGTAATGTACCAAAAGTTGTTTGCCAACCGCAATAAAACACAAGAAGAAGAAGACGAAGAAGGAGAGAATCCAGGAAATCAAAATGGCGGTGCCCGTCACATTCAGAAAGTTATGCTTGATTATTATTGCTGTACTTCGGTGTTATTATTTAAAATGCCATTATTTAAAATGTTGCATGGAGAAGATTTCAATAGTTGTTTATAGTTGTTCTTCTTCTTCTGTTTTGTGTTGGTTGGCAAGCAACTTCCGTAGGGGCATTACCGCCAACTACTGGAATGGAGTGTGAATCGCGATGTGCAGCCAGACGGAGATGGCGTGTTCTGCTCATGCGCTCTTGTTATCAGAGAACCGATTCAGGGAAAACCGAGCCGAGCCCACCTCTGGAACTGGTCTGCAGTTAGCTCGGTTCTGTTGCGTCTAGCTCGGTTTAGTTCAGTTTGCTTTCCATTTACACACGATAAGTTATCTCAGTTTCTGAGCTCGGACCGGTCTCGGCACGGTTTTTCAAGGGTAGTGTAAATGGGGTAATAGAGGCCTCCTCAGGTCTGCGGCAATACAGACCACTACAGGAGGTCAAGCCTTCTGGATCCATCTTCAGTTCTTTGTCAACAATCAGTCGGTTCCAAAAACTTTTCCCACAAATCTTTGAATTTTAATCAACCAGAAACTTCAGTTATCAGCACAGGGAGGTCTTCCTCCGTTTTCGTCCTGACTGTTTCCAAAAGGCTAATTTTCCACATTTTTAACAAATTAACCTGCATTAAAATGACCTTAATGATCATAATCCTCTGATTCTGTAGATGAATGTTTCTCATATGGGTCTGAAATGTTCCAGTTTCTCCAGGACAAGCAGCTCTTCATGACCGGGTTCTGTTCAGCCGTCTGACAAGCAGCTTATTGTTAAACTGGAAATGATTGGAGTTATTATAACCAGAACTGTGTGAATAAAGTTGCATTAAACAGGCTCCCTTGTTATCTCCATGAGCTAACAATGCATGAGCATTATGGATGTGTGCATGTTGTGAGTGGGAGTGGGGCCAAGAGGCTGAATATTTCATCCTGGATTTTATAAGACAGATTTCCTTAGAAATAAACAATCCCAGACAAATTCAAATATATTCAATAGATCTTCAGCAGTTATTAGAAATGTGGCATCGTTTAAAATGCTAAATAGAGCAGTTAGCATATTTAAAGGGTGTGAAACGTGGGGCTGTTACTATAGAACCAAACCTCATAGAAATGAGACGTGGAACTGCAAAAGATTCCCAGGAAAAAAACTCAATGAGGCAAATTGAGCACCAGCAGCTATCTAATGCTGCAAGGAATTTAGAACAACTATTTTATATTTTTAGTGTCCTTCCATCAGTGTTTTAAAGGAAAAAAGGTTTGGAAAGGTTTTATTGAAATTTTAAATCGCCGTTCAGCAGCAGGACGAGTCTGGAAACAGAAAAAACCATGAGAACAAAGCAGAGACGTACAGAAGCAGCATTGCTATCACCTGCCGACCAACAGGAAGTGCTATTGTCTTTACCCTGATTGCCATAACCCCCCTGGCTGATGCAGCTGTAATCACCGCTGTAAACCTCGTGTCATTGTGGGGACACGTATAATTAAAAGAGGATTAGCGACGGCCGGGCCCAGATGCCTTCTGCATGTAATTAACATTCAGACAATGCGGCGGGCACTCAGAGAAAACACCTGGGTTTGTGGGCGCGTCCTGCGTGTTTGTGTGCGTGTCTGGGAGGGATTAACCTCCGCCTGACATCAGCCACGCCGACACATTCACAGGACGGCCAATCATTCGCCACAAACCGTATGAAAACAAATTATCTAAACGGTGACAGTGGATAACAGGAAGTCAGCTGTTTTCTGATGATGGAACTCGATGGTTCCCAGAGGCGCGTCACCTGATGGATTTAAAGCATGTTTGGATTCAATGTGCCGCATGTCTGAGGTCATAGAGGCTCAGGAGTGTTCGTTCTACAGCTCATCCCTCTGCAGGCAGGGAGAGGCCGGCTTTAAGAGCATCAGAGAAACTTCTTAGTCAGAAGGAGCCATCAGCATATTTGGAAGCAGCTCCGTTTGGAGACCCCAACCCACAGCAGGGGGGATTCACCATTAGACAATACTAGGCAGTTGCCTAGGACCCCATGTTCCTGGGGGCCCCATAAAACTCTGTTTACGTGTATTGTTAATAGAACTATTCCTTATCTGTGCACATCAATTATGTTTGTGATTAAAATCCTTTCGCTAAAATGCCATCAGAACGCTTATAAATGTCTCTCAGCCCCCCCCCCTTCAGTGTCCACCATATTGGATCAGTCCATTTGCTGCAAATGTTCAGAAAGGTCCAAACAGACAGCAGCAAACCATTTGAAAACAAACGATGCAAAGAGCAGCGTTGCCAACTTAGCGCTTTTGTCGCTTTATTTAGGGACTTTTCAAACCCCTCTAGCACTTTGATTTCAAAGAAAGTGCGTAGCGCCAAATTTAGCGACTTTCAAACCCCTCTAGCACTTTGATTTCAAAGTAAGCGCCTAGCGCCAAATTTAGCGACTTTCAAACCCCTATAGTACTTTTATTTAAAAAAAAACTCCAAGCCCCAAATTTACCGACTTTCAAAACCCTCTAGCACTTTTACTTCAAAGTAAGCGTCTAGCGCCAAATTTAGCGACTTTCAAACCCCTCTAGCACTTTTATTTCAAAAAGGCTCCTAGCACCAAATTTAACGACTTTTAAACCCCTCTAGCACTTTTATTTTAAAAAAGCGCCTAGCGCCAATTTTAACGACTTTCAAACCCCTCTAGCACTTTTATTTCAAAAAAGCGCCTAGCGCCACATTTAGCGACTTTCAAACCCCTCTAGCACTTTTATTTCGAAAAAGAGCCTAGCGCCAAATTTAACGAGATTCAAACCCTTCTAGCACTTTTATTTCAAAAAAAGCGGCTAGCACCAAATTTAACGACTTTTAAACCCCTCTAGCACTTTTATTTTAAAAAAGCGCCTAGCACCAAATTTAACGACTTTTAAACCCCTCTAGCACTTTTATTTTAAAAAAGCGCCTAGCGCCAATTTTAACGACTTTCAAACCCCTCTAGCACTTTTATTTCAAAAAAGCGCCTAGCGCCACATTTAGCGACTTTCAAACCCCTCTAGCACTTTTATTTCGAAAAAGAGCCTAGCGCCAAATTTAACGAGATTCAAACCCTTCTAGCACTTTTATTTTAAAAAAGCGCCTAGCGCCAATTTTAACGACTTTCAAACCCCTCTAGCACTTTTATTTCAAAAAAGCGCCTAGCGCCACATTTAGCGACTTTCAAACCCCTCTAGCACTTTTATTTCGAAAAAGAGCCTAGCGCCAAATTTAGCGACTTTCAAACCCTTCTAGCACTTTTATATAAAAAAAAGCACCTAGCACCAAATTTAGCGACTTTCAAAACCCTCTAGCACTTTTATTTAAAAAAAAGGTGCCTAACGCCAAATTTAGCGACTCTTTTCTGCTACTGGAGTCTTTGGAGACAACATCTAACATCAGCGAACTCTGCTCTCCAGAGCAAGTAGATTGGTAACCCCGCCTCCTGTTCTCCTCTATCTTGTCTGCTGTCATGATTCATGCAGCTATTATTTCACCCAAATGAAAAATGGAGAACAGAGAAGCAGATCATGGCTTGTCTGCAGTGAAAAGATGGACTGGGTTATTTACTTTGGCCTTTTTGGAAACACAGGAAGGAGCAATCAGCTAAGTGAGCATTAATCAGTAAAAAAATAAAAATAATCATTTTCGTCCCGATAACTGAGTCTGGGAGTGGCCATTTTTGCCCAAATATAGTAACCCCTCCCTCCTGCCATCTTCCAGCAGTGACGTCACGGTGCGGTAAGCCTAGCTCCATTCTCCCACTTTACAAGCAAAATCAATGGGAACTACTAGACACATCTGCAATCATCAAGTCCTCTGAAAATCTTAAATAATTGTTCTTGATTGCAGATGTTTCTAGTAGAGGATCCTTCTCCAAACTTGATGGACTGATGCTTGTTCCCACGGTGACCCGTTTGCAGGATGAGATGATGAGCGTTCCTCCTTTAGGCTCTGTGACATTAAACTCTAGATGGTCTAATGGAGCCGACCTTTCAGCTTTCTCCTTCTATCATCCGTATATGAGGCGGCAGCTTCCTGTCTGTGAGGGTGCAGAAGGTCCGGCCAAGACGCCTTCCTGTGGCAGCGTGCATAACTCAGCCTCTCTGTAACCGTGTGAGTGCAGATTGAGTGGAACAATTGTGTGCAGAATTAATGCCGCCGGGTCACTTAGCATTACCCCCGACCACCAAGAGATGAGTTCAGAGAGAAAGGCCACCCTGGAGACGTGAGAGTGTCTCACCGCTGACCTGCAGGCCATTAGCTGAAGGGTTAGCGCCGTCATCCTGCTGCAGAGAGAAGATGCTCACCGCTGCTGAATATCATCACTTTTACTCTTTGCTCCGAGGAACAAACTGAACTACAAACCAAACCCATAAACAGAACCATCCCAGCCAGCCTGTGGATGATTTTGATCATTATCACTTTTACAAGCAACAGATAGTAAGAAAAATGCTAAATTAAAGATCTCAGATTACTTCTGGTTAAATGTTTGGTAAAATAAAAGAAACTGGTCCAGTGGAAAGAAAAAAAAATTAGGTAAACGACTCTGATGGTCCTTTACAGGGTTACATGTTAACATGGAACAGGAGAAAGGAGGACGATGCTGCTGAATTAATCTTTTGCTTTGATTATAATTTTTTGATAAAATGATTAACTTTCTTTCACTTAAAAAATACAATTTCATGCAAAACTGAAACAACTATTTCACTGTAATTCTTGACAGCACAGCTGAAAAATGTATATCTATGTTGAGAATAGTTTTTGCTCGGGTCTGGTTAAATCATACCGGCCCAACACTTACCCGCCGGCCGAAGCTCCTTAGCCTCGTGAGACCATCCTGATCTCACAAGCTTTCAAGGTTTCACTCGCTAATCAGTCTGGAGACTCTCCTTTGAAGAAAATTTGGAGCCGTTCACCAAACGAACGTCCAATCAGCGTTGGCTTTGAGGCGGGTTGAGGTGTGACGCAACGAGAAGCGCGACAGTTCAGTCTAAAGAACATGGCGGCTTCAGCCGATGAAACTAGCGTTAGCGTGGCTATCGAGCAAGTTTTATCGGAATTAAAGAGTATTTCTTCACTGAAAGAAGAGCAAAACACTGCTCTGGAGGCTTTTCTCAGAGGAAAAGATGTTTTTGCTCTTCTCCCGACTGGTTTCGGCAAGAGTAGCCTGGCTTGTGGTTGTGTTTTCGTCGTCGCTCTGTTAGTACGTCATATGCTTCGTTGATCTGATTGGTTTATTTGGCCCGTCTATCACCAACATAGGCCATTCAGCTAACCAGTATTTTTGCCCCTTCCCAAAATTACTTCAACGGAAGGTTTCCAGATGGATACGCAGAGCAAATCCATCTGGCGGAGTCAGGTTAGAAGCTCCTACCTGTGACAGTAAATAACTCCAGGAGCTCAAGATGTAACACAATGTTAACCACCTAAATGATGCATGCAGTATATAAAGGCCTTCTTTGCAGAGGTTGCAAGTAACGAAGTACAAATACTTCCACACACTGACGTCAGATTGGGGTCAAAATCATAATGTGAAAAAAAAAAAAAAAAGATTTGAAAGTGTAAAAAAAAAAAATCCTGAAAATGAAAAAAGGAATAGAAAAAAAAAAGAAGAAACTTAAAGTAATGGATTTGAATCTGACTATATAAAATCTAAAACTGCAAAAAAGAAAAGCAATAAAAAAAGAAAGTGTAGTTAAATACTGAACTTAATTAAGATTCAATTATTATTATTTTATGTTTGCTTTTTTAGTTTACCTTACGTTGTTAGGTAAAGAATTCACATTAAATATCAACTTCTATTTTTCTGTTTCAACTAAAATGTAGAAGTTTACAAACATTTTGACCTATTTTTGACTCCATAGAAGTCCTCTGGAAATCTTCTATAATTGTATAGCGCTATGCTTACTGCACCGTGATGTCACTTATTCAATAAATGACAGCAAACATATTAGTTTTAGATATAGATAATGATCCATTAATTATTCCTTGCTGACCCGACTTTTCCTTTAAAGGTTTATACAGCATTCAGATCCTTTTTCTTAGTTTAAATAAAATAATTTCATCTTTATTTTAACCAGCTCCTATTAAAGGGAGAGCCAGATTTGATATGTCATCATTTCATTTCTGTCTATATAGTCTTTTGTTTCACATCAAATTAAATGAGAAGAAATGGCCGACAGGCTTTCAGGCCTCCAAGGTAAAAATGGCGGTAGATTAACCGTCCTTCTGAGTGTTTACTCTCTCTGTCCAAACCGGCGCTGCTTAGAGGTTTTCAGACACCTTTGTTGTCTATTAGGAGTTCAAGGTTTGCAGAACGTCTTAGTGGAGCTGAGATAAAAAGGGCTGGGTGATGGAGCTTGGAGGCCATGCTGGAACGTCCCGTCCTGTTTTCTGAGTGGCTCTGACTGCTCTCAGAGAGCACTCTGCTTCTCAGGGCTGAATCACTCAGGATTCATAAAGGAAGGAGCTGCAGCTCAAATGCAGACAGCGTTAGTCTGGACCAGCGCTCATACAAACACAGCAGTTCAGCTTTATGACCAAGGTGTTCAGGGCATAATAGATATAAGAAATGGATAATTATTTATTTTTTGTTTCGGCTGTTGTGTCTTTTAAATGCATTAAATGATGCAGTGATTAATTTTCTCTTTACATATTTTTATCATTTTCAATTGACAGAGGGTATAAGATGCAATTTCCGCCTAAAATTGGATATGTGAATTAAAGTAGAGGTCCAATTGTTTGTATTTATGCAACAGAAAGGCATTGGGGAATATTTTCAGGTGGAACCACTATTTTAAATGTCACCATGTTTGATTTATAGGTGATTAAACAAAGAAAAAAAAAGAAACATTTTGTTTAATGTAAAGCCAAGTGCAACAGAATCACCTTAAACCATGAAAAATTTTAAAATTCAGAAATTGATAAATCCATGTGTCCATGCATAACAGGTAAATATGTCTAACATAAGCTTTTTTGTTTGTTTACTATTGTAATAAAACTAATAAAAACCAGAAACCTCAAGTTTTGTCTGCTAATCTAAGCACATACCAGTATACTTTGTGTTAAAAAAGAAAAATACATTATTTTTTCCAAAATAAACACTGCAAAACACCATTAAACCCCAATTAGAAACTCTGGATGAACCCTCTGACCTTAAAGATCCACATCTTGACTATAACTAAAGCAAATTTGGACTGAATAAGATGAAGAGTGTTTGTTCCACAAAGGTTTTAGTAGATAGTGTGCTAGGCGGAAATGTGATTTTGGGACGGTGCCAAAAGTGCAAAAATGCATTTTTCAACTCTTTAAAGGGAATCTGGGCAGACAAATATGCTGATTTATATTATTGGAGACCTTCTGCATAAGAAAAAGCCATCACTGCTCAGATTTAGTCGCTTTCTCATTGAAATCTACCAATAATATCTCCAAACTGAATAGAAAATAAGAATAACAGAGCAAGCTTATGTAACGCATGCTGGTTACATCACCGGAAAAGGTCGCACAATTACCTGTTGCACATGTCAGGTGGAATTTAAATTGAATTCAATCCAGTTTATTTCCATGGTGCCAATTTACAAGACATGTCATCTCAAGGCACTTTATGGTTCACCACATCATCCAGTCAAATTGATTCAAAGTTTTCTATCTAAAGAAAACCAGTTGATTGCATCGACTCATTGACTCGAATGCAACTCCTCACACCAAGCATGCTTGTAGTGACAGTGGGGAGGAAAAACTCCCTTTTACCAGGAAGAAACCTCCAGCAGAACCAGGCTCAGTGTGAGCGGCCATCTGCTGAGGCCGACTGCGGTTCAAGGACACAGAATGAGAGTTACAAAAAGCAGCTGTAAAAGGCGGCCCATCCAGGAAACACAGCGTATGAAGAGAGCACATCCAGCCAGTCACAGTCAGAGAAACAGGACTACACTGGAAAAAATGGGCCGATCTCCAACATCTATAAACAAAGGTGTTGATGGCAGCAGCACAGCTGATATTTCTCTCCAGGATGGAGTTACAGCCAAACAGGAAAAGACGAGGCGAAGATACTATGAGAAAAAAATCATTGTATTTGTTTTCACAGCTATAAAAGAAAAAGTGCTTGTAAAAAAGTAATTTTAAAACATGTTTTAGGCATTTTAAAGCTCCATTTGAAAGGCATGTGGATGAAACACCATGTGACTGTGTTTTCTATAAATAGATACACATGAGCAGGTGTCTGTTGGGCCCTGTAGCAGGCCTGCAGTGATCAAGAGGTTAATCTATATTAGGATTGTTGAGTCTTGAACCTGAACCCTCAGACCAAACTTCGAAGCCAATGATCTTCCTCCTCTGGCAGATTTAAAGCAAAGCTTTAACAGCATAAAATGAAAGATGGAAAAACTTTTGTTGTGAGAAGTTTGAGTTTCCTGTGCGGCGGATCTTCACCTGTCGCTGTAGAACGTTATCTAATGACATGAATAAACATAAGCTGAGGTTTTATTCTAAATTCACTGGAGCTTCATTTCTGTTTCTATTCCTGAAAAATACGTCCTTCCAGACATAAACAGACGGAGATGAAGAACAAGAAGAAAGGAGAGGAGAGAGAAGAAGGAGGAGAGCAGAGGGAGATGGTTACCCGCAAGCTGTCAGTCAGCGAGAAAGACAAACACCACATTTCATCTCCTCAGTCTGGAAGCTGCTGTGTCCCACTGTAAATAACATTAAATGGAGGAAGAATCGGCAGCAACACTCTCCTCATAACACGTAGAACTGATCCACATAGATCCAAATATTGCCTAGTTAATAGTTGATGTGCAGTATTTGCAGCAGCGTGGATTGCTTGTTTAGTTTTAATATGACAGTTATGGATGCCGTTATTCAAATAAGGAGCAAAGTTCTCCCTGGGGCACAAAATCGCTCAAGAATCAATACTAAAACTCCAGCTTCATCCTGAGAACTAGAATCTGTCATATTTCTATGTCATCCTTAGCAGAACACTAATAAACTTTAAATTCCTCAGAAATAAATCTTCACGGTGGTTTTCCTGCAGGCTCTTCAAACGACTGCTGTCAAAATCTCATAAACAAGTTTGTTCGGGATGCTTGGATACAAAGTCCATAAAGCCTAAATTGCATTTTGGGGAAAATGATTGAAAATTTTAATTACTTTAGATCTGCTAGAGAGCTGGATTAGCTTAGATCTGCTACAGCCTAAGATTAGCTTAGATCTGCTACAGAGCTAGATTAGCTTAGATCTGCTACAGCCTAAGATTAGTTTAGACTGCTACAGAGCTAGATAAGCTTAAATCTGCTAGAGAGCTAGATTAGCTTAGATCTGCTACAGCTCTAGATTAGCTTAGACCTGCTACAGAGCTAGATTAGCTTAGATCTGCTACAATGCTAGTTTAGTTTAGATCTGTTACAGAGCTAGATTAGCTTAGACCTGCTACGGAGCTAGATTAGCTTAGATCTGCTACAGCCTAAGAGTAGTTTACACTGCTACAGAGCTAGATAAGCTTAAATCTGCTAGAGAGCTAGATTAGCTTAGATCTGCTACAGCTCTAGATTAGCTTAGACCTGCTACAGAGCTAGATTAGCTTAGATCTGCTACAGTGCTAGTTTAGTTTAGATCTGTTACAGAGCTAGATTAGCTTAGACCTGCTACGGAGCTAGATTAGCTTAGATCTGCTACAGCACTAGATTAGCTTAGATCTGCTACAGAGTTAGATTAGCTTAGACCTGCTACAGAACTAGATTAGTTTAGATCTGCTACAGAGCTAGATTAGCTTAGATCTGCTACGGAACTAGATTAGCTTAGATCTGCTACAGCACTAGGTTAGCTTAGATCTGCTACAGAACTAGATTAGCTTAGATCTGCTACAGAGCTAGATTAGCTTAGATCTGCTACAGAGCTAGATTAGCTTAGATCTGCTACAGCGTAAGTTTAGCTTAGATCTGCTACAGAGCTAGATTAGCTTAGATCTGCTACAGCGCTAGATTAGCTTAGATCTGCTACAGAGCTAGATTAGCTTAGATCTGCTAGAGAGCTAGATTAGCTTAGATCTGCTACAGCTATAGATTAGTTTAGACCTGCTAGAGAGCTAGATTAGCTTAGATCTGCTATAGAGTAAGATTAGCTTAGATCTGCTACAGCGTAAGATTAGCTTAGACCTGCTACAGAGCTAGATTAGCTTATATCTGCTACAGCATAAGATTAGCTTAGATCTGCTACTGCGCTAGATTAGCTTATATCTGCTACAGTGCTAGATTAGCTCAGATCTGCTACAGTGCTAGATTAGCTCAGATCTGCTACAATACTAGATTAGCTTAGATTTGCTACAGCGTAAGATTAGCTTAGATCTGCTACAGTGCTAGATTAGCTTAGATCTGCCATAGTGCTAGATTAGTTTAGATGTTCCACAGTGCTAGATTAGCTTAGATCTGTTACAGAGCTAGATTAGCTTAGATCTGCTACAGTGCTAGATTAGTTTAGATCTGCCACAGAACTGGATTAGCTTAGATCTGCTACAGTGCTAGATTAGTTTAGATCTGCCACAGAATTAGATTAGCTTAGATCTGCTACAGTGCTAGATTAGCTTAGATCTGCTACAGAGCTAGATTATTTTGTTAAGCATAGACACCCTACTTTACGTAATTTAGAAATTATGGAGCAAAACTTCAGCATAGTATATGATGACCAGATATCAGATTTCCAGGGACAGTCCCAAGGTTGTAACACCTATCCTCGGCTAAGGCTGTCCCTGGAAATGTCTGGATGGATGTCTAAAAACAGACTTTTTTGGAGAACAGACTTTAAAATGTTTAAGTCTAGAAACCACTGAATGGCTGAGCTTCAGAATGCATTATAGGTCGGTTGGCAGGGGATCGACAGCCAGACCTCTCAGGTCTACTGAATCAGAACTAGAACCAAACATAGAGAAGTAGCTTTTAGTTCTTCTGCTCCACTAATCTGGAATAAACTTTAGTTCACCTCTCAGCATCTACTATCTCTACTGAGACTGGAGGGTTTAGGAAACACAACTGACCACGTTTATCATAATTCATGTGTGCAGTCTATTCGCATTAGCAATGGTAGCATGTGGGATTTAATGGAGGGTATCAGCAAGAAACGATTTAGAGTTAAACACTGGATTCCCAGCACTGAGGCTTTGTATAAGAAAGGTCAGAGCAGACTCTTCCAGCTGAGGAGACTGCAGGGGGCGCTCCTGAAGACCTTCTATGTCTCTGTTGGCATCAGCCATCTTCTATGGAGCTGTCTGTTGGAGCAGCGGCTTATCTGTAGATGAGAGAAAGAGGCTGGATATGCTGATCAGGAAGAACAGCTCTGTGATTGGATGCCCTCTGGACTCAGTGCAGGAGATGAGAAACAAAGGATGCATGAAGCTGGTGCTGAACTGGAGAGCTCCTTCAGAGACTGCTGCATCCTAAATGCATCAGGGAGCGCTATCACAGATCCTTCCTCCCTACTTCATAACCACCACTGTTCCCAACAACCTCAATAAGTTGTTACATTGCGGCTGGTTTTGGACAGTTTCTACCTTAGTCAGCTAAATAACATGCTGCTGTCATTTGGCAGATCTCTGATGTTGCTGCTATTTTCAAATATCCATTACTGTAACAATGTCCATAGCTGCATATTGGTTATTTATTCTCAAGGTGCACAGTATTTAAACTGTTAAAACACTTTACAGTACAGTATTTTATTGTTTATCTTTTAACTCTTCACTATTATGTTATTCTTATACAATTTTCCGAGGTCAACATTTGTGTGACCATTTTTTTCTATTGTGATTTTAATGTTCAATGCCCATCCAGGTAGGATGCCACATTAATATTGTGGATTTATATTCTATTCTATTCCCAGCCAGCTGGGGATTTATATTTCTGATACTTTAAGATGTTTATAAATATTTTATTTAATCAGATATAATTTCGGCTGCTATATAATGTTTATGAACACACGCCCTACTAGCTGTGTGTTAAAACAATAGATGAAAGTGATGCACATACATGGAATAAATCCACCGCAACTTCTGTTCAAAATATAAGAGTTTATTAACAAAAATCATTCAGCTCCAAGTCAAACATATTTCAGTTTAAAACTCTTAACTAAAACTAGTGAAACTCAACTAAACTACTATGTACAAAGAAGAAGGGAGACATAGTTGAAAACAATATTACAGTTAAAGATGGATGCTGTGTTTGAAAACCAAAGTTTATCTGGAAGAATTTGGGATATGATCAAATTAGCATTTCACTAATTTAAAGAAATTGGAGTATTTTCAGACTAATTCACAATGCAAATCCATGAGGTGAATAAAACATTATTTGGCCAAATAATGTTTTATTTAATGATTTGCTTAATCAAGAACCAATAACCTTTAGTCAAATGATTCTTTACCCTCTTTGAAGTAACTAGCAGCGAATAGACATCAGGATTCCACTAAATGACTCTTGGTCCGAATTGGTAATGGAAATGTAATGAGTATATGAGGAACACATGAACACTAATGTTATATCAGTGTTTAAACCTTAGTAAAATAAAGCTTGTCCAAGCTTCAGCAACAGCTCAAAATATTTACTGTAGCATAGCATGCAGTCCATCCTGTTAGCTTGGTCTTTACTCATTAGTAAATGTAGCAGAGTTAATTTTATTAATTTATTTTATTTTTCTTGATGAACCTTCTCAAAACTAATTTTATTTGAATTGACATGTCTGTCATATTATTTATAAAATAATATGTTCATTTAATAAAATAATATATAGTTTTATATATTATTTCTGTTTTATCTTGCTTTCATTTTTGTCCCTAGTTTGTAAAAAAGTCATCCTCATCTATGAATATTTGTTTTCCTTTGTTTTTAATTGTATTTTATTTTGGTGGGGAAGCTTTTATTTTCTTACTTCCTGATTTTGCGTTATATGCTGTGTGTTCCCGCTGCCCTCCTCAGTTCGCGCCTAGCTGCGCTGGGGAGAGGTAAGTGTACAGAGTTGTCTTTCATTTCAGTATTAAAACATTGAAAACGTTCTAAAAATATGTTATAAACTCACATATATATATATTTATGTTTAGCGCAGCACTATGCTGGGCATTTGTCTCCCACATTGGTGATACCCATCAAGTTTTCTGTATCAACACGTTTATTTTTTTTCTTTTGGCTGGTTAGGGTGTTTGTGGAGAATCCAGAACCCAGGAGCTGCTGTGTTTAAAATGTTCTTGTTTTGAACAGGTATGTGTGTTGTTTCAGATTTTATTTGGATATTAAATTAATGTATTTAGTATATTTCTATGATATGGTGGAAAATTACAATTGTAAAGCAGATTATTTCTGTTTAGGTTTTATTTTAATTGCTTTGTTTGACTGTAAATTTATTTTATTGTTGAATCTCAGAGAATTTCAGTTTTGTTTAATGCATTTCCTTGTCAGTTCGCGCCTAGCTGCGCTGGGGAGAGGGTGTTTGTGGAGAATCCAGAACCCAGGAGCTGCTGTGTTTAAAATGTTCTTGTTTTGAACAGGAATAAAGTTATCCTGAATCCTGATTTCGAGGTGGATCTGACTTCCTTTTTCCAACCGTTACATCTGGTGCCGTGACCCGGATGCTTAGATCAGCCGCTGCCGATCACCGAGGTTCTGCCGTGTGCTTGGAACGTCGAATGTTCAAGTTAGTGGACTAGTGGGTTCTGTCAGGTTCCATGTTGGTTGCTATTCTGCAACTGTACATAATTGTTACTGAGCAGAAAGAAAAAGAAGTATCTACTGTCTCCTGTATATTTACTTTTTGTTAAGGGACGTTTTTATAGTAAGATTGTTTTCTGTGTTTTGTTTTATATACTATGGCAGAGGGAAATAAACAAACATATTTATTTTCATCCCCTGCTGGAAGAGGGAGGGGTTTACTTAGCCTAGAGAAAACCTTTGTTAATGACACTCCAGGAGCTACCTCTAAAATGCAGTTTGCATCGGATGATGATAGAGACAGACATGAACCATTGTATTCGACACCCATTGATTCCAGTGAGCACACCACTACACATCAGTTATGTGAACTTATTGGAGAATTAGAAAGTCAAATTGGTGAATCCATAGCGAGCCGGCTCCTAGCCTGCCAGCCAGCTCTTAGCTCACAGGCTCCTCCCAATAAATCATCTAGAGCTGAATCATTCTCAGCAACTGCTGACACTTCCAAAATAAGTCTGATAGTCAGACCTGATATTAAGGATCCACCCATGTTTCGTGGTGATGGCACAGACAAGTACTCCATTCATGAGTGGATAGACACAGCTGAAGTGTACTTACAGAAACGAGACCTCCCACCTTGTGAACAAGCAGAGGAAGTTTTAAATCATCTCTGTGGCAAAGCTAAAAGTATTGTCAAAGTGGGCCTGAAGAGTAGCTCAACCGGCAACACCCCAGTAGCACCAGAGACGATATATAATATTCTGAGGCGCTACTTCAGTGATACTCCTGGCTCGTGTCTACCTTTGGCCGATTTCTACGCCACCCAGCCGAAAGCTAAGGAACCGCCTGTTGACTATTGGATCAGATTAAACACTGCTGCAGAAGTGGCAGACAGGCATCTAAAGTCCCAGGGGGGTAAAATGGACAACATGGACTCAGAAATTGCCATGATGTTTGTCAGAAACTGCCCAGACCCCAACCTTGCTAGTGTCTTTAAATGCAAGCCCACAAGTAAATGGTCCCTAGCTGATGTGCAGGAAGCTATTGATGAGCATCAGAGGGAGTACCAAGCTAAAAAACCAACCGCAACCCTGCCCAATACACATGCTCTTCGTGTCGCTGCTGCTGCAATGGCCAGTGAACCCCTAGAAAATAACGCAGAGTACACCAATGTAAACACAGCCAAGCTCTCTGACCCTGTTAAACCAAGTACAGCTGTTGTTTCAGAGTCAAATGCGTTGGAGAGAGTACTTAGCATGCTAGAAAGAGTACTAGAGCGTACAAGCCAGCCTAGTCCTTCTGTTGTCCGACCAGAGACTGTTCCATTCAACCATGGTTCCCCCTGCAGGGTCTGCAAACAGACCTCACATTCCACACGTACACATTGTATGAGGGAGAAAAGATGTCTGGAATGTTTAGAGATTGGGCATCAAAGAAAGGACTGTCCCAAGGGATCTTCAAATCGACCAGGCAATACTTCACCACATCAGGGAAACTAAAACACTCACATGAGGGAGGGGATAGTGTGAGTGGGAGTGACAAAACCCTCAAACTTGAAGATGATGTACAGACCGTATATTCTGAGTGTGTAAAATCCTTCCCGTCTAACACCACTGTTCTATTCCAGAATATAAATAGGCTTGACAAAGTTGACAGTCTGTTCTATACAGATGCTGTGGTGGAGGATGAAGTGTCATTGAAAGCCCTGCTTGACACTGGTTCAATGACATGTACTATCAGTGAGGGAGCTGAACAGATGTTAATTTGTTCAGATTCAGTCTCCATGTCAAGAGATGTTTGCTCTGACATTACGCTTGTTGGCTGTGGTGGGATGAAAGTTAAGCCAAAATGCATTTATGACCTAAAGATGAAAGTGTATGGCTGCACCTTCAGGGTCCCTGCACTGGTTGTTCCTGGGCAGCAAGATGAAATTATTCTAGGAACAAATGTTATCAAATACCTCCTTAAGCAGTTTAAACAATCTAAACAGTTCTGGCAGGTTCTGAGTAAGCCTGATTCAGAAGAAGCACCTGAAGTAATGCAATTCCTCAGCATGCTGTCTGGCATTAACAGATGGAATGGAGAAACTATCCCTGATATTATTGGGACAGCCAAGTTAATGCAGGCTGTTACTCTTCTGCCCAGGCAGGAACATTTAGTCTGGAGCAAGTTGCCGGCAGCCTCATCCTGTTCTGAAGGCAGTGCAGTCTTGATAGAACCAGCCAAAGCAATGACCCATAAGAATGACATAATGGTTTGTAGATCCATTGCCACTATGAACGGTGAGAGATTGGTTCCAGTCAGAGTCCTAAATACTTCAAGTCAGCCAGTAACCCTGAGACGCAATACAAAGGTGGCACAGGTGTCGGTTTGCATTGCTGTGGAGGATCTGGATGAAACCTCTGAGCTGACTGAAGCTAACTCATTTGAGGTAAAAAACCAGGCAATGCACAGTGAACTGACTGATGACGCAAAAGACTTTCACTCATCGGACTATCAAGAGTCCTTAGTCAAACTTGGACTTGAGAGTTTGGACATTAAATCCTGTGAGGTGTCAGACTATTGGAAGGGCCAGCTGTTACAACTCGTCCGAAAGTATGAGGCTGTCTTCTCAAAAACCAAGCTTGACTGCGGATCAGCAAAGGATGTTGTTCACAGGATCCATCTGTCTGACTCCCGACCCTTCAGGCTCCCATACCGCCGTGTGCCCCCGGGGCATTACCATAAACTCAGACAGGTGCTCTCAGAGATGGAAGAACTCGAGATAATCCGCAAGTCGAAGAGTGAATGGGCATCACCGCTGGTCCTTGTGTGGAAAAAGAATGGGGACCTTAGGATCTGTGTAGATTATCGATGGTTAAATGCTCGCACAATAAAGGACGCCCATCCTTTGCCACACCAAGCAGACTGTCTCGCAGCCTTGGGTGGCAACTCTATATTCAGTGCTATGGATCTCACCTCCGGCTTCTACAATATTGCTGTGGCAGAAGAGGACAGGAAGTTGACGGCTTTCACAACACCCATGGGGCTTTATGAGTTCAACCGTCTTCCCCAGGGATTGTGCAATAGCCCAGCCAGCTTTATGCGATTAATGATGAGTATATTTGGAGATCAAAATTTCCTGACTCTTCTTTGCTACTTGGATGATGTGCTAGTCTATGCATCCAATGAGGCTGAGGCCCTGAGAAGGTTGGAAATGGTCTTCAGCAGACTGAGAGACCATGGGCTAAAGTTAGCCCCTAAAAAATGTCAGTTTCTTAGAAGGAGCGTAAAGTTCCTCGGACACATTGTGGACAGTAATGGTGTCTCGACCGATCCAGACAAGGTTAGGGCTATAACATCAATGACGGTTGCGGACCTTATGATGGAGGACGGGGTGACACCCTCTCAAAGGAAAGTCAAATCATTCTTGGGCATGGTAATGTACTATCAGCAGTTCATTCAGGATTGTTCCAAGCTAGCCAAACCCCTGTTTGCTCTTACAGCTGCCCCGAGAGGGAGGAAAGGCAACCCACGTGGTGTCGCTTCATTCAAAAAACTGCATGCAAGTGACTGGAAGCAGGAACAGGAAAACTCATTCGAGCTGCTGAAGTCTGCACTTTCGAAATCTGTTGTCCTTGCACATCCTGATTTTAACAAACCGTTCATCCTCTCAACTGATGCCTCCACTGATGGACTCGGGGCTGTATTATCCCAGGTTCAAGAAGGGGAGAGCAAAGCCCGACCAGTCGCTTTTGCTAGTAAAGCACTGACCCGTGCTCAGAGCAAATACCCTGCCCATCGATTAGAGTTTCTTGCACTCAAATGGTCGGTTTGCGATAAGTTCAGTCATTGGCTCAAAGGACACACATTCACCGTTTGGACGGATAACAACCCTTTAACGTATATCCTCACTAAACCTAAACTGGACGCATGTGAGCAAAGATGGGTGGCGAAGTTGTCCCCTTACAGCTTCAGCATCAAATACATACCTGGAAGTAAAAATGTGGTTGCTGACGCTTTGAGCAGACAACCAGTCATCAAGAACAAAGTATCCCAAAGGCTGGTGACTGAGTCCTATGAAGCTTTATTGGAGGAATCACAACAAGTAAGGCGAGATGCAGTCCAGGAGGTCTTTCGGGTCAGTACCGACCATCAAGGGGATGAATACCTCCAGTCTCTTCAACGCCCAGAACATCAGTCGCTGAGTGAAGAAGAGGTATCTGCAGTTCTGCTGGGACATGCAAAGTGGGACCTCAGTCACGAGCAGAGGGTGTTGACTTGGCTGGCTCAAGACGTAGAGGGGCTAGTGCCGACTGGTTCGGTGCCTCTACCTATGCTCTCCCTTCAGGCCCTCCAGGAGGCACAACAAAATGACCCCGTATTATCGCAGGTCATCCCGTTCGTCATGCGAGGCAGGCGGCCATCCAGGAGAGAAAAATCTGGCTTGCTGCCCAGAGCTTTGAAGCTCTTGAAACAGTGGGAGAAACTAAAGATGCTGGACAACATTCTATATAGAGTGTGTAAAGATCTAAGTACTGGCAAGAAAAGATACCAGTTTGTAACTCCCTCGTTTCTGATAGACCAAGCACTTCATGGCGTTCACAATGAGGCTGGACATCAAGGCCAACACCGGACATTGCACCTGGCCAGGCAACGATTCTTTTGGCTCGGTATGGAGCACAGTGTTCGTGAATATGTCAAATGCTGCAAACGTTGTGTTGTGAGCAAAACTCCTGAACCCGAGGGTCGAGCCCCCCTAGAGAGCATAAAAACTACAAGCCCTCTGGAGTTAGTGTGCCTCGACTTCTGGTCTGCAGAAGATGCAAGGGGTCGAACTGTTGATGTGTTGGTGGTAACCGACCATTTTACTAAGATGGCCCATGCTTTTCAGTGCCCAGACCAAACCGCCAAACAAGTGGCTCGCAAGCTATGGGACAGATACTTTTGTATTTATGGTTTCCCTCAAAGAATCCATTCGGATCAGGGGGCAAATTTCGAGAGTCAGTTGATCCAAGAATTGCTGCAAGTGGCAGGGGTAAAGAAGTCGAGGACCACCCCGTATCATCCGATGGGCAACGGCCAGACCGAGAGGTTTAACAGAACCCTTGGTAATATGATCAGAGCCTTGCCACCCCGCGACAAGTGCATGTGGCCACAGATGTTGCAGACATTGACTTTTGCTTACAATTGTACTGTCCATGAGTCAACTGGTTATGCGCCTTTCTATCTGATGTTTGGTCGGATTCCTCGCCTCCCAGTCGATGTCATGTTTCACAATGTGGAAAGGGATAATGAAGTCACGGATTACCACAGCTACACAAAAAGAGTCAGAGAGGACCTTAAAGAGGCTTTAGCTGCTGCTCAGGCTAATGCCTACTCCAGCCAGCAACATCAGGCCCAGTTGTACAACCTAAAAACAAGGGGCACGGACATAGTTGACGGGGATCAAGTACTCTTGGCTAATAAAGGGGAACGTGGCCGTAGGAAGCTTGCAGACAAGTGGTCCTCTAACATCTACATTGTTGTGTCTCATGATCCCAGATGCCATACTTACCGCATCAAAGACGCAGCAACTGGACAAGAGAAAGTAGTCCATCGCAACTTACTTCTGGCAGCAAACTTCCTGCCACTGGAGTTGGACAAAGAGCAAGAGTCAGTGTTTTCCTCTGACATCACCCCAGGTCCAAGTACTGTTAACGGTGGTGACCAGGATGTCTCACTTGTGTATTCAGAGAGTAATGGATTGGACCGCACTGCTGATTGGGTGGCCAATACCACTTCAAACCCTGAAGACCTCCAGGTTGCTGAAAGTTGTGTCAGGAATCTTCAATCAGGAGCAAGCGATGCTGAGAGTCTTGGAGAGATCGGAAGCGACTCGGCTAAATGTCCAGACTCGCCGCATAACCAGCCAGGAACTGACGAAGAAGCAGTTGTTATAAGTCCTGGTAGGCCAACAACTCCAACAACTGGTGCTGTAAGCCTTGTCAGATCCAGGGCTGGCAGGATAATCAAACCAGTTAACAGACTGATACAACACATGGCACAAAGGAACACACAGACACGTAATGCAGTCCATGGATTTACAAGGAGTTTATTTTTGTAGGAGTAGACAACTTTTGTTTGTGAATAGAGTATAGTAGTATTACACCTCTGTAAATAAGTCAACGCCCATTAGCTAAACTGTATGGGAGAGTAACAGCCACTAACTGTGAGATTGTGTTTACGGCACAATCTTTTAGCAAGCAGGCATTGTTGAGTCTGGCCAACTTTCAAATGTTGTTCTGTGTCCAGTCTTGATTAATGTTGGGACGGTTTTGAGAAGTTCAGGGGGGAGTATGTAGCAGAGTTAATTTTATTAATTTATTTTATTTTTCTTGATGAACCTTCTCAAAACTAATTTTATTTGAATTGACATGTCTGTCATATTATTTATAAAATAATATGTTCATTTAATAAAATAATATATAGTTTTATACATTATTTCTGTTTTATCTTGCTTTCATTTTTGTCCCTAGTTTGTAAAAAAGTCATCCTCATCTATGAATATTTGTTTTCCTTTGTTTTTAATTGTATTTTATTTTGGTGGGGAAGCTTTTATTTTCTTACTTCCTGATTTTGCGTTATATGCTGTGTGTTCCCGCTGCCCTCCTCAGTTCGCGCCTAGCTGCGCTGGGGAGAGGTAAGTGTACAGAGTTGTCTTTCATTTCAGTATTAAAACATTGAAAACGTTCTAAAAATATGTTATAAACTCACATATATATATATTTATGTTTAGCGCAGCACTATGCTGGGCATTTGTCTCCCACATTGGTGATACCCATCAAGTTTTCTGTATCAACACGTTTATTTTTTTTCTTTTGGCTGGTTAGGGTGTTTGTGGAGAATCCAGAACCCAGGAGCTGCTGTGTTTAAAATGTTCTTGTTTTGAACAGGTATGTGTGTTGTTTCAGATTTTATTTGGATATTAAATTAATGTATTTAGTATATTTCTATGATATGGTGGAAAATTACAATTGTAAAGCAGATTATTTCTGTTTAGGTTTTATTTTAATTGCTTTGTATGACTGTAAATTTATTTTATTGTTGAATCTCAGAGAATTTCAGTTTTGTTTAATGCATTTCCTTGTCAGTTCGCGCCTAGCTGCGCTGGGGAGAGGGTGTTTGTGGAGAATCCAGAACCCAGGAGCTGCTGTGTTTAAAATGTTCTTGTTTTGAACAGAAATAAAGTTATCCTGAATCCTGATTTCGAGGTGGATCTGACTTCCTTTTTCCAAGCGTTACATAAACACATGAAATGATCAACATTATCAAAAGAAATATTGTTGTTTTGTCCCTAATTGTGCCAGATCTGCAAACCTTTTTGTCAATTTCCATTTGGAAGGCTTGAGTTTCATCCAGCAACAGCTCAGCAGTCAGACCAACAACCAGGGGGTTCTTTGTCTCAGTGCCTCACAGCAGCGCCTTTTTGTCTCAGTGGTTCACAGCAAGGCCGGTGTAGGTACCAGATTGACTCGGGGGCCTGCGCCTTTTGATGACGCCATCTTAAATGTGGCAAATCTGCAGTTTCTCAGTCACTTAAACAGTATCAGAGGGACTTTAATCTCTAAATATACTTTGTATTCGTAGTATTTTTTTTTTCTAATATTACAAGTTTATTTTTTGTATCCCTTTAGCTTCATTCTCCTGAATTTATTCTCGTTACAAATGCAGACCGCGGGCTCAATGTAGTTTGTTTGAGTGGCGTTGCCATAATGTGACGTCATCGGGAGGCGCAAGGCCCATGGCGAATTCGGTGACGTCATCGGAAGGCGCAGGGACCATGGAGAATTTCTTCGTAAAATTGTCCGTTTACAAACCGCAATCCCGCTTTCGAATAAAACCTACACCCCGCTATAATTACTTTAGTAAGCTGTCCAGACCAATCAAAATGTTTTGCGCAATTGTGCAAACGTTAAAACAATTATGTATTGTGACGTCATCAAAAGGCGCAGGCCCCCGAGTCAATCTGGCAGCCCGAGTCAATCTGGTACCTACACCGGCATCTCATCCAGTCTGGCTCTATAAGTTGTGAAACTCAAGAAAAATGTGTTGCAAAAGGTCTGTTTTGCAGCAGTTTTGTTCTGAAAGGTTCTGACTTATCCTTGATGATTCTGGAGATCTGGGTAAATTATATAAAATATGGGTAAATTGGAACAGAAGCATTGTAGCATCTCCCCCGAATGATGGTGAAAACCTGACTGATGGTTTTATTGTTTATTAGAGTCTCAGCGTTGTCAACAATAATCCTTTTAACCAACCAATGTAAGAGCTAGGCAAAGCACAGAAGAAAAAATTTAAAAAATGGCCGATACTTCGTAAAATCAGCACGTTATACGTAAGCTACGGACACTTAATAATGAACAGAAAAATATTCTTCACAAGCATTTCAAAACACATGAACACACATTAGACATGTCTTATCAAATAAGCACTGACCTTATGCCACTTTGGAGCGTGCGAGTCCTTTAAATAAGACGTAATATTTAAAAATTTATTTAATATATATTAATAAAAACCCAGTCACGTACTTTCAAAATAAAGTCCCTTAAAACAAGGTAAAATGTAAATTCAATTCAATTCAGTTTATTTATATAGCGCCAAATTCACAACACATGTCATCTCAAGGCACTTTACAGTTCAACCAGATCATACAGTCAAATTGATTCAAAGTTTTCTATCTAAGGAAAACCAGTTGATTGCATTGACTCATTGACTCAAATACAATCCCCCACACTAAGCATGCTTGTAGCGACAGTGGAGAGGAAAAACTCCCTTTTAACAGGAAGAAACCTCCAGTAGAACCAGGCTCAGTGTGAGCGGCCATCTGCCGAGGCCGACTGGGGTTCAAGGAGACAGAAGCAGAGATACAAAAAGCAGCTGTAAAAGGCGGCCCCGTCCAGGAAACACACAGCCAGGCAGACGAGCTCCAAGGCAGCTCCCAAGCATTGTATATTCACAAAAATAATGGAGGCAAAAATAATAACTTATAATAATTTCACATTGTAATATGTCTTGTAACTAAATTGGAAATCGGGTCATTTACAAGCGTACTGATGACATCACCACACGCTCAGCTCGTCTGGAGCTGCATTTCACCTCCTGTTGTTAATAGTCTTTAGATAAAAATAAATCATTAATTTTATTTAGTGGCGGAATAATAGTTCAAACAGTGTGACAGGTTGCCACGGTCCTCTCAACTTCTGAACTTTTTTTTTTTAATTGGGCACTAAATATATGGTGACTCTTAAAAGTATAATTTTCTTGCCTCAAATGATCTTAAAACTTACTTTTATTGAAAAACATGAACAGAAAAGAGAACTTTTAACTTAATATTCTGATCTTTCTGATCGCTCCAGTGAAAGCTGCTGCTGCCGCAGTGCATGCTGGGACAGTTGTCAATCTCAAGAACGGAAAAGTCTGCTGTGATGCATGCTGGGTAAAGAGCGAGGGGAGATAACAACATCCGGGGACTTTGTCTGTTCTCAGTCTTCTTGTTTTGTAAACTGGAACAATAGTTTGGCTGAGGTTGATGGTGTTTTTCGAGTTAATGAGCACATTAGAACACACAAGTACACATATTGAGAAACTGCTCAGGACTTTTTAAACAGAAGTTTAATCTTTCTGCAAGTCAATCTGTTTAGATGTGTTTATATAAGGACGATTATTTGTCTTTGGACATTTTTGTTTCTTTATACCATAATCAAGCAAATGGATGATGAATAAAAAATAAACCCAAACAATTTGATAGATTAGGAGTGAGACCGTTTGCTGTTACTGAATATGGGTTAATGTAGCTCAGCATCTGCTACATGATGCTTTAACAATGACTTAATTTTTAGCCCCAGCCACTGATACTAGGCTGCAGATGTTGTACTGTAGAAGTAGAAAACCAGACAAACACCAAACTTCCTTCCAATAATCTTAAACTTAAAATGATTAATTAGTTGCATCCCTCTGTGGCCAAATTCTGAGAATGATTTTATTAGCAGACTAAAGTTTAAGACTGCAGACTCAGGTCGTTTATTTGGGAACAAATGCTTACAGGTTTCTCTTTGATTGGTCCAGACAGGCACAGATTTAGGAAATTTGGAGCCCTAGAGAAAGACAAGCAGGGGGTCCTCTGAACTGAGAAGCAAACACATAAAAAAACCCATTATACAGATACAGACATTTTAATAGAATAGACATCTATCATATGTTCTAGGTTTTGCCCCTTTTCTTCTTGTTTTTTCTCTCTATGTTTTATACTCAGCTGACTTTTCATGCTGTCTCCAAAGGAATGAAAGATTTTTTCCAAGAGCTAAGCTCACTTAGCTGATTGCTCCTTCCTGTGTTTCCAAAAAGTAAATAACCCAGTCCTTCTTTTCACTGTAGACAAGCCATGATCTGCTTCTCTGTTCTCCGTTTTTAATTTGGATGAAATAATAGCTGCATGAATCATGACAGCAGACAAGATAGAGGAGAGCAGGAGGCGGGGTTACCAATCTACTTGCTCTGGAGAGCAGAGTTCGCTGCTTTTAGATGTTGTCTCCAAAGTCAGCAGTAGCAGAAAAAAGTCGCTAGATTTGGCGCTAGGAGCTTTTTTGTAATCAAAGTGCTAGAGGGATCTGAAAAGTTGCTAAATAAAGCAACAAAAACGCTAAGTTTGCAACACTGCTCTTTGCATCGTTTGTTTTTAAATAGTTTGCTGCTGTCTCTTCTTTCTGGAATTGACACACTTAATATTATAAGCGTTCTGATGGAATTTTAGCAATAGTATTTTTATCAAAAATATAATCAATGTGCGCAATTAAGGACAGTTGTATTATCCATACATGTAAAAGGAGTTTTATGGGACCCCAGGAACTTGGGGCCCTAGGCAATGCCTAGTATTGCCTAATGGTAAATCCCCCCCATGGGCCCAGATGTGCAGCTAACTGACGGCACAGCAAAAGAGTTTAAAAGAAACAATCACTTTATAAAATGCAGTGTACCTTAAAAAAAGAATGAACTACATTTGACCCCCCAAGGTTTTCTTTGAGGTTAAATTTCTCGAATCGCTGATATCACAGAGAACCGACCGAGTCTCTGAAGAAATAATGTCAGCCGACAAAAACATTATGAAGAGTCTGAGTATGAAATGAAAACAGAAAAGCTGATCTTTTTCTTTCATTCTGTGCTTTTGGTTTCTGCACGAGCTGCAAAGTTATCGATTACATAATGTTGAGAAAGTATGAGAAAGCAGCGAGTGAAGGCGTGGAGGGGTACGGAGATTACAGCGGGGCTGCATGCAGACACCAAGCATTACCCTGACTCCATGGCTCCAATCTATTTCGATTGGACATGGCTGCTGGCGGCTCACAAACACACAGCCTGCAGCCCACGGATGGAGAGCATTCAGATTTGATGCACACATACAGAGAAAGGTGTAAAAATCCACGCCAACATGCACGCTCAGACACACAGGACAGCCTGCAGCAGACACCAGCTGTTTGCTGCTGTCAGGAGTAATAACAACAACAGGAGTCAGTCTGAGAAAAGCATTTGTGAGAGAAATCTAAAACCATAAACCCCATATGGTCCCTCTGTCAGCGTCTATCAGCCTTTTCCTCCGCTCCCCCCCCCATTCGCAGCGTTATATGAACTTAGTTATGAGAAGACAGATCATTGTTGATGCTGACAACCTGCATAACACTCAGAGGCTGAAGATTAGAGTCAAATTTCAGCTTTGAGACAAATGAAGGTGGAGGAGAAGCCGCCCTGTGAGGATGACAGCCGCGTTTATTGAGTTTTTCCCTCAAATTACGGGGCGTCACTTTTAACAAGGCAGAATTGCTCGTATGTACGGGCTGCAGTTCCTCAGTGCTTCAGTTGGAGAACAACAATAAGCTGCAGCAGGAGAAACAGGCTGCAGAGAAACAGACGCCGCTGCACACATGCAACATAATGCCATCTGTAGGCAAGTTAGACGCAGGATCTCAACATGAAGATGAATCCTCAGGTTCTTTGAAAGGAAATCTAAGGCCACTTCAGCTCGTCCTACAGTCCTTCCAGGCAGCCGGATGCTGACCCCTACGGAGCCCTGGTGGGTCCACAGTAGAGACTGACATTTTTTCGGGAATCCCACGGGTCACGGGATTCCCGTGGGATGGGAGTCAGTATTAGTAACGATCACGTAATTGGGACGGTACAGGATTAAACATTACCGGGAGCAGACAGGAGCAAACCAATAGTAACTAAAAAAACTAGGATCGATGCCAAAAAATAAAATAAAATAGAAAGAAAAAAAATCCAGTACTGGCGCCGCCATTTAGTAGTTTTTTTCCTTGAAGCCTACACTATAATGCGAGTCAAAAAAACGACACGACCATAAAAACCAACAGTGCTTCCGCTCTGAGTTTTTCACCCGCGCTCAAAAAAACAAAACAAGAATGGGAGTGGTGCAGGAGCAGGAAGTCATTCTGAATGGGAGCAGGATGGGAGTGGGAGTAATTTCACCAGGAGTGGGACGGGACAGGATTTAGATTTCTTCTATCAAAACAAAATGCAGCGTGGAAGCCACAGCAGCATGGAGGCGACCGTGGAGGCAACAAAGCAGCAGTATGATCACTTAAAACAGTTTTATGACCAGGTGGTCGTTGAGGATGATGGCAACAATCTTACATTTCTCTGCAAACTTTGCCCGCCGCACTTCAGTAACATCCAAAGCAAATCTGAAACGGCATATGTACTAAAATGAAATTTCAAATGGAAAAAAGCATTAAAATAAAAACATTTGCACCTTAAAGACTACTTTCCTGTTTTTCTTTTAATAATTGCTCATAAAAAAGACCATTCAAGCAGCACATTTTTCCTGATGTTTTTGAGAATATACTGTAGGGGTGAAAGCTGCAGCTGCTACTAGTGTGAAGTGAATGGACAGCAACAAAGCGTTAAAGCAACAATGGGGAAATGCTGTCCCCTCAATGCTAATGTAAACCCTGGTTGGATAAGGATTCAAAACTGGATATGAAGATGAAATCTGACGCACAGTTTCAGTTACAACTGATAAAATAATTGCTGTCTGTGGTTCTACAGAAGGCTATGGTGTAATAGAGCAATATATGAAAAAAAAAGAACTATGAACTAGTTAATTTTTTGGAACTGTGAACTTAGTTCAAAATTGTGAATTATGAACTATGAACTGAACTAGTTCATTTTAAAACTTAAAACTTTGAACTAGTTCACGTAGAAAGAGAACTTTCCCAACACTGGCTGGCTGTAAATATGAGCCCATCTCGATTTCTAAGTTCTCCATTAGAAAGGACACCCGGAAGCCTGATGTTTTCCATTTCAACATGAGAGAAAAAATAAAAAATAAAAAAAACCTAAATAACTGATTTCTGGTTGCAAATACAAACAAAATTCAAAGGTTAATTTTAAAATGACACATCTTCAATAAGGTAAAAAAAAACAAAAAACTTACCAATATAGGGGGATATCGTCTTCAGAATCAGAAATACTTTAATAATCCCAGAGGGAAATTACTCCTCCACGGTTTAATCTCACTAGTTGTTCATCTCTTATTCAGCAGGTGTCAAATTTGAAGCTGCGTTTGCTGCTGATTGTGGGCTGCTACTGTCACAGTAAAGAAAGTCACTTTCAGTAACTCTGAGAGGAGCTTTCTACTTTTCTCCTTCTTTCTCCTCTTTTCAGCACCGCTTCTTTTCATATTTCTTCTATCTTCTTCTCTTTTCTGCTCGTCTCTTTTCTTCACACAATCTGTTTTCAGATGGTTTGCTGCTGTCTGTTTGGACCTTTGTGAAGAAAATGGACTCATCCAATTTAGTGAACATTGAGGGGTGGGCCCCTGAGACACACTTAATGTTATGACCATTCTGATGGCATTTTAGCGAAGGGATTTTTATGAAAAACAATTAATGTTACAAATAAGTATGTATTAACATATATGTAAAAGGAATTTTATGGGGCCCCCAGGAACTTGGAGCCCTAGGCAACTGGCTAGTTTTGCCTAATGGTAAATCCGCCCCTGCTTCCAGGTCTGGAGGCTGCAAGTTTTTATCTTCTAATAACTGATGTTGAGAGACCTTGAACGAAAGCATGTCTGCACACAAAAAACATGCAGCACAAAACAGTCCGGCAGCAACGATACGTCAGCGCATGCATTGAGCTTGTAGAGCGAAACATTGGGTCGGTACAGCTATAAGCAGGTCATGTGAAAGATACAGGAGCTCATCAAACTGACAGCAACGCAGTAAACTTAGACTAGAGCTCGGCAATTAATTGCATTTGCAATATAACCACAATTTAGAAAAATTCAATTTTCAAATCACGGAGGCGCTCAGTTTATATTTACAACACATATAACAAGAATAAAACACTAAATTTCTCCCTCCAGCGCATTAGGAGGCAGTAAAATGATTAAATTGGGTACGCTGTCGCACAGAAGGAAACAGAAGGTTGCAGCTAGCGCCTAGATCTATGCATTATAGTTGAAGGACTTCACTCTCAATCTACAGGTTTACTAGTGGTTCCTAGAATTTCTAAAAGTAGAATGGGAGGCAGATCTTTTAGTTATCAGGCTCCTCTCCTGTGGAACCAACTACCAGTTTTAGTCCGTGAGGCAGACACCCTGTCTACTTTTAAGGCTAGGCTTAAAACTTTCCTTTTTGATAAAGCTTATAGTTAGAGTGGCTCAGGTTATCCTGAGCTATCTCTATAGTTATGCTGCTATAGACGAAGACTGCTGGAGGACATAGGGACCCCCATTTCATCATTCTGCTTCATTCTATCTCTATTTTCTCACTCTGCAGAATCTGTTAGTTCAATCTCTAACGTTCTGCTCTCTCTGCTTTCTTTCATAGTAGCTTCATCTGGTCTGTTCCTGTTTGGCTGTGACTCCATCCTGGAGAGAAATATCAGCTGTGCTGCTGCCATCAACACCTTTGTTTCTAGATGTTAGAGATCGGCCTGTTTTTCAGTGTAGTCCTGTTTCTCTGACTGTGACTAACTGGATGTGCTCTCTTCACCCTCTGACATGGGAGCTGGCTCGGAGCTCGTCTGCCTGGCTGTGTGTTTCCTGGACGGGGCCACCTTCTGCAGTTGCCTTTTGTATCTATGCTTCTTTTTCTATATCTGCTTCTGTCTCCTTGAACCCCAGTCAGCCTCAGCAGATGGCTGCTCACACTTAGCCTGGTTCTGCTGGAGATATCTTCCTGTTAAAAGGGAGTTTTCCCCTCCACTGTCGCTACAAGCATGCTTAGTGTGAGGGATTGCTGAAGAGTCAATGAGTCGATGCAAACAACCGGTTTTCCTTAGATAGAACAGATTGAATCAATCTGACTGCATGATCTGGTTGAACTGTAAAGTGCCTTGAGATGACATGTGTTGGTGGTAAAGAAATAAACTGAATTTAATTGAAGTTGAAATAATAGCTATTAATTGAACAATTTTATGCAAATGAAACAGAAAGTCCTGCAACACTGGATTCTGGACAAGCAGGATTTCAAGGTCATGAAAAAAACTGAAATCCTGGAATAAAACATTGACATCCTTGTGCTTATTACAAAGGGAAATTGCAATCACAATATTGGTTGAAAATATTTGCAATACAGATTTTTGACAAAATCGTTCAGCCCTAAAATAGACCACTTTATTAATCCCATCAGGGGAAATTAATAAAAAAAAAAAAAAATAAATAAACATTTCATAACATAAAAAAATAAGATGATTAAAAAAGAAAAATGTGACAGAGAGCTTGAAGATAAACTGTATCTGTAACGAAACATCTTGGTCATGCAGATGCACCTGTTTATAAACAACCTCTGATATGCTGTGGTTCATTGTTAATTTCATGACTATTTATGGAGCCTAAAGGAAGGTTTCTGCCGCTTGGAACAATTTTGATCTCATATCAGAGATTAAGGTTTTTGTTTTAATTTTCTTGTTGTTTCATCCTGTTCCTCTCAATTTTTACTTAATCTATCTGAGTTTAAATGTATTTCAAAGTGACACCTTCAGTTTACTGTTCATACTTTAGTTACTTTTACCAATAAAGTTTTATTCCGTTAATTTAAGCTGAAGGAGAAACACACCTATTATTTTTCTTCTATGATTCCAACCTGATTGATGAAACTTAATCAAATTTATCTTCATCCAACACATTAAAAAAATTAAAGCAGCAGTGTCAGTCAGATGAAGGCTGTAAATATTTATCTGTTTAGGTCCTAAATGCAGAATAAGCCAGCTTTATCTATTTAAGAGAAACTTGCTTCTAGCAGAAAGAAAGGTGGAGATTAATCAGGTTGGCAAGTTGGAGACCATCCTACAAGTCTATAAATAACTTCTAAAAGAAATCGGCGTGACCTGACAGCATTATTATTTACACTGCTTTCCATATTAATGTGGAGGCGGGCTCTGGGTGTTTCAAACACACAAAAAAACTATAGAAATAAGTAAATATTTCTTAGATTAAGCATATTTACCCTAATTTGGAGTAGGTAAATGAGATAGTTTCCAATTGAATGAGTATTTTTACTCTTAAAATAGGATAATAAGATAAAATGCACTTGAAATAAGACAATGCAATTGTGTTTTTTTTTTTTTTTTTTATGTAAATTTACTTGTTCCATTGGCAAAATGTTTCTTTTACCTCCTCAATCCAAGAAAAAGTGCATTTATTTTTTGAAAAAATTACTTATCTAGATTTAAATTTTTTCCAGTGCAGCTCCTCTAGCTGCTTTTGATTTTCCTCAAACTGGGATGTATGAAGGAAAGGTGTGCGGCTTATCCGTGTGTGGACTTGTTACAGATAAACAATGATACAGCTTTTTCCCACCAAACGTTTAGAGAATTCACCCAACAACCAACTTTAGGTATGAAAGCTGCACAATTTTCTATGCACGAGACACCTGATCACAGATTATGTCCTCACCAGACACCCGTACATCTCCTGATGAGGGATCCACAATGATAAAACCTTGGTGATGATACAGTAAAACTGGTTGAGTCCCTTTGCAAAGTTTCTAGAAAATAATGGTCTCACTGCCAGAACCTCTGGCCATGGCTGCAGACATTCCCTCATAAAAGATGAAATGAAAACCATTCGACGACCTGTGATGGAAAGCTGGGGTGACACCAGCTGTCAGCCAACATCAGCCTGGGGAAGATCGCCGTGACAACCCCGACACGGACTCCTCCAAGAGATTATCATCATGGCGGCGCCTCGTGGTTACACACACACCGATTTTACACAGAGTTCTGGCAACCAGAACCAATGACGACTCCAACGCTGATGACAACCTTTTTCTCACACGTTTCTAGGAATAAGTTAAGCTAAGGAGGAGGATGGATTGAGTTTATGTTTATCAATGGTTGAATTTTATGATGCTGTAAAAAGCCTGGCACCACGGTCGTGGAAAACCTGCCCATGGTCCAGTGGTCAAGGGAATAACGTCTCCTCCTGTTCATGATGTAGAACGTAGCTTAGCATTGTTTCATAAGAGCATGAGATGTGCTGCTGCCGTCAACACCTTTGTTTATAGATGTTGGAGGTCCTGAAGAGGAATGTGAACGGCCTTATTAATAGTGGTTCAAAATTTTTACCCTGATCCACCAGCATGAAAATAGCTTCAGGATGATCCACAGGCAGCAGGTGGCGCTGTTCAAATACTAAGCATAGAGAATATATGCGCTGCAGTTAAGATCTCAGAATTAAAAAACTATAGGTCTGCTCTACCGTGTCCTGGATGGGATGTACATTCTGGGTGAAGATTGGCTGATTTAATTATAGAAATTAGTAACAGTTATTGATTACTTCTAAAAATCAACCAAGTTAGTGACTCAGTTGTTAAACAAAGTAACTACTTACTTGGAAAAGTTAGGTTACTTTTTATGAACAAAAATGTTTGATAAAATTTAGATGAAATTCACATTTTTGGAGCTTTAAAACAAGCTGAGTTCATTTACTAAGTATAAAATGTTAAAACAAATTAATTAAACAAATTAATGAAAGCAAGTGGACCAAATATCTGACACCCTGTCTACTTTTAAGGCTAGGCTTAAAACTTTTCTTTTTGATAAAGCTTATAGTTAGGGTGGCTCAGGTTATCCTGATCTGTCTCTATAGTTATGCTGCTATAGGCTTAGACTGGTGGAGGACATAGGGACCCCCATTTCATCATTCTGCTTCATTCTATCTCTATTCTCCCACTCTGCAGAATCTGTTAGTTCAATTTCTAACGTTCTGCTCTCACTTACTGCTTTTTCTCATAGTAGCTTCATCTGGTCTGTTCCTGTTTGGCTGTGACTCCATCCTGGAGAGAAATATCAGCTGTGCTGCTGCCATCAACACCTTTATTTCTAGATGTTGGAGATCAGCCTGTTTTCCAGTGTAGTCCTGTTTCTCTGACTGTGACTAAATGGATGTGCTCTCTTTATCCTCCAGGTCTTTGTGAACCACAGTCAGCCTGGTTCTGCTGGAGGTTTCTTCATGTTAAAAGGGAGTTTTTCCTCTCCACTGTCGCTACAAGCATGCTTAGTGTGAGGGATTGCCTTTGAGTCAATCAGTCGATGCAATCAACTAGTTTTCCTTTGATAGAAAACTTTGAATCAATCTGACTGGATGATCTGGTGAACTGTAAAGTACCTTGAAATGACGTGTGTTGTGAATTGGCGCAATAGAAATAAACTGAATTGAATTTTAATTGGTTTTTCAAACATGATGTTTTTAAGTTGTGCTATAATCTGGTTAATATTCTGTTCTCAGATTATTAACAGGAAGCCGTTTCTCTTCTAAAATAATCTCTGAACGTGGCTTAAGGCCTTCTGATGACAAATAAAACCTCTAATTCAGCTGACATGGGTTATGAACTGGCGCTATAGAAATAAACTGAATTGAATATAGATGAGAGTATGATGATGGTCAGTACTTAAAATAGAAGAGAAGTTGATATTCAGGGTTAAATAACAGGATTTTACTGCTACTGATACGAGCCCAGTGAGAAAAACTGAGGAAGTAAAATATTTTGTAAAACTTGCTGTGGGTCAGTGTGGTTAAGAGTTGAGATGGGAGGAGCTTCAATTCACCTGACCTGCTTCTAACCGACATCGATTACAGTCTTTGCTGCTGACATGAGGACATGCCATCTTTGCATCTTCACAGCTCTCTGCTATCTGCTCCTTCTGCTTTTTGTCTCAGACTGCAGGAGATAAACCCACCCACCTTGCTGCTCCTCAGCCAATCACCATCTAGCTCAGCGTTTCTGCTTCCCACCTGCAGCAGAGCAGATAGCAGACACTCTTGCAGCAGAGAGAGCTAAAGAAGTCCTTTTTATTGCTCATGATGCAGGAATGTTCCGTGTTATGATGAACCAAAGTGACATTCATTAGATTATAAACTAATTGGATGTTTTTTAACTAACCTCAACTTGTTAAGGTGATACCAAATATGCAGCAGAAGAAAAACACCCGTTAATGCAGTGAAAGCAGATTTCAGTGTATGGAGAAGTGATCTCTAAATGTGCATTCACACACACTGCACTACCCAAAGTTTTCCAGTGTTTGATGTAAAGCAGACATTAAGCTAAAGTTTTATTCTGGGTCCTTGTTTCCATGCCTTTTCTTCCTCAGTGCTGATCATTTAAAATTAATGTGGATATACATTTAAAATCTGCTCCTTTTATATTTAAATCAGGTCTTTTCAGCCGAACTGTTGCTCTTTCTCTCTGCCTGCGTCTCCAAGGCCTCAACAGACGTGGCGTATTTTTAGCAGCCTTGCATTTTAGATTTGTCCTTTTCATCAGTTTCCCTCCATCTCTTCCATAATGAATCGGGTCGGATTCGCTGTTCATCACAACCCTGAGCATCGGTCCAAAACTTCTGCAGCAGCCTCACAAGACGTCCATTGAATCTGTGACTTTGAGCATGCAGCAGCTGTTTGTACAGTAGAAGGTGCCCTGTGTAACGTCCTCAGTGCCTTTGGGGAAGGGGAGAGAGGAGGAGGCAGAGAGGCTCCTCTGGAGATAACGCCGGGAGACTTAATCCTCTTGATGAAGCCGGAGCCTTAGCCCCGCTCTGTTTATCTGCCATTCAAAGGCTCCAAACGGACCGGATGGGAACATGGAAAATAGATTAGGTTCCTCCTGTCTAGACACCACACACATACAAACAGTAATACCCACTCACATAGTGACAAATGTTGACAAGGCAGATGACAAAGTATTGCTGAAAATAACCAATTTAAAGGTGGAGCGGTTTCATGAATTCTGAATGAGTCGGTCCGTCGTTCTTAAACACACAACTTCCCGAAATGATCCGGACCAAATAAAAGCAGAAAAACGTTCCGGAAACCAAATCCTCATGTGACTGTTTTCTATTTTTCTGTTAGCACTTATCAACTCTGACCTTTAGTGCAACATCTAAAGAGCTTCAACAAGAGTCACAAATGACCAAATCCCTTCCTGCCTGAATCTATAGAGATCATCCCAAATAAACTTCCCTCTGAAAAAGAAACAAAATGAAGCAATGCTTTCTCCAGCTAAAAATACATTAGACACATGAAGGAAAAAATGGTTCTAGTGTTTAAGACTTTAAGAGAAGTAGGTAAATGAGACACATTGCCAATAGAACAGGACAATTTACACTTAAAATAAGAGAAAAAAAACGCATTTTCTCAATTCAAGTGAATATTATCTAATTATGATGTATTGCCTTCAAGTTGATGAGTCGATGCAATCAACTGGTTTTCCTTAGATAGAAAACTGTGATTCAATCTGACTGGATGATCTGGTGAACTGTAAAGATTAGATGTGTTGACATGTCCATTGACCCTGACCAAGGCACCGTACAGTAGAACTGCAGTCAGTCCTGGACTGGCATGGCTATCACTGCTCCTACATAGTTAGCATGGCTAGCACTGCCCCTACATAGTTAGCATGGCTATCACTGCCCCTACATAGTTAGCATGGCTATCACTGCCCCTACATAGTTAGCATGGCTAGCACTGCCCCTACATAGTTAGCATGGCTATCACTGCCCCTACATAGTTAGCATGGCTAGCACTGCCCCTACATAGTTAGCATGGCTAGCACTGCCCCTACATAGTTAGCATGGCTATCACTGCCCCTACATAGTTACACTGCAAAAAACATCTAGAAATAAGTACAACATTTCTTAAAATAAGTTTATTTACCCTTGATTTTGGTAGGTAAATAAGATGATTTGACAATGAAATGAGCATTTCTACTCCTAAAATAAGATAATTAGATACAGTAATATTCACTTGAAATAAGACAAATAAATTGCTTTTTTCTTATTTTAATTGTAAATTGTCTTGTTCCATTGGCAAGGTGTCTCACTTATCTCCTCAATTCAAGAAAGAAATCACTTAATTTGAGCAAAAATGAATCATATAGATTTCCATTTTTTGCACTGTAGATACAAATTTCCCGCTGGGATCAGCTTCATAGTAATCGTAGGACTATGATTTTATTTATTTTGCTCAGGCTACTCGTAAACGCACAGCCTGCCAAATGTTAAAAGGGCAATAATATTGCAATTACTGTTAATATATCGTAGAAATTTTACAATTTCAGTAATAAAATGATTTTTATTAATTTATTGAGAAGGGGGATGCTACCCCCCTATTCCCCTTCAACTCGACTACTGGTTGTAATGATCTGAACTTTTTCTGACCACTGTAAAAAGGAGAAATAGTGAGATGGTGACTAACTAAGGTATAATTGTTGAATGAAACCTTGAATATATAAAAAAATGTCTACATTTTTCTCTGTTATTTCAGAAAGAAAAACTCATCTGGGTTTGTTACACAGAGTGAAATTTTTCATTTATTTCTTTGATTTTTCTGGCTTACACTATATAAAAAAATGAACTCAGAGTCTCAGATAATTATAATCTTACATTAGATCAATAAAAAGGATATATAAAGATCAAGCATCTGCAAAAAAGGAATTAGGACAAGAAATAGCTTGAAATATATGAAAATATTCATCTTTCTTTTAATCTGTATTTTTATTAACAAAGATAAAAACGTAGAGGAAAGTCTGCTGTGCTAGTCTTTAAAGAATTGGGAGGATTTTAATTAAACTTGTGCTGTAAAGTCAGACTCATCCGACTGGGTTTCCTAAAACGGCGCCTCACCTGCTTCATATGATTAAGCAAGACAGGTTTAACTAAACAGCATAGAAAAACAGCATATTTAACTCTGTCAGTAAACACCTGTAACAGGTGAAAACGAAGGAATAAAACCTCAACGAAAGTTTAACTCTTAACTATATTCATAGTGATTAAATAGCAGTACAAAAAAACAAAAATTAAAGATTAGAGAAATTCAAAAAAATTAATTAGGCAAAGACTGGCAGAAAACCATGTCTTGATGAATCTGAAGAACATCCAGGTAATGACTGGACCTGCTCTGTGGGAAAGCTGAGCTCCAGCTAAGGCAGTGAGATAGTCTGTCAAAGTCGGGGGAAAACAAGAGGATCCTTCTTATCCTTGAAGAAACAATAAGGTTCTGCAATAAGCCCAGAATATTGAAACTCTAAAAAAGCTTTTTATTTGGTGTTTAATTATATTTTTCGCTTTCCAACTTTGTCTGATGACGTCAGCCGGTCCCATGTCAGCCTCCTTTAAACAATGAACATCATTTACCTGGGCAGCAGTAGCTTCTTGTTTAAAGCTTCATCTCACACTTCCTCAATTCTTTAATCTTGTTCTCCCCTCTTCAGCTTCATTGATTTCATCACGACTTTGCTGCAGAAACAAAGTCAAGGTCTGCTTCTGTCTCCTTGAACCCCAGTCGGCCTCAGCAGATGGTGGCTCACACTGAGCCTGGTTCTGCTGGAGTTTTGTTCCTGTTTAAAGAGAGTTTTTCCTCTCCACTGTCGCTACGAGCATGCTTAATGTGAGGGATTACCTTCGAGTCAATGAGTCGATGCGATCAACTGGTTTTCCTTAGGTAGAAAACTTTGAATCAATCTAATTGGATGATCCGGTGAAGTGCCTTAGAATGACGTGTTTTGAATTGGTGCCATAGAAATAAACTGAATTTAACTGAATTAAAGACAAACAGAGTTTCGCATTGAAGATTATATCATCCGTAATAAAGCTACTTCTTTGAAAATTGGTATTTATTTAAGTTTTTATGATATTTGACTGAAGAGCAAGCAGGAATAAAAACATCAATATTTGCAGCACCAAGCTAATCTGTTTTTTTTTTATTATTATTATTAAACAGCAGGAGATTGGCTGAAGATTTCTGTTTTCTCTACTGGGAAGTACTGGGCAAAAAAACTTTGATTAGTTTCTAAGAAAAGGCATTGTAAGAGTGACACAAAATTGAGTTTTTCTGCCATACTGAGGTTCCCCAAAGCTTCACTTTACAGGCTAATAGTGTACTTACTTGTGCTACTTTAGCCCTACACTGCAAAAAATGTCAATCTTAATAAGTCATTTGCAAGTCAGTGAGAAACTTTGCCAATGGAACAAGATAATTTACCTTTAAAATAAGAAATTGCATTGTCAGATTTCAAGTGCATTTTATCTAATTATCTTATTTTAAGAGTAAAAATACTCATTCCATTGGCAAATCCTCTTACTTACCTGCTCAAATTAAGGGTAAATACACTTAATTTAAGACATCTTTACTTATTTCTAGATTATTTTTGCAGTGTATCAGTAGGATACCCAGAGGGCTGAAGCTCAAAATGAATTGCACAACTGCTGAGAAAAGCCCGACACTGATCAAGATATCCCTTAAACAATATAGGGGGTGAAAGATGTGGCTCCTGAAGAACTGGTCTGACGGCAGGCGATGTAGACACGGATGTTATCGTAGGTGGAAGTGTGGGAGCAGGAATAGCCTGATGGTGCAAATGCGTTAGAATCTCCTGTAAGCTTGATTCAAGCTGGGAAATTAAATTTTCTGCACCAGAATGGCACTGTTTGTCAACTGATTGGTTCATGTTTTGTCCATATTACTCTGTCAAGGTTCAGAACAAAAGGACCCAGTATTTGAGGCGGAAGGACAGGTATCTTTAACAAAACATTTATTTTAGATGGGACTGTAGAGAACAGCGTTGGCATCAGGGGAGGATCTAGGATTCTAGGAGATCAGGGGCTTAGCCCCGAGGGTGAAGATGAGAGAGTAGACTTTCTTCTAAATCCCGTTCTAACGTAAAATATGACAGATTACTGGATTAAAGAAATTTCTACTATACTACATGCTATCACACATAACAATTCCCCCTCCATTACATGGGAATAAATGAATTCACCTGCAAGTGTGTTTATTCCTCTCTTCATCAGCAACTAACTCTGTGGATTTGGTCACATTTGATCATTATTTGCCAAAGTTATTAGAGGGAAATAATATATTTTAGCCACCTGATATAATCTGTTTCCCCATAACATGGGAAAAAATAGACAAATCCTTTGAAACTGTCATTATTTTTCATATATTATGTTTAAAACATTTATTATTTTATATTTTAAAATCCAAAATAGTTGTTGGTTTGATTATCTTTATTTAACGTATTTTAATTCTCAATTCCAAATGTCTGCAGTAGCATTGCTCCAGACATTTTGAATTGAGAAACATCTTCAAACTTGGAAAACAATGTCCAGTGGTTTTGGTTTTAACTTTTTTTTTGGAATATATGTGAATTGTTAGATAAACATTTAAACAGAAAATATATTTCATAAAGATCATCAAAGGGGGGATTTATTATATCAGGTGGCTAAAATATACGATTCCCCTCTCATAACTTTGGCAAATAATTATCAAATGTCACCAAATCCAGAGGAATATGAATAAATGAATAAACACAGTTAAAGTCCTGCAGGTAAATTCATTTCTTCCCATGTTATGGAGTGTTGGGAGCTGGAGAAATACACCTTTTCTCCAGCAGAGTCCGCCCTGGATCCTCCCTGCTGAGCTGCTCTGCACACCTGCAGCTGATGATCTCATCTGGAGGACCTGGACTACTTAAGCTGCCTTCAGACCTTGCCTCGACGCCGCAGTGTCTTAATCAGTTGGTTAGCACTTAACCCATAGATCCCTAGTGAACCAAGTCTCCTTTGAGTCCAACCTGGATTCTAACCCTTTTGTCTCTGCTTCCAGGTTTCCTGTTCTTTCTCCTGTGAAGCTCTGGAAGAGCTTAACCTGCCGAGCCAGCCCTCCGAGCCAAACCTGAAGACTCACTCTCTGGATTTCCTAGCAGCTCTGGATACCGAGCTGCAAACACAAGCCAAGGTCAAAACAGCCTTTAGAAGTAAGACGCTGAAACAGCTTAATGACTCTGCCAACCCAAGCTTTCCCCGGACCCAACAGTTCTGCTCCCAAAGCCTCCTCTACGTTCATCAAGGTACAAACCTGAACACAATCAGTCAAGTCTCAACCAAGCCTTCGCTAACCAAACTGTCTTTCTCACAGATGCCAGTGAACCGGTCCCAGCCCAGAACCATTGCATCAGTCTTTATTATATGTGTGAATTTGCCAATAAACTCTGTTAAACTTTCCATCCGTGTCGTCAGTGTTCTGCATATTGGGCCTCCCTGATACCCATCATGACATGGAGGAGGAACGGATTATTTCAGGCAGCTGAAACATCAAGCCTCTCCTCCTCCCATATCTTTGGGAAGTAAAAAGCATCTGTGTCCAGATTCTCAAAAATTGTTTGTGTGATATCATGTAGTATACTAGGAATGTCCTTAATCCAGTAATCTGTCATATTTTACATTAGAACGGGATAAATCAGAAAGTCTAAACTCTCATCTTTTCAGGAGCTCTTAATATTTGTGTCCTGCTTTCAGCCAATTTCCATCCTCTGATATCAGCAATGAAAAATGATAAATACTCACTACTTGTTGGAAAACTGTGTTTGGTGACTGACTTTTATTTCTGTCAGGTTTAAGTGACAGAAGTTGGAAAAAGACGATTTTCTTGGCGTTTAAAATAACACAAAATAGCTTAAAATGACCTCGTCTATTTATTTATTTTACAATTTTGTAAACAACAGCTGCTGATTAAACTGGATGCTACAACCGTGACATGATTATAGCTGATTTTAGAGAGAAATCGATCAGACCCGTCGTGAAAATGGTCCCATCCGCCATGTCCGCCTCTCTGGCTTCAATGCGCTCCCGACACAAGGGGAACAGAATTCCATAGAACACCGGGACAAACAACGTCTGGAAGTCAGTCAGAGTTTCACATCCATGGAACATCAGTCTGTTTAGCAACAGCCATTGGTGAGAACTTCTTCTTCTGCACGGGAATGCTACAGGCTGCTTTGCTGTGCATGCTGCCACCATCTGGTGAATTCCAGTACTGCACATTTTACTCAGATCAGCTCAGAAGCGAGATCCGGGGCTCTGGGGGAAACATCCGGGACTGCAGCCCAAGTAGCCGCCCCCTAGATCCGCCACTGGTTGGCATCTAAGGCAGGGACCTCTGCATGAGGAGAAGACCACATCAATCTGGCGGAGAGTGCTAATAAATGTGTGAGTCACTAACCTGGTCTTAAAGTTCAGTCCGTGCCCAGAGGATGTGGTTGGTTCCAGCCGGTTGGCTGCCAGACAAATGTGGAGGGCGCAGCTCAGATAGTCCCAGATGCTGATCCCGGAAATTGGAGAACAGGCAGGAGATCAAATCCAAGCAGATGATGGAAGGCAGGTTAATCCAGAATTTGAATCAAGAGCCAGTGTCAAAGACATGCTCCGGAGATAGAGCCAGAAGATCAGAGATCCAAAGAGGTGCCAAAGGGAAATCCAGGAAGTGTCGGAAAACCGTACCAGGCTCAGTACACAGACAGACAGAAATGCAGCAGCAGTCCAAGGACAGGTCAGGCAAACAGATCAGAACAGAAACAGGCAGGCTTAGAGGCCCAGAGACAGAACGGGTCAGGATCAAGCTATCAGAAACACTCAGGAACACTAGAGAACTCTCACGCTCACTGATGACTGGTTAGAAGGCTGGTTAAATAGAGGTGGATCAGATGAAGCGTAATGAGCAGGTGAATGAAATGAGTAATCAGAACAGTCATCAGTGCCTCAATCATGACAGAGTTCACTCTGATAGGAGGATCTTTTAAACAGGTGGGGGTACATGAAGGGCCAGAGATGCAGCATTAAACCCCGAGTACTTCTGCTTTTCTCAAACTTTGATGTTAAACAACAAGTGGTTATCAAAGCACAATGCATTTCTTCACGTTTCCATCCATTAATTACAGGAAACCTTGGAATTAAATTCCAACATTTGGCCTCAAGTAAGGGTCCATTTTGTTTCTGCAGGTAAGAAGATGAAGGAGGAAATGTGTCCGATGCTGAATGAGCTCCATCTGTGTTCACCGTCCGTGTCTGAGCAGCTGTGCATGCAGGAGCATGCAGCTAGCGAGTTACAGCAGCAGTTGGATAACATTACATTTCTGTAAATATATGGACAAGAAAAACAGGAACTGTATGATGATAAATAGACTGATAGCTGATCTATTCTCTAATTAGTTTCCAATTAGCAGCCATTAATGATTCCCAATCCTGATTTTCCGTTAAACCGAGCAGTGAACTCGGTGCCCTCGACCCTCTGCATCTACAATGCAGGCGGTTTAACGTCAAGAACAATGAGTTAGTAACAATGAATTGAGGTTCAACACATCAGGAACATAACATTATTACATTTGGATCATTTATAGGATTTTCGCTCACTTCAATTGTTCAACAAATAAGCTATTTTAATTATAAAAAAGGTTTGACCTTTGACTTTAGTTGAAAGTACTAAAAGCACAGAGCGGCTGTAAGTAGAAGGAGAAGGAGCAGCGATAGGTCTGCTGGTAATCTATGGGTTTCTTGGACAAACTGAAAGTATCCAACTAAAGGGATTTAGCGTATCAAAATGCTGATTCCTTTCTGTTAATTTGCTTAGTCCAGATTGATAAATACGTCCAAAATGCTTTTAAATGACTGAACAAAGACTGAGATTATTGACAATCTACTGTATGACCCTGTAAACCTTTCATACATTCAGTAAAAATTCATGAACAGCTCCATCTTTTCATTACATCCAAGGTTTTGATCAGAATAGAATTAAAATCCTCCTTCTCACATATAAAGACCTAAATAACGAAAATCCAAATGATATCAGAGATCTTATCGGTCCTTATGTTCCTAACAGAGCACTTTGCTGTCTTTCATCCCTTGACTGAAAACTGAATCAGAGATCATCTGATTAACTGTTTCTTTTCCCACCTATGAAGCTAGTTTACTATTAGCTTTTCTAACATAGAAAGTAGCTATAGATCAGTGCTTCTCTGTTCCTTTTCTATGTCTGCTTCTGTCTCCTTGGACCCCAGTCGGCCTCATCAGATGGCCGCTCACACTGAGCCTGGTTCTGCTGGAGGTTTCTTTCTGTTAAAAGGGAGATTTTTCTCTCCACTGTCTCCGCATGCATATTTTGGTGTGAGGGATTGGTGAAGATTTAATATCTATTGTCTCTAGCTGCTCATCCTATAAAGTCAATGACTGGATGCAATCAGCTGGATTTCCTTAGATGGAAACTTTAAACCTTTAATCTAACTGGATGATCTAAATGATCTAGATCTATAAAGTGACCTGATGTGACACGATGAGACTAGCCAGTAATTAAATAAACTGAATTTGAGGAGTACTATTAGTGAAAATCAGAGTTAAGTTTGCTGCTAAGGACGTCCCGATCAACATTTTAGTCCTCCTATCCCGATCAGATCTTTTAAGCCCAAATCTGATCCGATTTCAAGTCCCGATCTGATATTTTGCTTTTGGTAATAAAGTTTATAAACCTCTCTAAAAAAATAATATTTTGAGCAAGTAACTCAATAGTAAATTAAAGCTTTTGTATAAGACAAATAATTTCATCATTAAGCATTACTATTATTATTATCGTAAATCACATAAATTCTAAATCTAACAGAGCATTAAAAGTCAACGTCAAACTGATATTTCAGTTCACCAAAGGAACATCCAATCAGCGTTGGCTTCGAGGCGGGTTGAGGTGTGACGCAACGAGAAGCGCGACAGTTCAGTCTAAAGAACATGGCGGCTTCAGCCGATTAAAGTAGGGTTAGCGTGGCTATCGAGCAAGTTTTATCGGAATTACAGAGTATTTCTTCACTGAAAGAAGAGCAAAACACTGCTCTGGAGGCTTTTCTCAGAGGAAAAGATGTTTTTGCTCTTCTCCCGACTGGTTTCGGCAAGAGTTTGATCTTGTTGTGTTTTCGTCTGTTAGTACGTCATATGCTTCGTTGATCTGATTGGTTTATTTAGCCCGTCTATCACCAACATAGGCGAATCAGCTAACCAGTATTTTCGGCCCTTCCCAAAATTACTTCAATTGTTTCTTGTAACTTTTTCATACAGCTCTGGTATGACTGACGGCAATGTAGTGTCTTGAAGGCGGAGATTAGGGTGGGTCAAAAACTTCCAGCAGGCGGCTAAGTCCGCCATTCTCAGCTACTGAGATGGGCTGGTTTTCAGGACCAAATGAGTCATCAAGCCTGTCTGTATTCGTTTTTTGCACTATGGTTTTTGTCGGAGTATTTGTCTCTCATCATAAAGTCCATACACATCATGATGTTTTGTCTTTAGATAACGAATCAAGTTTGTGGTGTTAAATGTAGCTCTGCTGCTACCTCCTTTTGAAATTGCCATGTTGAAGACATTGTAAGTCGCTTTAGGACAGTCTTCACTTTCGAGAGTAAATATTTCCACACTTCTGACATTCTTGATTGGCACCACCACAGAGGTTTGTATTGCACAGCTACTGTCAACTGTAACTAGCAATACTTTATTGCAGTTGCCGAGCTCCGATTGCCGCAAAATTGAAAAAGATTGGGCTGATCCGATCTCGAGATCGGGACATCCCTAGTTGCTGCATCCTGCACTTTGTATCAGTCTGTAAAGGGGCAGGCAGAACCTGAGTTTGATCAGATATCTACGCATGTGATAGCAGCCAGTTGTTGGAAGGTTAACGATATAAACTGATGTTCTGGGAGAAATTAAAGTGCATCAATAATACATTGTTTTGTTGCAGCTGCAACATTGACCGTTATGGTAACAGAAAATGTCTGCTGTAATTGGTGCAGAATATTTTTAACCGGAGATCATTGAGTGTTAGCAGACTGACCTCCACCCGCTGGAGGTCATTTAGTCTGACCAGCCTCTTCTTAAGGGACTGCTGGAATCAAACTAAGCTGAGCTTCAGTGGTGCTGAAACTGTGTGGAGAAACATCCGTAATAATCCCTTAATTGGAAATATGACGTGCTTTACAGCTAGAGAGGTAAAAAGTATACCTCATGCTTCCTGTTCGGTTTTCAAAGAAGCTGATTTTTTTGTTTTCTGATTACTTTTGACAAAACTTCTACTCTAGAGACTGTGGCAACACCCCAAGACAGCATCTCAACAGACTGCATGAGGTTAGACAATTAACTGTGCCACTGGTTTGGAAGTAAATACTTGAATGCAACCAAAATACTCAGAGTGATTTTTCAGTGCAATGCAAAAGTGAGTGGCAGAGTTAATTAAAGTTGAAATGAGAAGTAGCTCTGCAACAATGTTTGGCAATTTGGGCTTTTTTTTTGACAAAAAAATATTACAGAGATTTGAGAGAACAGGAACAGAGGATTTAATTAAAGCTTTCTTGAAGCTCAACCTGTGAGTTTAAGGGTTCATGGTCGGTATCAGAAATCATTTGGCCTTCAGAGCAAAACATAAAAATTAAAACTTTACCCTGATGATGTGGAGGAATCCAAAGGCATCCAACCCGGTTTTCTGTGGGCTTGTCTCAAATTGATTTCTTGTTTCTAAATAGTCTAAACCTAAATGCTTCAGTTAGAGATTGGATAGAATTAAAATCTACCATCATCTAAATGATAGGTTGTCTTCAAATGAGGAGAGCAGAACTCTTACCTTTCTAGCAAGATAAAGCGTCACAAATTAAGTGACTTCGCAATCTCAGAAAATACATCTTCCCAAAAGCCAACAAATGCATTTGCGTCAATATAGAGATGTATGGACCAATGAAATGCAGCGAAGTGTATGAGGTCATCATTCAACCAGAGGCAGCTGAAGCAAAACAACAGATTTCTGTTCCTTGACTGTTCCCAGCATGATAACGTCACAAGGTGGGCAGGTATTACCTCTTTGCTCCTCTTGTCTTGTTGAACCAACTCCCTGTAAACCTGACACGATTTTAGGAAGTGTCAAAAAGTAAAAGATCCCTTCATCTGTTAATTTTTTTTATCCAGTCTCTGCTGTTTCAAACATCAACACCTTTGTTTATAGATGTTTGCCTGTTTTTCAGTGTAGTCCTGTTTCTCTGACTGTGACTAACTGGATGTGCTCTCTTCATCCTCTGGCATGGGAGCTGGCTAGGAGCTCGTCTGCCTGGCTGTGTGTTTCCTGGACGAAGCCGCCTTTTACTGTTGCCTTTTGTAGCTCTGCTTCCGTCCCCTTGAACTCACACAGAGCCTGGTTCTGCTGGCGGTTTCCTCCTGTTAAAAGGGAGTTTTTCCTCTCCTCTGTCGCTACAAGCATGCTTAGTGTGAGGGATTTCCTTTGAGTCAATGAGTCGATGCAATCAACTGGTGTTCTTTAGATAGAAAACTTTGAATCAATCTGACTGGATGATCTGGTGAACTGTAAAGTACCTTAACATTACATGTGTTGTGAATTGGCGCTTTTGAAATAAACTGAATTGAACTGAATTTAAATAGGTTATTCAAACATGATGTTTTTAAGTTGTGCTTTAATCTGATTAATATTCTGTTCTCAGATTATTAACAGGTAGCCGTTCGTCTTCTAAAATAATCTCTGAACGTGGCGTCAGGCCTTCTGATGAGAATAAAAACCTGTAATTCATTTTCTCAGATACCATCCCTACAGCTCTACTGGCCAATTTGATCTGCTTGCACACAGACAGTTCTGGAGGCTACAGCTCCTATCCGATCCGTTCTGATGGGTTTTAGGCCCCGATCTGTAAACCGCAGAGACTGTTTAAAGGGCACAAAGGAACAAAGGCTTCATTCAACCTGCAAGAAGTTTGAAAGTGACAGAATAATAGCTGCTGATGAGACAGTGAGATCCTCGTTGTTTGTTCTTTTGTGAGATGGCGACGTTTCCATCGTTGCGTGTTACTGACACAGACTGTCAAGCATATGTGATCAGCTTTCATCCCTTCAGTCTCCGTCTGGGATTAGTCATGAGCAGCCTGGCTATTCCAGAAATATGACAATCAAGCATGCGTGCCCCACCTACATCAGCCCAGACAACAACGACAGAGACTAAAGAACAACTTAAGAATACAGATCAAACCTTTCAGACGTCAAGGAAAAAAAACTGAAATAAGGTATGAAGTAACTTAGTGGTCCGATGTGATGGATGCAACAGTTGAATCCGTATCATCGCTGGGTTTAATGGCAGTAGTATTTAGATCTGAAAGTCAAATCCTACAAGCTTTACAAAAAAAAAAATATTACCAGAACATGGGGTAGTTAAAGTCATTGGGCCTAATGCAAAAACATTTTTCATGTTTTTGTCATAAATCTCTTGTCCCGTTTCTCCTTCAAAAGAGTCAAACCATCAGATTCAACAAACAATCTTAACTTCAGTTAAGGATCCTAAATTATCTGGAAAACCAGGTAAAACTGCATAATTGTTGGCCAAATAAAGCCATAGAAGCCTACGACTTGTTCATTGTTCAGAAGGCGTGTTCATTCATAGAAACGGCATTGAAGAAGAAAAACTTTACCAGTTTGGAGATGGAGGTTCTGCTGACTCAGAGTGGAGCAGAAGAATGTAGGTAGCTTGATCTCACATAGAGTCACTGACTGTTCTTTCTTTGGACGAAATAACTAATTAACCAGAGTCCACGGAAGCCAAGGAGTGACTAGTGAAGATGTCAACCTCCGGCAGGTTAGAGTGTTCCTTCAGGACATAAGGTACAGAATAGTGTGGTTACTGATGACAATGACAAAAAGAATGTTCTCCACTTGGTCGCATGTGCAGCCGTAATGCTACAGGTAGCAGCTCAATGGAGGTTGTGCAAAATCTCGGTAACTTTAACATGTTCTGAGATACACCAGCGGTTATTAATAAAAGCACTCCACACCTCCCTCTGCTCTCACCTCTATCGTTGGTCCATTTGGCTCTAATCAGATGGAACTGGTTGCCTGACCTGTCCGCTAGCTTCCAACTGACCTGACTACCTGCCTTATCTCTGCCTGTTGTGAACGGACTGGATTCGTTTCCTGACTACCGAGCCTGCCTGCCCTCGTACAGCCTGTCTACTGGTCTGTGACTCGAACCTGGAACTGTGAACCAGATCCTGGATTCTCCTCTGGCACCTCACCGGATGTCTGACTTTCTGGCTACAACATCCAACAACGTCCCCGGCCTTGTCTTTGGCTTTGCACTGCAGCTCATCCTACTCAGATTCATCTTTGTGATTCTGACTTCCTGACTCTGAGTGGCAACCTCTGCACCAGGTTTGCAGCCCCCCAGCTGGGACCTACCTCTACTCCTGGACTAGAACTGGACATTAAAGGGGAACGCCATTTTTTTATTAGGTTGGGTCCTTGATTTTACGTTATTACATCATGTTCTACTCCCCTTCAAGACTAGGTTAGGGACCCAGTGCAAAGACTGGATCATAATAGATCTACGCAATGGACCGCCTACTTAGATCTTTAAACGGCGCTTCTCCGACTGCAACTGCATTCCAATTGGCTGGTCAGTAGATGTTGGTTGTAGCAGCTGTCACACGGTGCGACGATATAAATATCAGACGCTGTCAGATAATAGTTGTGGTTTGTTTCCAGTTAGAAAACACAAAATGGCCCTTGAACTTGCCTCACTGTGCAACAAAAAGCAGCTGATTTAGAGCCAATGATTCGTCATTAAATCATGCAGCGTAAACATGGCTATACGTCCATTCAGCCAAAGTCTCTCCATTCTGTAAATCAGAACATGACTCCTACCTTCCAGGGAAGCAGCTAGCAATCCTCTGATCCTGTTACCTCTACAATTTCTTCCCAGCTACTCCAACCGCTGCAAACGCAGTCGTCAAACCCGTCCCTGGTATTGCTAAGCTCATGTACGTGTAACCATTCATTTTCAATAAATTCAATTCTATTCAGTTTATTTCTATAGTGCCAATTCAAAACACGTCATCTCAATGCACTTTACAGTTCATCAGATCCTACAGTCAAATTGATTTAAAGTTTACTAAGGAAACCAGATGATTGCATCGATTCATTGAGTCGAAGGCAATCCCTCACACTAAGCATGCTTGTAGCGAAAGTGGAAAGGAAAAACTCCCTTTGAACAGGAAGAAACCTCCAGCAGAACCAGGCTCAGTGTGAGCGGCCATCTGCTGAGGCCGACTGGGTTTCAAGGAGACAGAAGCAGAGATACAAAAGGTAACTGTAAAAGGCGGCCCCGTCCAGGAAACATCTATAAACAAAAGTGTTGATGGCAGCAGCACAGCTGATATTTCACAGCCAATTTTAGATGGCGCCTCTTTTGTGAACCCCGGAGCATCAAGCAACCATGATCCAATGAGATGAGAAGGGGTGAAGTAGGATAGATAAAATAAACCTGACCATCAGGGGGCGCTGGTAAGTTAATGGTTAGATTGCATCACTCAAACCTGGCAGTATTTCAGCGTAGAGACAACATGAAGGTAAACAAGCTTGTTTTTCTCTCCTTCGGTGCCACTTTAGAAATGAAGGACATTAATGAGAACCTCACTAATAATGATAATAAGGATCAATTAAAATCTGAAGCAATATCTAAAATATTTTACTATATACAGTTTCAGGCATTTAAGGAAAAATAAGTAGATAAGAACAGATTGCATGAAATGAACTATATAGTGGATAATAAACCTAGACTGCAGCCCACAGTCGGAGGATGGGACGCTGAGCCTGAGGCCATTTCCTGTCCTCCTCCTTAGAGTGAAGGAGCAGGATGGAGCTTTATGGAGCCGCAGGCTCTCAAAGCATCTGCTGATTGGTTTAAGCCAAAGCAGCTATCAGATTGAAGAGGATATGAAGCACAAGTTTCTGGCCTCCAATTCACCAGAGAGCTGTTGGATGCAGCACCACAGAAGCAAGGAGAGGACAGCAAAAAGAAAAGGAACCAAACCAGAACCTAAATTACAATCAGGATTAAAACCAAGAATCTGAAGTGAAAACTGATGCTAAAACCAAAATAAATGTTTTTCGATCGAGGTTCATTTTAACTGAATTGTGGAAGTTTCAATCACACAACAGCAGGTGGTTTAAGAAGTCACACCTTTATGATATTTTATTAATAACGAAGAATAAACCCAGAAGTTATACAGTTGTCTAAGAAAGTTTAGACCAGATGAACTTCAGCAAACCACAGATTAACCCAAATTTTCTGTCAATCAAAAGGATTATTCTACAGATAAGAACTCCAGACGGTTATTTTACAGTCACCCCCATTTACTCCAAAACCTTTAAATAAAATCCAATGCAACATATTTCCATCAGAAGACAAATGATCTGGTTCTAAATCCACCTCTTCTGTTTTTTGCCTTACAGGAACTTCAGAGAACAACCAGAACCAAAAAGAGAAAGGAGCCCAGCAAAAAATTTATGTTTTAGAGACATTTAAACCAGGGCTAGGTTCTAAAGCTAAACTAATGTTCGGCCATAAACCATTGTAATAATTTTGGACATTGAGAACCAATGTCCCTGTATCGTCTTACCATATTCACTGGAGTAGATGGTGAAGTTCTGCTCCCCAGTGCTGCTGGTCTATATAAGCTTCTACAAACCTCCCCAGAATTACCTCACAGAACTGCTCCCACAGAGGTGTGGCTTTCCAGACACGGGCAAAGGTACCAGGTCTGGCACACTTAGGAACAGATTCCAGTTAAACATTATTTGGCAAAATAATTTTCTATTCTCCTCATGGAATTGCATTTAGAATTGGATTATAAAACATTCCAATCGCTCTAAATTAGTAGAAAGATAATTTGATCTCATCACAAATTCTTCCAGATAAACTTCTTCCATGCTAAACTGTGATACGGTTTTCAACAATGTTTTAGCTTCATCTTTGTACATACTTTAATTTAGTTGAGTTTCACTAGTGTTTTATTCAAGAGTTTTTAAAGGAAAAGTCCGATCAGCAAGGAATAATCAATGGATCATTATAAACACCTAAAACTAATTCATTGGCAGGATATAATGAATTTAGCGTTAATTAGTAAAAAAATAAAAAATAATAGTTTTCCATGCGATCATTGAGTCTGGGAGCGGCCATTTTTGCCTAAATATCAGAGATGGCAAAAGTACTCACTTTCCGTACTTGAGTAAAAGTACAGATACTTGTATTAAAAAATACTCTGGTAAAAGTGGAAGTACTGATTAAACTTCTTTACTCAAGTAAAAGTAACAAAGTACAGGCTTATAAATTTACTTAAAGTATAAAAGTAAAAGTAGAAACCACTTTTTTCATGCCGTTGCCTACATTTTAAATGGATGTCTGCCAATAGGACTAGATCTCCGTTGTGTTCATTTTCAATCATCTCGTCGTCCATGCTACTATGCTAACGCCACCGCCACCAAGCTGCAATGATTTGCCGCGAATGAATACCGCCGAATCTGTCGATTCATCTTGTAGTGGTGCGTCAAATGCAACGTAGATTCCCATCCAATTAGATTGAATTTGGTATTGATGACGTGAAAAATGACAACGGTAACTCCATTGAAATGATTCAAAACTAAAGTAACGAGCCAATTTTTTAAAATGTAAGGAGTAGAAAGTACAGATATTTGTGTAAAAATGTAAGGAGTAGAAGTAAAAAGTCGCCATAAAAATAAGTAGTAAAGTAAAGTTAAAATATCAGAAAAATCTACTTGAGTACAGTAACGAAGTATTTGTACTTTGTTACTACCCATCTCTGCCAAATACAGTAGCCCCTCCCTCCTGTCATCTTCCAGCAGTGACGTCACGGTGCGGTAAGCCTAGCGCCATTCTCCCCGCTTTACAAGCAGAATCAATGGGAACTACTAGACACATCTGCAATCAACAACAATTATTGAAGATTTCCAGAGGACTTCACCATTGAAATTCACCAGAGCTATAGTTAAGTTAGGGTTATTTTACCTTTAAGATTCCTGATCCTCCACGGACGGGTTCGTCATTGGATTGCCAACTTGAAGAGTGAGGATTTACCATCGAACTTCTGGCCAGAGAAAAAACACGTAATATGTAGCCAACATTTGGAAGAAGAATTTTTTCAAGATGACTTGGATAATAGCGCGTTGTGACAAACACCAGATACAGCACTGGGACTTGATCAACAGCCGATACCGCACCGTGACGTCACAAACCAGGAGGTGGCAGTAGTGTTCTTTGACAAACATGGATGCCTCCAGTAAAGCACATTCACATGGAAATTACTCTTAATTAAACATATAATTTATTAAACATTATGTATTAATTTCATATTTAAAGTACTTTCAGAAGTTTGAATTCTGAATATGACCGGACTTTCCCTTGAGCTGAAGGATTTTTATTAATAAACTCTTATACTGTATGGTTGTGGTGAATTAATTCAACGTATGTGCAGAATTATCTGTTTGACCATGATTTGAGCTCCATTTACACTTTCATTTATAATTCTAACACACAGCCAGCTGGTCGTGTTTGTAAACAATATATGAGAGTCTGAAAAATATCTGATTAAATAAGATATTTACCTCCCCTACCAAGTTGGGTAATAAATGTGTAATTTTCACAACACTGGAAGGCTGGACAAGGAGAGAGATGATCAAAGAAGCAGCCCAGAGGACGGCGGTGACACTGGAGGAGCTGTAAAGATCCACAGAAACATGTTAGCTGTGGACTTAGCAAATCTGACCTTTATGGAAGATACACAGAAAAAAGTTCTGTTTGTAATGAGCCATAGATCACAGCAAACAGGAGGAAGAAGGTTCTACACTGGAAAAAATCCAAATCTAGATCAGTCATTTTTTCTCAAAATAAGTGCATTTGTTCTTGAATTGAGGAGGTAGAAGAGACATTATGCCAATGTACACTGCAAAAACAATCCAGAAATAAGTAAAAAATGGCTTAAATTAAGTATATTTAGCCTTAATTTGAGCAGGTTAATAAGATGATTTGCCAATGGAATGAGTATTTTCACTCTTAAAATAAGATAGTTAGATAATATTTACTTGAAAAAAGACGATAAAATAGTTTTTTCTTATTTTAAAAGGAAATTGTCTTGTTCCATTGGCAAAGTGTCTTACTTACCTCCTCAAATCAAGGAAAAACACACTTATTTTCAGAAAAAACAACTTATTGAGATTTATATTTTTTGCAGTGTAACAAGACAATTTACCTTTATAACAATTGCATTGTCTTATTTCAAGTGCATTTTATCTAAATATCTTATTTAAAGAGTAAAAACACTCATTCCATTGGCAGATCATCTCATTCAAATATTCAAATTAAGGGTAAATACACTTAATTTAAGAATTTTTGTACTTATTTCTAGATTGTTTTTCCAGTGTACATAGAGAGAAGACCAGAACTGAACTTCTGGTTAAGATAAGAAATTTTAGTAATGGAGAAAAAACAAGCCTGAATGTCCAGCCACATACATTATTGATGGATTACAATGGCCTAGTCAAAGTCCAGACTGGAGACTTTCAAAAACCAGCTCAAGTCAAACCTGTTTTTTTCCTTATAGTGAAGTAATGGATCATTATTCTGTTCATCTGTCACATTAAATCCCAGTAAAATCCATAACTGGCTGGTTATGATGAATATGGCAAAGATCGGAGGTCACTAAACCTTTGCAAAACTCTTTATTTAGCAACAATAAGGCTGAAGGCACTAGAATCCATTAGTAAATAAAAAGGCCTCAGTGGGAGAAGAAGAGGAGCAAACAAACAGGCTTTGGAGGTAAAGAGTGAGATATGTGGAACAATCAGATGAGGGAATGTTGCTGCAGAGCTTTGGAGCCGCTGATGTGTTTGAGAGGTGGAGGGCCAGCATTATTAGAGGTCATCCCTGTGGATTACAGAGGCAGAGTTCAGCGCGCAGCGGTGCCAGGCAATTTACCTCCATGAAAAATAGATGCAGCGCAGGAATGAAGTGACACATGCACTTACAGAGGCAGACGGACAAGAGGCCGAACGGTTCAGAAAACAAACTGAACGGCCTGGGGAGATAGTGGGCTATCTGAGAGGGTAGGGTCACAACTTCTACTGCATCTTTACTCCGTGGCTGCAGCTTGTATCTAAATGGAAAACCAGCCAACAAACCCACTGGATGCTTATATACAGGCAACATTATCCTGACGCAGCGGAAGCAATAGCAAACATGAGAAAAATAAACTAAATGTTTCAAAAGGAGATGGCTCAGAGTCAGTGGGTGGGGCTTAAACCAATCAACCAATGAGATTTAGAGGATATGTGACAAATCATTTGACATTTGCCAGCAACACAAGAACAATGACGTTATATTATAAAAGTATTTAATCTAAATGAATCAAATCAGAGTATTTTAAATGTACTAAATAAAAGCTATACATTTATGCATCGATTAATATGCATTTTATGTTTGTTCATCATTCTGCCCTATGATTTTTCCTTAATTAGCCCTTAGCTGCTCCTTGGCTGCTCTTTGGCTGGTCCCATACAATTCCTTTTTAAACATCTAAAATATTCTTTCTGTAATGATTTGGGGACATTAAGATTTAAAGAGAAGCGTCATCTCCTGGTCAGACGCTGTAATTCAATTAAAGGGTGGAGTCATAGTAAAAGAATATGCACACCCAGGAGAAATCCAGTGGCTGGAAGATGGAGGGGATTTTGCTGGGAGCTGCAGGGAAGTGGGCTGCCATTGGGCTGGCATTTGACAGGATTTTGACAGGAAGAGTTAATTTGAATGACTGCATCAGAAGAGACATGAAAAACTAAGAATTTTTACAAAACATGAGATGATGCACCGGGGGAGAAGGTCCAGGTATCCAGTTACTCTGGAAGGCTTCCTGCCGAAAAACTAGATAATACTCAGAGAAACAAAGCTTAGGTTAGACTATGCTAATTTCAGCTTGGCTAGAGTATCCAAAACTGGCAACCACTCTGGCGTCGAGGTAGTGACAGCCCACTACTCAAATACTCCTCCAGTAATGATCCAACGAGCCGCAGGTGTGCAGGGAGGCCCAACGAGGAGGGGCACCACCTGGTGGTGGAGAGAGAAAAACACACAAACAACCCACACAAACTGGATTCCTAACACTTTCCGCTCATTTACTTTAGCAAACTTAACAGAGGTTGGGTGCAGCTAACTGTATTCAGAGCGTTTTGAGTCATTGTTTTTTTCCTCTCTCGCCCTGCTCCAGTGTCCCGCCTGTCGGTGTTACATCATTGGATTTGTCATTTTGAGACATCTGATTTGCAGTCGCATTTCACTGATGCACTGAGTTGCTACGTGGTTGGAGGAGAGACACACAGCAGCATTAAATAGGAGCTGCTTCGATGTATGTTTAAGTAAAAGTTAGGAGACGGGTTGATTAAAAAATTAGAGATGCCACCGAAAAATCATTTGGTTAGACATATAAAGAGCTTTTTTTTTTTAGCTAAAAATGGCAACGGCAACAGATTGTAAGATTATACAAGTTAGTATCATAATGCAAGAACAGAAGAATCAGACTGCAGAGCTGCTACAAATCTTGAAATTTAGTTTCTGGCATCTTTATATTAGTAAAGAGGTTCATAAATCTTTTTAAACAGAGAGAAGTGTTGGGATCTGGAGGTCTGTCCACCTTTCTCCAACAAAGGGCGCCCTAGGTCTCCTGGAGCTGAAGGCTGACGACCACACCTGCGGCTCATTGGCTCATCAGGAGACCAGCCTTTAAGCAGCGGCAGGACAACACTCCAGTGCCAGAGTGTTAAGCCAGTTATGGTTAGCAAGCCTGAGCCAACCAGCCTGTCTGATTCTCTGACTCCCCTGAAACCAGAATCTGAATCTAACCAGTTTTTGCCCTCTCTGCTTCTTAGGAAGAAACCTGACTGAACCCTGGAACTCTGGAAGAGTTTCTCAGCTGAAACCTGCCTGCCTGCTCTCAGAAGATCTGCTGAGCTCAAACTATCAGAACCTGCCTGTCCGCTCTCAAGAAGAGAACTGGAAGAAACTCTGAACCTAAACACTGACAAGTCTGAAGTCGAGCCCTGCCGTTGCCTAGCCCTCTGCCGACCATCTGCCTCTGGACCCTCCTGGTTCCCTACCTCAGCTGCTTAGCCTGAACCGCATCACAGGTACAGACTTGCACAACTCCTCTGACAAAGATCATCTGCATCCTGGCTAACAAAACTATCCCTCTCTGCAGAGAACCATGTGTGACCAGTCCCGGATCTGTTTCCCCAGCTTCAAGTTTATTAACTTTGTGTTTTTTCAATAAACAGTCAAACTTTTCATCTGACTCCGTTTGTGTTCTGCATGTGGGTTAGGAACCTTAATCCCATCATGACAAGAAGTAGGGAGAGCTGCAGATTTAAAAGTGAAACTGTTTTACTAGGATATACAACATGTCATAAAATATATCTCCAAGTTTACCAGAAAGTTTACAGGGTAAAAAATATGCTCTGCTATATTTAAAATGCAGCATATCCATAATTTTCTGGGTGGATGGATGAAATTGAAATTGTACTTCTAGGGTTGCATGATTTATCGATTTTGGCATCGGAATCGGCTGTTATTCGTTATTTTTTTAATACATTAATGTTTTTGGGCCCTATATATGTAATGCACTAAAAGGCATCTCTCTAACTATCTATAAATATAAATATCAGTGTATTGTGGTTTTCTCGTGTTCTCAACAATAGGAAAGTGTTCAATAAATAGATGTTTGAGCTCATTTTTGGAAAATACAAATACCTAATAAAAGAGTTCGGGTCGAGTAACTGTAGCTCCATCAGCCCCCACCCTTAGAGTGTCCCCACCAACTTTCATTACAAAGTTACACCATTGACATGATGGATGGATATTTTAGATAGATTAATTACTAACCACAACAGTATAGCTTCTAGTTTTAGACAAACATTATTTCATTTAGGGAGGAACCAAAAGTTCCAGTCAACAGAGGGAATCTCTAAAAGCTGCAGGAAGGTTCCTGAAGCCTTTTTATTTTACCGTAAGAGACTAAAGGAAATCTATGATTAAAACAGAGCAGAAGATTGATTCCCTAAAAGTACTTCAAAATGCCAAAGAGAAGAAAACATCTTATTAAGTAAAGGGAGACACAGCTGGGGTTGATAGTTCATGTCAGGGTGGAAAAGCACCTTCTCTGAATGACACAATAATGTTTATATTTTATTTTATTACAAGGAGCGAATTTGACAAAACCTGTCATCCTCTCTTTATTTCCTGGTACTAAAAGACCAAAGGTCTGATCCTGGTTCTGATCCCGGTTCTGGGTCCGCGTGGTTTGGACTAATGATCTAATGAGATTATATGACGACCAAGATCTGGATTCTCTTTGTTCCAAATCTCTAGGCCAGGGGTAACCACTTAAAAATCAGAAAAAGTAAAGAAGATCATCAACCAGTAAAGGTCTAATGACATTCTTAATTATAATCCATTACTTTAAACAGCATTTAACCATGAAATAAAATGAGGTTTTTATGAATCCATGTTATACAATGGATTTTTAAATGAAAAAAAAAATATATATATAAAAAATTGAAATTTTAAAATCTAAAATGTTGAAGTAGAGAACAACAATCTTGGTATATAGACAATTTCCTGATTCACATATTTTATAAAATACCTGAACCTTTCTTTTTCCTGGCTTAATGTTGGCAGTGGGCTTTATGCTGCCCTGCACGGCTTTAAACCTGGGTTTAAATGGAGACTAAGCCATTCTAAAGCACATATCAAAGAGCTCATTTTGAGCCTGGATCCATATTTATTTTTGATTCTTTTCACGGTGGAGAATCCTGCTTCACAGCAGCAGGTTGAGCCAAACATACTATAAATTTGCAGGGTCATCTTTGAGCACCATTTCACTTTTCTTTCACCAGTTCAAGGGAGCTAGGAGCTCAAGAAGTAATGTAATGTTAACTACCTAAATGATGCATGCAGTATATATAGCCCTTCCTTGTCATGCACATCCTAGTGACGGTTGGCATATGGTGTCATTTTCTACTTCTTCAAACTGTAAAATCCTTGCAACAAACTAAATTATAACAAAACTAAAATTCTTTATTTAAACCAAACCACGATGTTCTTCTTATATTTGAGGAATTTATGTTTGAATATTTCGCAAAAATAAGTTGCAGTGCATGATGGGATTTTGCATCTAAAGGCTAACGTTTCCCTATGTCTTACATGCATTGTTGCCAGGTTGGGATGTTTCCCAATCTGGCAGTTTAGGATCGCCGTCTATGGGTAAAAAGTGTTTTTCCTTTAGATTTACGGCCTAAGAGATCAAAGAGATCTTCAAATTGGGTGAGATTTCATATTCTAAGTGCCAAAAGAGCCAAAAGTCGTTCCCAGTCCAAGCCTGATCACGTGTAGCCTGGTCCCGGACACTCTGGATGGCTTTACCGTATTAACAGGAGAAGCGGCGCAAGTGAAGTTAGACACTGTAGTCGGACAGCATGCGGTAATTTATAAACGTTTTAAATCAGGTTGAGTCCGGATTAGCCAGCAGGTGGGTCCTGATCTGGACCCTGGTTCGCTAATCCGTGACCTCTGATCTAAGGTCTTGCTGAAGACCCATTTATTTTCATTTAGCAGAATGAAGGCATTAAAAACTTATTTCAAAACTATTTTTTTATTATTAATAGTCTTTTAGACAGCTGTGATTAGCTTCTATTGGAATAAATTCACACCTCAGATGAACTAAATCACCAACTCGGCCTTATAGCTCAGACCCTCGAGGCAAAGCTGAAGACCCAAGGCTGAGATTAGCTCCCAGCACCTTGAAAAAGCTTTTAGGTTCCAGCTGCTTTGGTCTAATATGTGTAAAAGTCAGAGGAAAGCTTTTATTTCTTGGATGGAAGAAAGCCTGATGGCTAGTGGCACCTTTTAATGCGCCAGAGGAACCACAGATGGTACAGAAAGGTAAATCCAAGGCCTTCCTACAGGAAGTTAGATGTTCTGTAAATCAATAACAAGAATAGTGTCTGTCGTGGTCAGAGGCTTTGCTACGGACCACACCGAGGGGACAAGCAGAGCTTTATAGCCGGGCAGGCATGCATGTCCGCATCCTATTATAGGATGAGTCTGGATTCATTTAACAAACTGCAGCTCCTTCTCTTAAGCTCAGAGCACCAGGGTGCGATGTACTGCTGCTTCCTGAGCTAATTTGATTCATGGTGCCACATTCTGACTCGTGGTGATTCTCTACCACCCACATAAGGACATTATTTTTCTCCTGGGAGACTCGGAGCTTCTGCAACTCGACAGCTCCAGACTGTACCCTCTGTCACAAAACTGTCAAAGCGCCGCAGGGCAGAAAACAATCTGATAATGTATTCTTCCTAATCCAACACTGATTCCAACTTGGCTCTACGCTTCTTACCACCCAATTTGCCATCAGTTAATGAATGAATAAATCATCACAACTGGGCCCTCATGTGAACCGTAAGTGTGCCTGTGTGTGGCTGACCAGAGGGCCGGCTGAGGTGTATGCTCTGCCTCCTGCTTTGTTGACAGAGGATAATTTGGTTTTGACAGCAGATGCTGCTTGTCCTCTCCTGTGCCCCTATTAGAGGCAGAGAGGTATCAGCTCTGACAAGCAGCAGAATGTGGAAAAGCTCCCTGAACACAACCCATTCTCTGGCTTCTTTTCTCCATTCAGAAACCCAGCAGGCGACAGGACAAAGGAGGCATACCAGTTTCCTCACGCCACACCAGACGCCCCCAACAAAAAAACCAGGGTTTTACATTTGAATTATTGTCACCACAACAAGCGATGTACCAGATGTAGGTTAGAACAACTCAGAGAGGAGAAATAAACGTGCAGCATCCGATTCATTTACCATCAGATGATAACCAAGTCTCAGATCTCTGATTAGTATATCAGCAAATCAGACTAATTCTGTCTTTCCAATCAAACATTATAAGGCATTTCCCGATCAGGGGCTGATTTAGGAAATTAGGGACCTTAGGCAAAGACAGGCAGGGGGCCCTCTGAATTGAGAACACAGCACATAAATCAAACCCATTATACAGTTAAAGACATTTTTATAGAATAGACATACACTATTTGTTCTAGGTTTTACCCCTCTCTTCTTCTTGTTTTCCTCTCTATATTTTGTACTCAGCTGACTTTTCATGCTGTCTTAAAAGGAATGAAAGATTTTTTCCAAGCACTAAGCTCACTTAGCTGATTGCTCCTTCCTGTGTTTCCAAAAAGGCCAAAGTAAATAACCCAGTCCTTCTTTTCACTGTAGACAAGCCATGATCTGCTTCTCTGTTCTCCATTTTTCATTTGGATGAAATAATAGCTGCATGAATCATGACAGCAGACAAGATAGAGGAGAGCAGGAGGCGGGGTTACCAATCTACTTGCTCTGGAGAGCAGAGTTCGCTGCTTTTAGATGTTGTCGCCAAAGTCTCCAGTAGCAGAAAAAAGTTGCTAGATTTGGTGCTAGGTGCTTTTTCAAAATAAAAGTGCTAGAGGGGTCTGGAAAGTCACTAAATATAGAGACAAAAGCGCTCCGTTGACAACGCTCCTCTTCACATCTTTTGTTTTCAAATGGTTTGCTGCTGTCTGTTAGGACTTTTCTGAACATGTGCAGCAAATGGACTGATCCAATTTTGGGGACACTGAAGGGGGGCTGAGACACAGTTAATATTATAGGCATTCTGATGGCATTTTAGCGAAAGGATTTTGATCAAAAACATAATTTATGTGCACAAATAAGTAACAGGAGTATTAATGGCAACTGCCATAAAGTACTAGTTATGGTTGACGGTAGATGTGCAACACAAACCTTAGTGTTGGTGCAATGCAAGCATGTCAGAAGTGTGGAAATATTTTACTCTCGAGAGTGAAGACTGTCCTAAACAGGGGTTGACGTTAAGGATTTTTACCACTTGCCCTTTGGGCAAGTGACTTTCACATTTCATTTGCCCAGAAACAATTTTTACTTGCCCAGTATAATGTTTGATAAAGATAGTTCCTAATATTAATTTTTGTATATATATCAATGAAACATGTTTGTTTTTTAAATTTTTTTGTAATTCAGTATTTTTTAAGTTTACAGGGTGTGTATATGCATGCGTCAGATAATGGGCTCAAGCCGCCATCTGGCGGAAAATCACGCAGCTTTTTCAAATCACGTGAGAATGTGTACAAAACAACAAAAATGGCGCCGGCAACGCTTCCAGGTCGTTTTCATCGAATGTCATTGATTTTAAAGTAATTTTGAGTGATGAATAATTTTTTTGCAATTGAAATTTGTACTCTCCCAACAATAAAAACGACTTGCCCCGGTAGGCGATGGTTAACATCGAGCCCTGGTCCTAAAGACTGTCCCTTGGCAATTTCAAGAGGAGTTAGCTGCAGAGCTATGTTTAACACCACAAACTTGATTGGTCATTTTGGTCATCATGAATCCTTTTTTAAAGCTGCAGATGGAAAGACTGCTAAAGCAAAGCAAAAAAAGCTTGACTCTATGATGAGAGACAAATACTCCAATGAAAACCATAGGGCAAAGGATCACAGAAAGGCTGGTTGAATCTATTGCTACTGAAAACCAGCTCATCTCAATAGTTGAGAATGGCGGACTTAGACATCTGCTGGAAGTTTTGGACCCGCGCTAATCTCCGCCGTCAAGACACTACATTGCCGACAGTCATACCAGAGCTGTAAGACAAAGTTACAAGAAACAATGCAAAGTCAGTTGGACCGGAATGTTCTTGTTAGTTTCACTACAGACATTTGGAGCGCAGATATTTGCCTGATGTCCCTACTGAGCCTCACATCAGGGGGGGATTTACCATTAGACAAAACTAGGCAGTTGCCTAGGGCCCCAAATTCCTGGGGGCCCCATAAAACTCTGTTTACATGTATGGTTATGGAGGTTTTTAACCACCATTAGCCAAAATCCTCCAGAAATAAACTCTTGAAATGTTTCACTGTGTGATTCTATGAGCTGAACCTTTAATTCATCCTCTTTCTGTTTTATGCCAGCGCATGCTCCATGTTACACCAGTTTAACTTTTTACTCCCTCGCCTTAACCAGCAGCCCTGACATTTAAGGCTTTAGACCTGGAACAAGTGTCTTACACATGTTCACACACACACTTCCACTGTCGACCCCTTGGGAAAATCAACTATATTCCTTCTGCCTCCTGTTAAATATTTCATCCTTTGAGTAGGGAGGGGGTTATTGAACCAGCCGCTGCCATTGTAGGGGATCTACTACATTATGCAGCATCATTTATGAATGACTGCCAATCAGTGTCTGACCTTAATGTAACACTCGACAAACAGGGACCACCGAACCACTAGCCTGAGTAACAGAGAGAGGGCTGTTCAAATGAGAGTTAGAAGCTCCAACTTGCTCTTAATTTGCTCAAAGAAAGGGATTTTCCTTCCCCCTCTTCTTAATGTCAACTTCTGGCATAATTATTTTACTTTGTTCTGTTTGCTACGCTGCTTCACAGGAAGATGCACACACAGCAGATAACAGGCATAAAGCTAACCCACTGGCTGCAGGAATAAAGGGGTTAAACAGCCATAAAACTCATAAAAAAATATGGAATAGCACCACTGGAGAGCAAACCCTGACAGTTCTTCTTTTGGGTGGGTGTTTCCATGAACCTGCTCAAACATCAGCACAGTGACACCAGGTGAAGCACTTTTAGTCTCCATAACTGGCCACTTGAACACTGTAATCAAACAGCTCCACAGAGCAAAAAGCTCCTGTAATTATGGACTGTTTGGTCCCCTGCATGAGGAAGACCTCGGTAAAAACCCACATGGGGCGTGCACTGCCCTGCGCTACGGCAGACAGTTCGGTTTGAGATGACAAATCCACACAGAGCAGGACGGGGAGGCCGGTGTGTGCACACAGACCCTCAGTAAAAGACACTAATAAGTCCAAGGAGACCGAGGGCGGGGGGGTTCCTGAAATTAACCGCCTCGGAGAGAAGGACCAGGCAGGAACGGCGGGCGCTGGGGGGGGTGGGGTGATGGGAAGATGCTTCAAGACGCAAATACAAGAAACAAAGAAAACAGGGAAAGATAGGGTGATGAATGCGGACGGAAGGAGAGCAAAATGATGGTATCCATGTTGGTGATGGTGGGTGTTGGGTTGCCAGGGACCGAACTGTAAATTGCCAGCTGTAACCATGGTAACAGGTTCCCATGGTGTATAAGTTTTGGTCTGGGGGTGTGCGGTGCTAAATGCATGGAAAAGGAAGCACAGACCTCCGTTTTGGTCCGGCCTTTATATGCGGCAATGGAGGGCCATATGTAATGGCGCCGCCTCTGAAACATACGGCCTCATTTCAGCAGATAACTCATTTACAAGCAAAGAACTGCGAGCAGCAGGCATCTGATCCACTGGACCCGCAGCGTTTCAGTGGCCTCAATGAATGGAAGCTTTGGGCAAGTGGTGATCCACATCCACGGTCGCCGGGAGCCAGGCTTCAGGGCGGCCAAAGGCCCAGAAAGGACTGGGACCTACCGGCAAGGAAGGACTCAGCAGGGGTCCAGTGTGGATGGTACTGGGAATAGAAGAGATCCACAAACAATAAAAATGGAAAACTTAAGATTCAATATGTTATACCAGTCCAATAAAAATGACCTTTAATCAGGAATTTCTCTGTTAATGAGCCAAACAATCCTGAGAAAACGAATCAGCAGACATGCTGGACTCTGGGAACCATAACCTGAAGTTCAGGTAGGGCCTATTCACCAGGCTTTATAAAACCACCAGCTACATTTGACCTGGGATGACTGGACACACCCCACACCAAATTAAGACTGCAGGGGGCACTGTATGTAATACTCCTTTATATTATTATATTTCAAATAAATATGCACAGCTAAAATCTAAATATTGAAATTTTGAATGACTTAGATGCCAAGATTAAGCATTTTCCCTCTCAAGTAGGCCCATATATGGGTAGTGATGTCATTGGTTGAACACAGATTCTTTTTAAGAAAAAATAAACCTACCATAACAATCTTTTCATAAAAACTCAAAATGGCCTCGTTGTTCTGGTCTGTTGGTCTAGGCAGTATTTCTCAAACTTGTTTCTCAACTCTGCATGTTTTAGATGTCTCTCTGTTGCGGCACACCTGATTCAAATAATTGCTGGACCCCTTAACCTGGCCTAACCCAGATTGATCCGTTTGTTAGGTTTCTACACATCTATCTGGAGAGACTACTGTGGAAAGGGTTCGCAAAAGGGAGGGACATTTAGTACAATTCTTTGAGATGATTGGTTAAATCATCAACTGTCACCCCCTGCGCCCATGTAGAGCTTTTAGCCAATCACAGCAGCTGTAATACATTTCATTCTGGTTTCTTTCACAACTAGAGGAGCTAACTGATAAATCAAATCCGGTCAGGAGGAACATGCAAACATCTTCTCCTTCCATAAAGGCACAAATCATTTTGCCAATCATTAGCCATGTTTGTTTTACCTCAGCTGCCTCTGTTGACATCAAACATGTCACTGCATTTCATTGGTCCAAAACCCTTCTGCATTCAAGCCCGAAGCATCTATTGGCTTGATAAAGATGTATTTTTGGGAGTGTGTAAAGTCACAAATATTAGTACAGTTAATCTTGCTAGGAAGGTGAGGATCTACTTAGCAACTTTCAATTGCTTCAGAAACCTGTCAAACATAAGTCTACATAAGTCAGGTGTTTGACATTAAGGAGGAATCCAAAACATGCAGTGCAGTGGTACTTCAGACTGGAAAAACGATCTAGAAATAAGAAAAAATGTCTTAAATTAAGTGTATTTACCCTTATTTTGAGTAGGTAGGTTAGATAGTTTGCCAATGGAATTTGTATTTTTACTCTTAAAATAGGATAATTAGATAATATGTACTTGAACTAATCAATGAAATTGTGTTTTCTTATTTTAATTGTAAATTGTATTCTTCCATATGCAAGATCTCTCTTTTACCTCCTCAATTTAGATTATTTTTTAGTACAGGAACTGGAATGAGAATCCCTGAGAGAGAAGACATCTCAAACTATGCTGGTGTTGGCAGGTTTATCTCATGGAATCCATCTCAGATATCTAATTTTCATTGTCACATTTAAAGTTATAGCCTGGCATTTTACATAAACAACCTGAAATTGTTTCTGAATGTAGTTTAAACATTGTCAAGATTGAGGCCCCTTTTCTGGTTGGGTATTCAGGAGAATGTGACCTGTGTGTATGCATGTTTATATGGATGTAGTGCTAGTAACATTAGCGGTTAGCCATGGTTGGTTTACCATTGTTTCCTAGTCTCCGACACCATGAGAAAAAGGTTATACAAGCAGAAACACTAAAGACTGCCTGCAGGTGACTTTCTGATTGGTGGAATAGAGAAAGGGTGGGGCCTGGTGACAGCAGGGCGGGCTAATGTTAGCATGGTGATAGCAAGGTGGGCTAATGTTAGCATGGTGATAGCAAGGCTTGCTAATGCAGGCCAGTTGATAGCAAGGCAGGCTAATGTTGGCAAGGCGATAGGAGACGAAGGAGCACTAACTTTGGCCTGGTGATAACAAGGCAGGCTAGCAAGGCTAGCTGATATTGACCTGGTGATAGCAATGGGGGCTAATGTTGGCAGGGCAATAGCATGGCAGGCTAATGTTTGCATGGTGATAGCAAGGCAGGCTAATGTTGGCATGGCGATATTAAGGCAAGCTAATGTTGGCCTGGTGATAACAAGGAGGGCTAATGTTGGCTTGGTGATGGCAGGGTGGGCTAATGTTGTCATGGCAATAGGAAGGCAGGCTAATGTTGGCATGACCATATCGTGGCAAGCAAATGTTGGGCCTGGTGATAAAAAGGAGGGCTAATGTTGGCAGGGCGATGGTAGGGGGGCCTAATGTTGTCATGGCAATAGCAAGGCAAGCTAATGTTAGCATGGAAGGAGCAGGGCTAGCTAATGTTGGCATGGTGATGGCAGGGTGGACCAATGTTGGCACGGTGATAGCATGGAGGTCTAATGTTGGCATGGCAATAGTAAGGTGGGCTAATGTTAGCATGGAAGGAGCAAGGGTAGCTAATGTTAGCCTGGTGATAGTAAGGGGGGCTAATGTTGGCAGGGCAATGGCATGGTCGGCTAATGTTTGCATGGTGATGGCAGGGGGGATAATGTAATGGCAACAGCAACGCGGACTAATGTTAGCATGGAAGAAGCAAGGCTAGCTAATGTTGACCTGGTGATAGCAATGCAGGCTAATGTTGGCATGGCGATATCGAGGCATGCTAATGTTGGCCTGGTGATGACAAGGAGGGCTAATGTTGGCATGGTGATGGCAGGGGGGTCAGATGTTGTCATGGCAGTAGCAAGACAAGCAAATGTTAGCATGGAAGGAGCAAGTCTAGCTAATGTTGGCATGGTGATGCCACTGCGGACTAATGTTGGCATAGTGATAGCACGGAGGTCTAATGTTGGCATGGTGATGGCATGGCAGGCAAATGTTGGCATGGCAATAGTAAGGTGGGCTAATGTTAGTTATTGAAGAAGAGGATGAAAATAAATATTTGTGGAATGAGAACAATTGTGGGAAATTCCTTCTAATTGGAAAATAGAGCCAACTCCACGGAGGCCAAGTTTTTCACACTCTGCTCTGTCAGGCAGCTCTTTACCGAGGTCCAACAATTAAAAATGTTTTCAAACCAACCTGATTCTGTGTTTAAAGAAGGAAATTCACTGTTAAATTGACTAATGTGGTTGACCACAAAATACTGACGGAAGAGAACAATGCTTTTATCAAAGGTCACACAAAGTCCTGCGGAAATATTCATGCCTAAAAGTTGGATTTGAACCCAGGACCTGCTTCCTGCAAGGCAACAGTGCTCCAAACTGGACCCCAATGCAGCCACTGTTTAATGTGAACTGGCAAGGTCAACATCAATGGGAGGTGGAGGGGTCTCCTTTTAAATTTTGGCACACTAGGATTGATTGGAAAGCTTTTCCTAATGATTTGTCTCTATTTACAAGGTATGTCAGAGAAAAACATGTCAGGAGCCACTAGATCTATGTGTTAGAAGGGATCTACTGAACCCAAAGTCCAGAAAGGGCAGTTGTACAAAATAAGGCAAGGTTGGAGTTAAAAAGAGACAATTAAAAAAGGTTTAATACAGCAAAACCATCTGCCACCCTCAGAGCTCAGCAAAGGGCCGGTTTCCTTCGATCTGCTTTCTGGCTGGGTCACAGACTGCAGGTCGGCACACAAACCAAAGATCCCTGAGGGGAAAAGAGAAGCGGAATCCAAGGTGTTACTGTGATGGACCGTACAGGGAAGTTACAAACACAGCAGCTGAACACGGAAAGAACAAGTTATTTCTGCCCGTCTTAGACGACCGTGATGTGTGTGGGTGTCTGCAGCTTGCCTGCAGGCATGCTTTAGAGTGCTGGAATGTGGATTTATGAACGGGGTTATGGATGGCGTGCAACATGAGCAAACAGCAAAAAAAAATAACACCCTGTTCATTGTTTATTTATAGCTGCTGTATAATTCTTTCTTATATTTAATGGTACAGCCTGATTTAGTTTAATTAAAACACATACATTCAGTGTCCAAACAATCCAAAGGATTAGCAGAACATTTATAGACGTTTTGTTCTTCTGGTTTTGGAGCAGTGGTGGGTCCAAAACCTCCAGATTCCGGAGCTGAGCAGTTTCAAGCAGCTGAAAGGATTTCAACCCTAAGCAAGCGTTTAAAAATTCACAGCTATAGTTATAAAGTGCTCCTTTATGCCTCATGTTTAATGTAGGAGCAAAAGATAAGCTACAGTCAGCTGAAGTAGTCAGCGGCTGGAAACAAACACAAGGATCTGACTTTAAACAATGAGCTCTGCACATCGCAGTATTTGTTGTTTTCGGGAAAAATATCTACATCAAATTAAATATTAAAAAGGAAAATGATGTGAGAGAACGGAGGATCCGAGGCGGAGGCTGCTGGCCAGTTGTTTCAATCTTGGCTGGAGAGTCTTTTATGTCAGGCTGTAATCCGGGCCGATCCATCAGAGAGCAGTAATGAGGTCTAATGTTAGGACCCGCTGCTTCCTAATGACACCGCGGCCGTCCCATCTCCCAACCAGCTCGTCGGAGCATAAACCCCTGCTGGGCGGCGCCTACTGGGACCTGACACCTGACCCGCAGTGAGACAGACCCTTCTATCACATCAACAGACCCGGCTGTGGACTACCAGCTGAAATACAACAGAGCTTGGCCATTTAAGGCTTTATATGTGAGAAGGAGGATTTTAAATTCTATTCTGGATTTAACAGGAAGCCAATGAAGAGAAGCCAGGATAGGAGAGATATGATCTCTCTTTTTCATTTTCATCAGAACTCTGGCTGCAGCATTTTGGATCAGCTGAAGGCTTTTGACTAAAGTTTGTGGACTTCCCTCCTTCTGCTATGCATCATTCATGTTTAGATTTGTTTAACATTGAACGTTTGTTTAGACTGAGACGTGTGTTCCATTTGTGTCGGTCTTGCAAATACAGAAGAAAGAGCAATACTAGACTGATGTCAGATAGCAGGCATCAGCACCGCCCACCCTGCATCCATAGATCTCTGGTTAGAAGGTCCCGGACCAAAGTTTGGTTTACCTGAACTGCAGAGATAGATACGCCAAACCTGTGATGATCAGCATTCATTCATCTTACATCCTTTTCTTTCACCAGGACAGTTTCCTTTGACGTGTCCTACTGCATCTTTGTAAGATTCAGCCACAATGCATCTGATGTTTATTTTTCCCTAAACCATCCTCTGCAGAAGGATGTCAGTGCAATACAAGCGAAACACGGCGTTTACAGGAGATTCATGAATTAGAAGCACAGGGGAAAAAAGGTGAAAGCACTGGGACCAGAGTGGGTTTGGTGAACCAGTCCATCCACAGATCACCGGTCCATCCACAGGTCACCAGTCCATCCACAGGTCACCAGTCCATCCACAGGTCACCAGTCCATCCACAGATCACCGGTCCATCCACAGGTCACCAGTCCATCCACAGATCACCAGTCCATCCACAGGTCACCGGTCCATCCACAGGTCACCTGTCCATCCACATGTCACCAGTCCATCCACAGGTCACCAGTCCATCCACAGGTCACCGGTCCATCCACAGGTCACCTGTCCATCCACAGGTCACCAGTCCATCCACAGATCACCGGTCCATCCACAGGTCACCGGTCCATCCACAGGTCACCGGTCCATCCACATGTCACCAGTCCATCCACAGATCACCGGTCCATCCACAGGTCACCAGTCCATCCACAGGTCACCAGTCCATCCACAGGTCACCGGTCCATCCACAGGTCACCAGTCCATCCACAGGTCACCAGTCCATCCAAAGGTCACCGGTCCATCCACAGGTCACCGGTCCATCCACAGATCACCAGTCCATCCACAGGTCACCATTCCATCCACATGTCACCAGTCCATCCACAGATCACCGATCCATCCACATGTCACCTGTCCATCCACAGATCACCGGTCCATCCACAGGTCACCAGTCCATCCACAGGTCACCAGTCCATCCACATGTCACCAGTCCATCCACAGGTCACCAGTCCATCCACAGATCACCAGTCCATCCACATGTCACCAGTCCATCCACAGGTCACCAGTCCATCCACAGATCACCAGTCCATCCACAGGTCACCAGTCCAACCACATGTCACCAGTCCATCCACAGGTCACCAGTCCATCCACAGGTCACCAGTCCATCCACAGGTCACCAGTCCATCCACAGATCACCGGTCCATCCACAGGTCACCGGTCCATCCACAGGTCACCGGTCCATCCACAGGTCACCAGTCCATCCACAGGTCACCAGTCCATCCAAAGACCACCGGTCCATCCACAGGTCACCGGTCCATCCACAGGTCACCTGTCCATTGACAGGTCACCAGTCCATCCACAGATCACCGGTCCATCCACAGGTCACCGGTCCATCCACAGGTCACCGGTCCATCCACAGGTCACCAGTCCATCCACAGGTCACCAGTCCATCCAAAGACCACCGGTCCATCCACAGGTCACCAGTCCATCCACAGGTCACCATTCCATCCACATGTCACCAGTCCATCCACAGATCACCGGTCCATCCACATGTCACCTGTCCATCCACAGATCACCGGTCCATCCACAGGTCACCAGTCCATCCACAGGTCACCAGTCCATCCACAGATCACCGGTCCATCCACAGGTCACCAGTCCATCCACAGATCACCAGTCCATCCACAGGTCACCGGTCCATCCACAGATCACCGGTCCATCCACATGTCACCTGTCCATCCACAGATCACCGGTCCATCCACAGGTCACCAGTCCATCCACAGATCACCAGTCCATCCACAGGTCACCGGTCCATCCACAGGTCACCAGTCCATCCACATGTCACCAGTCCATCCACAGGTCACCAGTCCATCCACATGTCACCGGTCCATCCACAGGTCACCGGTCCATCCACAGGTCACCGGTCCATCCACAGGTCACCAGTCCATCCACAGGTCACCGGTCCATCCACAGATCACCGGTCCATCCACAGGTCACCAGTCCATCCACAGATCACCAGTCCATCCACAGGTCACCGGTCCATCCACAGGTCACCGGTCCATCCACAGGTCACCAGTCCATCCACAGGTCACCGGTCCATCCACAGGTCACCTGTCCATCCACAGGTCACCAGTCCATCCACAGGTCACCAGTCCATCCACAGGTCACCAGTCCATCCACATGTCACCAGTCCATCCACATGTCACCGGTCCATCCACAGGTCACCGGTCCATCCACAGGTCACCGGTCCATCCACAGCTCACCAGTCCATCCACAGGTCACCAGTCCATCCACAGGTCACCGGTCCATCCACAGGTCACCAGTCCATCCACATGTCACCAGTCCATCCACAGGTCACCGGTCCATCCACAGGTCACCGGTCCATCCACAGGTCACCTGTCCATCCACAGGTCACCAGTCCATCCACAGATCACCAGTCCATCCACAGGTCACCAGTCCATCCACAGGTCACCGGTCCATCCACAGGTCACCGGTCCATCCACAGGTCACCAGTCCATCCACAGGTCACCTGTCCATCCACATGTCACCAGTCCATCCACATGTCACCGGTCCATCCACAGGTCACCGGTCCATCCACAGGTCACCAGTCCATCCACATGTCACCAGTCCATCCACAGGTCACCGGTCCATCCACAGGTCACCAGTCCATCCACAGGTCACCGGTCCATCCACAGGTCACCTGTCCATCCACAGGTCACCAGTCCATCCACAGATCCCCAGTCCATCCACAGGTCACCAGTCCATCCACAGGTCACCAGTCCATCCACAGGTCACCGGTCCATCCACATGTCACCAGTCCATCCACATGTTACCAGTCCATCCACAGGTCACCAGTCCATCCACATGTCACCAGTCCATCCACAGGTCACCGGTCCATCCACAGGTCACCAGTCCATCCACAGGTCACCAGTCCATCCACAGGTCACCGGTCCATCCACAGGTCACCGGTCCATAGCAGAGCTGCAGAGAAACACAATCAGGTACTCAGTTTCACTATGTTAAGCTCTGAATTAGATAATAATACCATATTTTTTAGTGCTGCTTGTTTTGGATTTTAAGATTGAAAATTTTTTATTTTGGCCAGTGACATAACCAACTTATCAGACGATAATGCTTCATGTCTAAAAAGGTCTTTTAGGATTAGTCCACTCGTGTCTCGCTAGCTACTGGATCCATGGATTTACCAGAACTAGCTAAAAAATCTTGGAATAATTCACAAAATAGTTATCAGATTTAGGCAATGATTTCAAAGCAGGTTAAGGCAAGTTTATATATATATCAGGGGTTGACGTTAAGGATTTTTACCACTTGCCCTTTGGGCGAGTGACTTTCACATTTAATTTGCCCAGAAACAATTTTTACTTGCCCAGTATAATGTTTGATAAATATAGTTCCTAATATTCATTTTTGTATATATATCAATGAAACATGTTTGTTTTGTAAATGTTTTTTGTAATTCAATAAGTTTACAGGTTCCTGGTGTGTATCTGCATGCATGAGTTTAATTTTAGAGTCACGGTATGTTTATACAAGATAATACTATTAATATAATGTGACTTTTCTATAGAATCATTATACATAGTTATTTTATACAGGGTTTCCACAGTCTGACATAATTTCAGAATTCCCTGACTTTTAATTGACTCAGGATTAGTTTTCCCTGACAAAATAAATGCAGCAACAAGACAATAATAATAACAGGTCACCAATTTAACATGTTTAGCTCTATAACATTTAAATGCACCTCTCCAATGTCTAAGAGAAAAAATGTAATGAACATTTTTTAATGTATGACCTGCATCACTGTACAGAAGACTGCCATATGATAGCCATATTTACACTGTGCGCATGGCATACAATTATGACAATTTTCATAATCATAGTTCATAACCAATAGTTTTTAATCTGGGGTTATCTGGGTGGTGAGTGAAATAGGTGGTGGATGTGTTACTGTACTTTTTTGCCTGCCAAGTCGAAAAAAAATGTGTCTGATTCGCGCCAATTCCTGGACAAAAATCACGCTGTCTGGCGGAAAATCACGCGAGAATGTGTACAAAACAACAAAAATGGCGCCGGCAACGCTTCTGGGTCATTTTCATCATATGTCGGTGATTTTAAAGTAATTTTGAGTGATAAATATTTTTTTTGCGAGTCCGAGTAAGGAGGGGCGATTTTTAATGGCTGCTACTGTAAAAGAAAGAAAGGCATGGATGGGAAACAGAAGGACCCCATATCGATGGCTGAGGCTAAACCTAAAGCTTTTTGCTTTTTCCAACCTTGGAGGCATTTTTCTGTTGTTTATGCCTCCATGTCACCTCAGCTAACAATCCGCTCTTAGTTCATCCCTTTCTTTCTTTCCTTTGAGTGTTTTTTCTTCATTTCGCATGAAGCTGCTTCACATCCATGGCTACCTTACAGGAGACAAAGATCTGCGCAGGAGATGGGAAAACTTGGAGGAACTAATGCGCATGTTTCTCCTTTTAATTAGCTTTGTTTGAGGCTGTGGCAGATTCTGTGGGATGAAGGCCCTTTTGAAGAGAGGTGCTGTGGAAAAACAATGATGAAACATGGTTATAAACACCGGGTGTCAGGCAGTTGAGGAGCAGGGATTTCATTTATCTGCGCTGATGACTGTGATCTCAGCAGCCCGTTTTAGTCAGAACTGTGATAATTTTAGGCGGATGGAAGTGACACTTCAAATAATGCAATAATAGAACCCCTGCTGCTCTTCCACATGTTTCCAGCAACTCATTCTTCACGCACTTACGCAGATAAGATTGAAATGATTGCCATTTCTAAAAATAATCAAATTTTCCTTTCAGGAATTCTGTCAGCAATAGAGGAGATAACAACAGCAATGGGAATTTTTTAAAAGATTTGGCGTTTCAGCTCAAAAACCTTGATGATGGAAAACTTCTAAAGTTGGAGGAAAGCAAAGCCGCTACCGCTGGACGCTGCATCCGGCTAAATGCAAGGCTGAGCTCATTAAGACTGGCCCTACATCACATGTACTTAAGCACACACATTTACACACGGACGCAGCAATCTGTCAGCTATTCTCACATTAAACAAGCAGAGAAAGAGGCGAGAGGATGGAGACAATGCAAGGAAGAAAAAAAAAAACAAGAAATGAGGAGAGCAGGGGGTAAGAGCTGGAAAAACAGGAAGGATCACACCAGAGTGGCGATGGAGAGAATGACAGACAGAGATGGAGAGAAAGACAGAGAAAGATGGAGACACGGAGAGACGGAAACAATGAGGAGAGAGACAAAGCAGGTGGCCTGGGTAATTGCCTGGGGAATATAATGAATGAGCCACAGTGTGTCTGACGGAATAGGAAATCGTCTCTATCTTCTCATTCCGCTCGCTCTATCCTCCTCGCTCTCATTATCTCTCGCCCTCTCCCATTCCACCACCCCCTCCCCTTATCCATCTCCTGTGCACCCTTTTAAACATATCTGCTAACCCAATCTTTCTTGCTCGGCGTTTGCCAGCATTCTTTTTCTCTCCACCGCAGAGCTTTTAACACCTTTTCCTTCCTCTCAACTTGACTCCCCACTAATTTCCACCCCCACCCCCGCTGCCTCCCTCCTCTCCCTCTGCAGCCTGGACAGCCGTACCTTTCATGACTGCATGTATCTGCAGGTTGGAGCTAAATTTCAATCCCCCCGATGAACACGCAAAGGGAAGCGAGCTTTTCACAAGCTGCAAACTTGGTACTGAGCGACTGCAGGACACATATCTTCTCATCATTTTAATTAAAGGTGATCTATAGATGCTTCTTTCACATATGAGCCTTATGGGTCCAAAACAAATCTGGGAGCAGAAAGTCAGGATAGGATGACACTAAAGAAAACCTTTAGATGATCCCATGCCTGGTCAGAAGCTACAGGATTCATCATCTTTGTAAAACAGGAAGATTTAATGAAACAATTAAAGTGAATTCCTCATAAATGTCAAAGATCCTCCTCTGGTAGCCCTGTCTACTTTTAAGGCTAGGCTTAAAACTTTCCTTTTTGATAAAGCTTATAGTTAGAGTGACTCAGGTTATCCTGAGCTATCTCTATAGTTATGCTGCTATAGGCTTAGACTGCTGGAGGACATAGGGACCCCTTTTTCATCATTCTACTTCAATTGCTTCATTCTGAAGCTGAAACCTTGGAGTGATTCTTCTGTTCTCCACACCATCTCTGCTCCCAACAACAACATAAAATGTTTTGTGGGTTTCTTGCTGGCTGTCCTGGTTTCGAGTCTCAATGTATGCACAATCCGGGCTTTGATTAGGACCTTGTTTGATCTCACATGTTTATGATTTGATGATAATTTGTCTGAAAGCCGTCTGATGTGACCAGGCTGCTGGAAGCGAAGCTAAGAGGACCAGTGGATCCAAACACCACTCCTTTACGCTCCCTCCTCATGCTGGCATTAAATCGCTGGAATCAGAGCATCATGATGAGAACATCAAGTAGAGTTGTCCTAAATCAAAGCTCCTGGTTTTTAGAAACCTTGGCCTCTTGTGGCCTGCATGTGACGGAGAACAAAGCATCCGCTTTCATCTGACCGAGGTGCTGAATTCCTGCAGCTGCAGGTAGAAGGTTAGATAGGAGGCCTGTCTGGGTGAGATACCTAAAGAGGGAGGCGGTGGGGACAGATAGCGTCCCCTGCCCCATTCATGGCCAAGTGATGGGATGTCTCCACCATCTGAGCGAAGGAAATGTGGGGGAAGGAAAGAAAAGGAGTGAAAGACCCCTTTCATCACGTCGCCTTGTGCTGCAGAACCCTCCCACCGCCGCCTCCCCGCCGCTCCCTCTTGCCTCCTCTTCCTTAGCACACGAAGATAAAAACACATTCAATCAGAGAGGAACGAGCGGAGGAGAGAAAAATAAAAGAAGGGTTCAATCACTTCCCCCTCTCCATTTCAAAGGCGGGAATCAGGTTGTTGGTTGGTGGGGGGCTTTGACGAGTGTTTGGAACACACCAGGGTGCTAAAAGGAAACTTTCATCCATTCTGGGTCATATGATATGCATTATGAAATACCTGCACTGGGATGTGGCACAGAGACAGAGCTGGCTTTAACTGCAAAACATCTGAAATAATAAGACAAAGGGAAAAATATGAAGCGTTGAGTAAAATCCTAAAAGATTCTCAGGGTATTTGTAGGTTTTGACTAGGCCATTCTGATGTAGCTCTGTTTGTTTGCTTGTTTAGTAGTTTTCTTGTCCGTAATTTACCTCCAACCATTAAAATAAAAGGTTAAAAAATTTCACTTCCCATCCAGGAAGCTTTTTCAATTCAAAATGTCAGGAATAGCGTTGAGTTTGATGTTTTATACAGTAGTCCAACAAAGCCTTGTTTTTGTTTTGAAAACATGCAAATAGAAACGGACGAATGGGTCCACCCCTTTGGAATGGGGGTCGTTTGGCTTCTTTAGTTAGCCTGCAATGCCCCATACCTATCTAATACAGTAGCCTATCAACCATCTTCAAATCAGCAGCGCAATGATGACAGATGGTGTGTTCAGGGTGGTGTATGGCGCTCCGACATCCCGCATGTTTGGATCCAAACAGAGCAAACATCTGTTTACAGCTAACTTTAATTCTTACATAAAATTTTTAAATTATATCTCTTAGTTACCAACAAACCCTAAGTTAGCCTGAAACAAAAAGTATCTCACATCATATTAAAGAGAGGATGAATGTAGGATTTAATTATTCTGGCTTTAATCTCATGCAAATGAAAAGGCTTTACATAATGGAGCATTTCCTAATAATAGCTGTTAAACACTCATCACCGTGACACCGAGCAGCAGGTAGAGCTTGTTGAGCAGCTGATGGTTATTTAACTGCTTTTATCACACAACCATCACAATAGTGACCCTTATGACTTCCCTTATTTCCACCACCGCTGGAAAACCCAAAGTCTGCTGGTCATACTGGTTAGAAAACTCACAATGGACTCTGCGTCCCTCCTGAACTTTCAGGCTTCGGTATTAATCAGGTTCAATTCATTTAAGTTTATTTCTATAGCACCAATTCACAACACATCATCTGAAGGCACTTTACAATTGAACCAGATCATCCAGTCAAATGGATTTAAAGTTTTCTATCTAAGGAAAACCAGTTGATTGCATCGACTCATTGACTAGAAGGCAATCCCTCACACTAAGCATGCTTGTAGCGACAGTGGAGAGGAAAAACTCCCTTTGAACAGGAAGAAACCTCCAGCAGAACCAGGCTCAGTGTGAGCGGCCATCTGCTGAGGCTGACTGGGGTTCAAGGAGACAGAAGCAGAGATACAAAAGGTAACTCAACTGTAAAAGGCGGAACACAGTTCAAATATTCTGAAATGGAAACCAGTCCAGCTTCACTGATATTTCCCAACTCAAACTTCTAAGGGTTTTTTTCCCCCCAGGAAAACACTGCAGCAAATGTTGGAACGTCCAACAGCAACTTTGTTCACTTTCTTCTTCATTTAACGTGTCTTTGACACTTATGTGAAGAAATTGTATGTTTTGGTATCAGGACACCTTTCTTTTGTCCACCTATAATTTCACCACAGCATCTCCTCCTGTTTAAACTGTTATCAAAACAATGTGCTGTTGGTTAAAACTATGTGTCAGATTTTAATGCATCACTTTATTTCTGCCATTAGATAGATATTTAAAGGAGAAGTCTGGTCATATTCAGGATTCAAACTTCTTTACTTTAAATATCAAATTATTCCATACTGTTCAATAAATAATAAGTGTTTTTAATTAGTAATTTTCATTTGAATGTGCTTTACTGGAGGCATCCATATTTGTCAAAGAACACTACTGCCACCTACTGGTTTGTGACGTCACGGTGCGGTATCGGCTGTTGATAAAGTCCCAGTGCTGCATCTGGTGTTTGTCACAACGCGCTATTATCCAAGTCATCTTGAAAACATTCTTCTTCCAAATGTTGGCTACATATTACGTGTTTTTTCTCTGTGGTCAGAAGTTCGATGGCAAATCCTCCCTCTTCAAGTTGGCAATCCAACGACCAACCCGTCCGTGGAAGATCAGGAATCAGAAAGGTGGAATAACTATTGATTTTTTCACTTTTAACGGATGTATTCCAGCATCCAGCTGCCATGCACGTGGGCATTGTCAGTTTCACTATAGCTCTGGTGAATTTCAATGGTGAAGTCCTCTGGAAATCTTCAATAATTGTTGTTGATTGCAGATGTGTCTAGTAGTTCCCATTGATTTTGCTTGTAAAGCGGGGAGAATGGCGCTAGGCTTACCGCACCGTGACGTCACTGCTGGAAGATGGCAGGAGGGAGGGGTTACTATATTTGGGCAAAAATGGCCGCTCCTGGACTGGTGATCACGATTATTTTCATTTTCTTACTGATTAACGCTAAATTCATGAAATCACCGCAAACGTATTAGTTTTAGGTATAAATAATGAACCATTGATTATTCCTTGCTGACCGGACTTTTCCTTTAAAAGCAGAGCAGGTGGGTCTGAAAGTGCCTCATTACGATGGTAACTGGGCGTTTTTGCATTATTTTGGTGTGAAGTGCTGTAGATCAGTCATTTTCTGTCTATAGAACTAAACTAGGCAGATTGGTACATCCAGCAGCAGAGATTTAACCAGCTTCCTATTGATGGTGATATTTCTACAGCCTGCTTAGAAGGACCAAAACGGCTTACATTAACAAGTACAAGTTCTTAAATCTGTGTTTATGGTTTGAATGTTATGGAAATCTAAAAAAAGGAACTCCTCTCGGGTCTTTGGACGTGTCTGAACATCTGTAAACTCACCCACAGCAGATTTCTGAGAGCAGCTTCAGTCCCAGAGCACAGCTGCCAGACCAGTCTGGCTATCAGCCGACTGCTGCTTCGTCTGCAGCCAGGCTCGTGTGTCAGAGCTGCGGTCAGACTGGAAGCTCTGGGAGCTTGTTACTCTGTCTTCAAGTTTTAACCAAGCAGCTGTGGGTAGAGGGAGCCATATATAAATGCCAGAGATCTGTCGGCCATTTGGACGGCTGTGATCCCGCTTTTCACGAAGCGCAAACAGCTCCAGATGTTGATATTTTTAGGGAGGGTTAAATATTCATGTCTTTGCATCCAGATTAATGTCTTTACAGGTAAACAGTTTGGTACAGTCCTCTGAATTATTTACCTCAATGCACAGAATAAGAGAATGCATTAATAAAAAAAATAAAAAGGTGAACAAGAATTGGAATTTACCTTTCTGTCATTCCAGAAAACTCTGCTGTGACACAGAGCTGATTCCATCTGTTATTGCCTGATCATTTTAAATGTCAAATGACAATGAGCTCCTAAAGGGACCACGGCAGTCACGAACGATTTAGCTCATTTAAATAAGGACAAATGTTACAAGAAGAAGAGCTACACAGCATCCAACTCCTCCTGGAAGGTCTTCTTCTTCTAGTTGCCCTACCAAGCTGATGATTACAGAGTAATCATTTCTTATAAGTGAGACACTTTAATAGGTCAGACCATTTTCACAGTCCTGTCTGACTTTTTATTTCCTGACAATTCTTTGTGAACAGGAGTTAGAATGATGTACCAAAGCCATGGGCTTTATTTTAACTTCTTGCATCTGAATCTAAACAGTTAAATTGAAACAGCTTCTCTACCTGATGGAGTAACTCAGCTTCTCTCAATGTTTACTCCGCTCAGATTAAAAGCTCCCATCCAGTCATAGAACAGTCAATTTATTCTATGACCTCATCGGTAGTAATCAAACTAAACAATGTTTAGACTTAGATAGTTGATGATACAATAGCGATATTTTCTAGTATTTTTTTTTGGAGACCAAAACGTTAATACAGATGATCAATTTAATAATTTCAAAGGCGACCGCAGTGGCAGCACCCCCTAATGGCGAGAGGGAGATTTTTTAAAAATGTATTGCACAATTTATACATTTCTTATAGATTTTGGGAAATGATTCAGACCTTTTTTTATTTCACTATTACGTGTATTTTGATTTTAATTAAATTCTTTTGAGGCCTAATCAACACAAGTTCACGGAAGTTAAGTTGTCATGGCAACGTCAAGCAAGGAAGTGGTCGCCGAGTAAAGAGATATCCCGCTCACGGCAGCAGACTAGTACATTTCCGTAGTCTAATGACAGAAATGAGGAGGATATATGGAGCAGAAATGCATTTCCGAGTTTTTTTAGAAACACAACACCAGCGAAGAAGAACACTAGCACCGTAACCCGACAACAGATAGACTCCGGAGTGAGGAGACTATCCGCCCGCCTCTGATGGCAGTGACGTTTAATTAATAGCACATATATTCACCGGAGAAGTGATGTCTGTCTGTTACAGACCCTGGTTGGGTGCACTAAAGTGTATACAACAATAAAGTAGTGTAACTCAATCTATTTATTTATTTTTATTTATGGTATTTTAAATAGGCTGATAGGTCTTTTGTCCAAAGAAAAAAAAATAAATAAATAACTTTCACAGCACCCCCTGTTCAAACTTCCAGCAGCCCTGCATTCAGAGGACTTTATCTCCTCTCAGTGACTGGGGAAGAAAACTGGAGTGAAGTATGCAGGATGACGACTCAGACTTAGAACATTGGTGTATTATGGACAGCTGCGTAAGTTTTCATAGATTCAGATACAGCTATGTCTTCGGGTGGGGTTGCAGCTTTTTGCTCCCACCCATATAATGAAGGTTGCGGCTTAATAAAGTTTCCTAAGCTGCTTTCAAAGTGGGTGAAGCAGGTCAGATGAGATTGGGAGAAGTTGAAGCTGTTGTACCTACACCATACTCCCTGTGAGAGAGAAAAATTATCCGGTGCTTGAGCCAGACATGGACCGATGTTTATTAAATTCGTAAGGAAAAGGCTCTTCCAACGGTTGCATTTCTGAATTATCCCGAGTGATGCCCGACTTTACACGAGTGAATGAAGTGAATGTGACTGGTCGATTATAAAGGGGCAGGATTGTTGTGGCGGAAGGTTTGCAAGCTTTTTGGTTGTGGCCGGTTTGATGGAAGCATCTTGCTAACCAGTTAGCAACTTAGTGCTAGCAGGTTCCCAATGGGAAATTCCATTGGGACCAAGTAGCACTAAATTGGTGACTTAGAAACGACACTGTCAAGGAACGCTATGGACAGAGGAAACATGCAAGAGGAGGAGAGTTTAGTGTCGGAGGTCGTGGATGAGTCTCCTCCGTCATCCATTTTTTTTTTAGAGGAGGAAACCGGAACTCAATGGGAAAGGAAATGATTCTTAGTTCTTATTTCAACTGTTGCGTATATTAGCTGCGACATATGAATCAAGATGCTATGACTGAAAAAAGTTGATTGACAGACGACCGTTGGTATATGATTGACCGAATTTAGGTGTTCAGGCTGATGTATAACTAACTGGCCGGCATAACATAATGAAACCCCCCCCCCCCACAGATTTTAAGACAGGATTCTTTTTTTTTTTATGAAATTTTATAAATTTTGAAACAGTATAGTTTGATAAAGAGTACATTTATATACATGTTTCAGCCAGGATGATTTGACATTCAAATATATCTCCCCTACGACTTTAAGAACCTGCCAATGTCACTACCAGCTCTTCACTTCCAGCTCCACAAGAATCAAGAAGCTTACTGTTATTAACTTCTGTAGAACTGCAGCCTGACGCTAACATCATGGTAACAACATCGCTCTGCATTCTTTGGTAAATGGCCTGTACTTATATAGCGCCTTTTTTCAAGTCAGGAGACTTGACCAAAGCGCTTTACACTACATTCATTCACCCATTCACACACACACTGATGGTGGCAAGCTACATTGTAGCCACAGCTGCCCTGGGGCTCACTGACAGAAGCGGGGCTGCCGTACTCTGGCGCCACCGGGCCCTCTGACCACCATCAGTAGACAATGCAGGTGAAGGGTCTTGCCCAAGGACACGACACTGAAAATCGGAGCCGGGGCTTGAATCGTATCAGGTGTTTCATAGGTTATTGGTTTTAATTGAGGGTGCAGAGGAATTTATGCTGTTTTTATTGAGGTGGGGGTTCACATTATTTTTGGGCTGGAAAAAGGCAGATCTGACCAACCCTTAATGAGAGGAACTTTCCTCTAACCAGAACAGAGTAGAACATTGAGCTATTAGGGCTTCTATGATTGTTTTGTTTTCTCTTTGCAAGGAAGCTTAATTAAATGCTGACTGAGTGAATTACCATCTATCTCCTTTATTTTACGGTCACCACACGTACCTGATTTCAGGGTACAGTCCCCGTCTTGGACCACCTGCTCCCAACTAAAGCCATCCAAGATTTTAGCGTTATATGAATGAGTATGGGTAAGATGAATGGGTAAAATGAAGCGTGTAGAGTGTTATCACGCGTGCGCATTACATGCTTCATGCAGAAATGTATAGATGAGGAACAGAGCACAGCACAATTTTAAAACAGACGAGGAAGTTCTTTGTCACAACAGGTCACAACTGCCCTGTATTATGGTGAGTGTGTTAATCGGTTCATTTGATTTGAATTGGGGTGATCATTGTGATAAATTTTTGGTCCATGCTCCGGTTAATAATAATAAAAAAAAGGCTTTCATGTGTTTTGTGTTATTAAAGATGAGGGCCGAATGCAGAATGTAACATAAACCAAGCTAATCAACAAAAATTAAGACAGACCATTGGCAGCAGCTGGCAAAGGAAATAGACTTGGAAAAAAATCAACAGAATGATCGAAAACTCCTTTTAAGGTCATGATCTGGTCTGTTGGTCCTCCAAGGATCAACAAGGGTATATCTAAAGATGTTTTTAGAACTGAATGGTGATCTTTAGATTATATCCTCAGATAGTTACTGTAAGTAGTTATAAGTTGTTTTATGGTTGTGATGTATGAGTGTAAATTTGTAGGCCTAGGACTACTTTTCCACCACTCAGTTTGGATATATGAAAGTTCTTCATTATAAAAATAAGAGTTATTAAAAGGAAACTGAATGAGACAAGATCTGCATGATCTGAGAATGATGGAGGAAGAGATAACCACCTTTTTAATGTTAATTTATTAGGTTGTTTTGACCATCATCATAATAATCATAATATGTATTATGAGAGTATATGTGTTTTCAAAAGAGTTTTATTGTCCGTGTTTTAGATTAGTGTAAGATTTATAGAAGAGGACAGAAAGAAGATTAGAAAACTGATAGAAGGAAGATTGAATGAGAGAGGAGAAAAATACGATCAGTTGAAAAGAAGGAAGAAAAATCTACTTAGAAGAGTTTAGTAGAGAACAGGCCTAAGTCAGTAAGAAAAATAAAAGATGGAGAGGGAAGAAAACAGAGAAGACCGAATGACCAGATGGCACTAATAAACAGTATCGATTTATTTTATTCATCTTAGGCAATATGAGAGGCAAATTCCTGGATTATACACGTGATTTTTGTTGTTAAAATATTAATAAATCTGTAAAAATGGATGAAAGCATCACTGTTCCCATTTCCTATTTTAATTTTGATGATATGTATTTTTTTTCAATCTATGAGTTTGATGGCAGATGGCCGCTCACACTGAGCCTGGTTCTGCTGGAGGTTTCTTCCTGTTAAAAGGGAGTTTTTCCTCTCCACTGTCGCTACAAGCATGCTTAGTGTGAGGGATTGCTGAAGAGTCAATGAGTCGATGCAATCAACTGGTTTTCCTTAGATAGAAAACTTTGTATCACTGTATTATCTGGTTGAACTGTAAAGTGCCTTGAAATTACATGTGATGTGAATTTGGCGCTATATAAATAAACTGAATTGAATTGAAATGTCCCCAGATTGAATTTCACGTTACTTTATTTGCCTAGATTACATAATCTAATACCTTTTTAAGCTTCACCACCCTCTCCTGAAGTTGTTGTCCTGGATGTTCCGGAACAATCATCAGTGCTTCCAATCATCTCCATTATAGCATGCTAAGCTAGCTCCAACAGTGCTCTCCCTCTGACGTCACCATGGAGATGGGTTTTTACCAGCTGTTAATCAGAGTGCTGTTAAATGTACGATATTTGTGTTAAAATAATAAGCCCGTTTTATTCCTTATAACTCATAAATAATTAATGAAACTTTTTCATAAACTGAATATTTTACACATGATAGGAGCTCAGGAGGATAGAAAACAGATAAAGTAGTGATTCTGTTTGAGGTTCACAAAAACAACGAGGGACGGCAGAAAGCGCAGCTTATCAATCTCCACTGGAAGAAAAAAAATACTTCAGGAGAACAGAAAATAAAGTGATCCTCTTTGAGAGTTGCAAAATAACTAAATGAGGGACAGACAGTGTGGGTAAGAGCAGCTTATCTCTCTCACCTTTTTATGAATAATCAAAAGAAAAACTTCCTCAAACTTCCCAGATCTCTCTCAGAATCTCATCACTTGGCCTCAGTAAGCATAAAAATTGCCCCACAGCCTTTTTTTCCTCTAGTTTTTTATTGTCATTACACTGTCACATATACGGCGCAACGAAATGTACCTCTGCATTTAACCCATCCCCTTGGAAAGTATCGGACTGCCATTGTGGGGCGCCCGGGGAGCAGTGTGGGGTTAAGGGTAGTTTGTTAATTTGAAAACAAAATTGTTTTCAGATTTAGGCAAGCATTTCAAGGCAAGTAAAGGTAAGTTTATATCTATAGCATAATTCAAAGTGCTTTACATTACTTGGATAATAAAAAATAAAAGCAAATAAAGATAAAGAAATGTTTAAATCAAATAAAGCAGTTGGACAAGAACTTTACCTAATGAAACCTCAGTGAAGAGTTTAAATTTAACAGTCAAAGGTAGACTTAAGGTAGTAGTCATTCAAAATTCCCCCACTTTCCTTGATGGGCCCTTTGATGGTCCCCTTAAATTCCTTTTTAAACATCAATATTTGTACTAAAATATTCTTTCTGTCATGATTTGTGGACATTATGATTTAAAGAGAAGCGTCATTTCCTGGTCAGACTCTGTAATTCAGTGAAAGGGTGGAGTCAGAGTAAGAACATATGCAAGTGGGGTCACTCCGGTGGTAGGAAATTGGAGGGGATTTCGCTGGGAGTTGGAGGGAAGTGGGCTGCCATTTAGCTGGGAAGGGCCATTTCTAATGGCTACTACTGTAAGAACCGGCTGATGTGCTCTACTTTCATAGTGCTAGTGAGAACACTGGCAGCAGCATTTTGGATCAGCTGCAGATGTCTGATTTCATACAATATTCTAACAAATAATGTTGTATTTATCTTCCCAGATCTGCATTGTGAATTGATTTGAAAACAATCAAATTATTTTAGTTTAAAAACTAAACTGACCTCATTTTAAATTCTTCAAAATTAATATTGGTTCACAAACTTTAAATCCATGCTGAACTTTGATATTAATGCTTCATTTTATTGATTATGGTTTTCAGCCATTTTAATTTCTTTTTCTATCTGTACATCATATTTATTAAGGGGTCCTCTTCAGACAAAAGTCTTGGTGTTCCTCAACTGATAGCAATGATCTGAGAACATCTGCAATCTGTCTGAGGTCTATCATCCTGCAGAGAGAAACATTCACCAGATGAGGAAATCCCAGGTAGCTTCTAACCTTCCTGGTGTGGACGTCCCAGCAGATTCAGGCCAAGGGAGTGACACTCGGAGCAATGAGCAGAAACCACTTAGCTCTATCTCAGAGGCTAAAGGCTTCAGTTTGCAGGTTAAAGTTCAACAATCTGTCTACTTGGAAGGAGTATACAAAAAAAATGACATTTTGTACAGCTCTCATGACATTCCCGTTCCTTAAAGTGTAGCAGTGATCAAATGTAAACAGTTTGGGAGAAAAAACATGGTGCCAAAAAAGCAAGGATATGGAAGTTCAGAGCATTAAATATATGTGGTGCAATTATTCAGTGTTTTGATTTGGTGTTGACAGTGTGATGCAGAGACTGTGACATGATTTATAGTTTTCTTAACAGTTCAGCTGTCTGGTGGGGAAGAAGCCGTTTTGGAATCTGCTGGACCTGCATGATGGTAGCAGGACCTTGGTTAGCAAAGCTGGATATGTAAAGATTTCTGGAACAGGAGACACCAGCTTAGAGAAGCACATCCACACGATAGCAACCACTGCTTATTCTGCAGCCTGGAGCTGGATGTCTGGGTGTGTCCTAAATCCTCTGTATGGTAGCGAGGTGTCAAAGGGGAAAGCTTTCTGACTGACAGCTGAAGTCCAAACTCAGTCATAAACAGAATCGGGATCCCCAAAACAGCAGCTAATCTACAAGAGCAGAGCTGCAAAAGGAAAAAATCAAGGAGTCTCAACGGAGCAGTCAAAGTCCAGGCCTGAGCCTGGCTGAGATGCTGCCTGGGGGGATTTACCATTAGGCAATACAAGCTAAGTTCCTGGGGGCCCCATAAAACCTTATTTGTGCACATTAATTATGTATTAGAACTAAATCCTTTCTCTAAAATGCCATCAGAACGCTGATAATATTAAGTGTGTCTAAGCCCCCCCCCCCTTCAGTGTCCACCATATTGGATCAGTCCATTCCCTGCACATGTTCAGAAAGGTCCAAACAGACAGCAGCAAACCATTGGTTGCCAACTTATCGTTTTTTTTCGATATATTTAGCGACTTTTTAGACCCCTCTTTTATTTCAAAAAAGCTCCTAGCGCCAAATCTAGCGACTTTTTTCTACTACTGGAGACTTTGGAGACAACATCTAAACGCAGCAAACTCTGCTCTCCAGAGCCAGTAGATTGGTAACCCCGCCTCCTGCTCTCCTCTATCTTGTCTGCTGTCATGATTCATGCAGCTATTATTTCATCCAGATGAAAAATGGAGAACAGATAAGCAGATCATGGCTTGTCTACAGTGAAAAGAAGGACTGGGTTATTTACTTTTGCCGTTTTGGAAACAGAGGAAGGAGCAATCAGCTAAGTGAGCTTAGTGCTTGGAAAAAATCTTTCATTCCTTTAGAGACAGTATGAAAAGTCAAAACATAGAGAGGAAAACAAGAAGAAAAGGTAGAAGAAGAGAGGAACAAAACCTAGAACAAATAATGGATGTCTATTCTATTAAAACTTCTGCATCTGTATAATGGGTCTGTTTTATGTGTTTTCTTCTCATTTCAGAGGGCCCCTTGCCTGTCTTTGCCTAGACCCCCAAATTTCCTAAATCCGCCCCTGGATACTGCTGATGTTAGACCTTCAGAAAACACTGTGGACCAAAACTTCTCCAGTCTAGAGAAAACCTCTGCTTAGAATTAGTCCATAAATATAGTTTAACATAAGAAAAAAATACATGAAGAATAAAGAAACAACATGTTCATATCTCTGTTCGTATGTCTGACCCTTTTCTTCCCTTACTGGCTCCATCAGAACTGCTGGTTGCAGGTTCAGCTTTCTAAACTGAGTGAATTCCTCAGTGAAATTCAACCACAATTACGTACAATCAATTCATTTATCATTCTCTATGAAACTAACTTTATTAATAGACTTGTTAAACGCTGGTAGATTGCAACATGCATCATTTATCGTATTAAATGCATCATCAACATTTCAGTCTGGTTGCTGCCAGCTTGTTTACATCAGTTCACTTCTGCCCTGAATCTGAAACATAAATCCTATTGAAGAACTACCCAAGAAAAGCTGTTATCCATGTTTGCATAAATAATTAGAAACGCCACTACGTCTCCAGCATCTCAAGGTTCTCCTATGGCCCCCTGTAACATTTTGAGGATGTCTCTGTGGGATGGAAGGAGTAGAGTGCAGAATGAGAGGTGCATCCACATGCAGCATGCATTAACTGAACAGTCCAATCATCAAACTCCTCCAGAAAGGGCTTCTTTTTTTGTTTAATTAACAAATAGCAGCTTCTCCAACCTGAGCTCTGGGTATCTGCAGCTCCTCCAGAGTCATCCAATGATATCAGATTCAAGGTTTGTTTTTATGATGTTATTTAAAAACCTAATATCCACTTTTTTCCAATAATGCCGTCAAGGTAAAACATTCTTGTTTTTGGAGGCTAGCTAAACAGACTGTAGATGAGTTTAGTGTGTGTTTCCAAGTGTGGCACAGGTTGCACATGATTTCACCAGAGTAGCCCTGATGGGAGAGCCATGGGTGCGTGCGCCGGTCTTTGAAAATCCAAATGCTTCTGCCTCCATTTAAAAGCTTCAGAAGGAACAGGCACAGCTGTCCTTTGATACTCCGAGGGTTTAATCATCAGAAGGGAAACGCTCGAGTTGCAGCGGATCACTGAAGTGTTACAGCGGACCGCCGAGTGTCATCCAGCTCCTGCTGTCACAGATATGCAGAGATGGAGGGGGGCAGGATTTTGTTCACAGCTCTAGAAAGGTCCTTTTTTTTCCAACAGCATATCTAAAAACATTCCTCTTAGTGACCTTCCTGTCCCACTGTTAGCCGCTAACGGCATAGACTGGTCAGCAGCCTTTCTGCTGGTTTCAGAAACAAGAGAGAAGAAGAAGAGAGGAGATAATTTTAATGTTACAGCACAGAGAAGAGGCTGAGCAGGAAGCAACATGCTGCAGCATCTAAGGAAAAGCTTCGCTCGTTGAATCCGTCCTGAAAATGTTCCTCCCCACTGTTGCCACATGCTTGCCCAGCAGGAACAGGGGCCTGATTCCCTCATATGGGATTCCTTCGATCGATTATGTTTTCCAGTTGGCATAACTCACTGTCTGCGTTATCAGACTGATGGAACATGTTTCTCTGCATATGTTTAAAGGAACAGCCAGGAATATCCAATGGATCATTATTAATACCTTAAACGAATACGTTTACAGTGATTTGATTAATTTAGCATTAATCAGTAAAAAAAAAAACATATATTACAGAAATATTTTTTGTCGTGATCACTGATTCTGGGAGCGGCCATTTTTGCCCAAATATAGTAACCCCTCCCTCCTGCCATCTTCCAGCAGTGACGTCACGGTGCGGTAAGCCTAGCGCCATTCTCCCCGCTTTACAAGCAAAATCAATGGGAACTACTGGACACATCTGCAATCAGCAACAATTATTGAAGATTTCCAGAGGACTTCACCATTGAAATTCACCAGAGCTATAGTGAAACTGACAATGCCCACATGCATGGCAGCTGGATGTTGGAATACATCGGGTAAAATTGAAAAAAAAGTTATTCCACCTTTCTGATTCCTGATCCTCCACGGACGGGTTCGTCGTTGGATCGCCAACTTGAAGAGGGAGGATTTGCCATCGAACTTCTGGCCAGAGAAAAAACACATAATTTATCCGTTACTCTCTGCTTTGCACTGCACTGGTCATCGCCATCATGGATAATAGCGCATTGTGACAAACACCAGATACAGCACTGGGACCTGACCAATACCGCACCAAACCGAACCGAACCGCACCAAACAATAATTGTATGCGAGTGTAAATATTTCTATTATATGGCCGTCTTCTGTACAGTGGTCATACATTAAAAAATTTTAAATTTTCTCTTAGACATTGGAGTGGTGCATTTAAATGTTATAGAGCTAAACATGTTAAATTGGTGAGTAGTAGTAGTGTAAGTTTTTAACATGTCAAGTTTTTTTTAGATTTTTAACATTACAATTTATATTTTTCCAAGCAGCCAACAGTTTAAAGCAAAGTTTAGTTTGTAAAGAATGTGCAGGAAGGATTGAAAAGCATGTTAACACGGTAATGTAGGCTTGAGTTCATTATCTGACGCATGCAGATACACACCAGGAACCTGGAAACTTAAAAAATACTGAATTACTAAAAAACATTTAAAAAACAAACATGTTTCATTAATATATATACAAAAATGAATATTTAGGAACTATATTTATTAAAACATTAAACTGGGCAAGTAAAAATAGTTTCTGGGCAAATGAAATGTCACTTGCCCCATTACTGCAGATTGAGGGCGGTCCAATTATCGGTACGGGACCACAGGACCTAAAGCAGACCAACGTGGACCGGCCCACAGATCAGCACCACTGGATCCCTCTCTAAACTCAGTATTAGACCCTTTGCATTCTAACAGCAGCTGCTTACTGTGATATAATATGGCTGTTGTTTATCTGAGCGTCTTTGAAGGAATAGGTTAATAAGAAATATTAATTTAGCCATATCTGTGCATTGATCAAACTCTTCAGTCATAAAACATTAATGTTTATGATAAATACCAGGGAAGGAGGATATAAGGTTGTTGAGGCTGAATCTTTGGTCCATTAGGATTTTTTTCAAAGAACAAAGAAGAAAACGGCTGCAATGATGGGAAAGTTACAGGCCTGATGTGTTTATTTTATTTCCTAAACAATTTACCTTGATTAAGAATATTATTCACCTGATACGTTTGATTCAGTAGCTGCACTTTCATTGCTGCTAATCGGGGGGGTAGAGGAGAGGTGTGCTGCAGTAAACTGGTGAAGTTCTGCTTTGAAATGGATTCACTTGACTTGATTTTCACATGCGGCTTTGCAGCAGGGGTCATATTTAAATCCCCATCCTGGATGTGTTTTTTATTCCGTTTGATGGAACAGATGCGTTCAGTTGTTCTGGATGAAGCTGTGAGCACAGGCGGCCTGACAGCCCACATCTTCCTTCTACTTTACATGAGAGAAGAATCCTCTTTACTGTTTAGCTGCAGCAGCATTTGGAAAAGGCATTTATGCTCCTGATAATTCCTCAGTTTCCTTTCAGATTCAAACCACTGAAAGCAAATCTGTTAGAAGTTATCTGGGGCTGTTGTTGTCGTAAGTGTGAAACTTTTTATGGTAAGATTCTCTTTGTTTGAAAACCGACAGAAAACTCTGAATCAGTCCAGGAGAACTGGGCATTGTCCTTTCAAAGTAAAGAGATTTAGGATCAATTAGAAAAGGAAAGGTTTACCTGAAGTATAACCAAAGAACGGATGAATTCCTGTCAGTCTTCAGAACAAACAACAGAACCCAAACTTCTAAATTATGATTGACTTTAGAGTTGATTACGCTCCAATGGAATCTTTTCTCAGCCACTTTTTCTGTTTCTACCCTTTATAGTGACTTCCTCTTCATGAAAAGGTCCCAACATTCATCTTCATAGTTTTTCTGTTGATGTTTGCTACGCTAGATGATATGCTAACTCTGCAATCAGTTAGCAGCTGTCCCAAACCAATGAACACGCTAATGATCAACTTTTTATGCTAAAATGAGAAACGGAAATCTCTATTTTTTTTTTCATTTACAGGAAACTGTTCTCCCACTCAGTTTACTTTTAAGGCTAGGCTTAAAACTTTCCTTTTTGATAAAGCTAATAGTTAGAGTGGCTCAGGTTATCCTGAGCTATCTCTATAGTTATGCTGCTATAGGCTTAGACTGCTGGAGGACATAGGGACCCCTTTTTCACCATTCTGCTTCATTCTATCTCTATTCTCCTACTCTGCAGAATCTGTTAGTTTAATCTCAAACACTATGCCCTCTTTGCTTTTTCTCATAGTAGCTTTGCCTCGTCTGTTCCTGTTTGGCTGTGACTCCATCCCGGAGAGAAATACCAGCTGTGGTGCTTCCATCAACACCGACGTTTATTGATGTTGGGGATCTGCCTGTTTTTTAATGTAGTCTTGTTTCTCTGACTGTGACTGGTTGGATGTGCTCTCTTCATCCTTATGGGAGTTATTTTACCTCGACCCTGATCCTCCATGGACGGGTTGGTCATTGGATTGCCAACTTGAAGAGGGAGGATTTGCCATCGAACTTCTGGCCAGAGAAAAAACATGTCATTAATCCGTTACTCTCTGCATCATGGTTAATAGCGCGTTGTGGTAAACACCAGATACAGTACTGAGACTTGATCAACAGCCGATACCGCAGAAATATTTATTATTTATTGAACAGTATGTAATAATTTTTATTAAACTTATAAATGTTCAGAAGTATGTATTCTGGATGTGACCGTACTTTTCTTTCAGAGAAACACCCCTACATTAACTAGCCGTAGGCAGCTGAACATCACCTCCCTCACCCAGGCTGCACCTCCATCATCATCTGCAGTTCAGCCAGCATAGACGGCAACCTACTGTCCATCCTCTGCTCCTTCATCATCATCTGGAAGCTGCTGTCACCAGCAGGGACCAGGGCAGGCTGCAGCAGATCATTGATTCTGCATTGAAGGAGGAACTGTACACCTCCAGGACCCAGAGGCCAGCAGGGTCTCCTCCCACCCTGAACACAAAGTGTTTCAGACTCTCCTCTCTGGCAGGAGGCTGCAGTTCTCCAGGACCACAACATCCTGCTACCAAAGCAGCTTCTTCCCAACTGCTACCAGCCTCATCGACAAGGCCGGTTGTCTGTCAGATGAGCATACCCAGTCAGACCAGCATACCCATATTCAATACCTGTTTAACCCCTTAGTTTTTCCTTTTAATTATGTATGATATATGTATGTAGGCGCATGCGTATTGACTACGCGTATGCTGGTCTGATGGAAGTATGCTCATCTGACAGAACACCGTGTCCCCACTATCACCTGTTCTCTAAAAATAACACAGATATATCTCCTTCAATTTGCAGCCTTGTACTACTTTTCTACATTATTCCTTTACGGCTTGCTTTTATTCCACAAAAAACCTTTAACATGCATTTATGTCATCTGTGTGTAGTAGTGCTGATGCCTCGTAAATGTTAAACATCTCTTGGCAGTAAAGTTTTTTCTCATTCTGATATCTACGTTCAGATTGCATGCAGCCATGTTGGAGTTTCTCCTTCTTCCTGTTGGAGGCGTTAGTTGGGATTGTGAGGAACCGAGCCAGCCAAGCATGAGGACACAATGGTGATTGTCAAGAAAACTGGGTTTTATTTCCCCAAAGTAACAATAATCCAAACAAAAAATGCAGGGCCCTGAAAAAAGGTCAAACGAAGAGATTAACTAAGGGCAAAAAATATCAAGTTCAAACATATGAAACCTCAAACTAACTGAACACACAAAAAACTGACCTGACACACAGCAAACAAAGGGGACTTAGGCCCAGTCCACACGAAGTCAAACCCTGGCCTAAATTCACTAATTTTTTACCAAACCAGCCTCTCATCCATACGAAGCCGGCGTTTCGGGGGTCTGTAAACGATCTTTTTTTTATTAAGCCTTCAGAGTTGGAAGATTTTGAAACGCCGTTTTCGCGTTTCCATCTTTAAGCTCTAACCGCATTTTTTTTTTACACGCATGCGTCATAGCGTCACCTCTAAACACGCATGCTCGACACAGTATCACAACAACAATGGCGCCGTACTGTGTTGAATGGTTGCTGCTCATGCTACTCACCCTGCTGTCGGGCTTACAACAGAATCTTCTTCTTCTGGAATATCTCCAGGAAGAACAGAGCAATATCGACGACATAGTTCATCACCTGAATTTGACTGAACCACGAAAATGGACCCGCAGGGCAACCATGTATAAATATTACTGCGCATGCCCAACATTTCGTTGCCTGTTTTCGCCTATTTTTGCTTTGGCACCACAGCGCCACTTACAGGCCTGGCATACATTTTGCACCGTTTTCATGCATTCGTGTGGACGATCACATTTATTTTACGTCTCCGTCTTTAAGACAAACGTTCTGGAAAATATTAGCGTTTCGTGTTTGTTTTGACTTCGTGTGGACGGGGCCTTAAATACTGGCTGATCAGACCAGACTGACACACTGAGGAAGAGATAGGGAGAACATCTACACCAATTTAACAAAAATAACTAAACAGTTAGCTTAAGGATTAAACTTAAATGACAATCATTAAACAAATTACAAAATGAGCAAATCACCAAAGCAAAAAGAAAAATTATGCAACATATTTAAAATTTGAGTCCACGGTCTTCCCCCATAGTGGAACTCCAGATTGTATCACCCAATCAGTCCATGATCATGTTAGCCACATTCTCCCAGTTGATGGCACTCTCACAACACCAGAAAAGAAAGCAGAAAATATATTCAGCATTTGACAAAATTAAATATACAAAAGTTAACCAAATGTGCGCGCTACAATTGGAACTAATGTCTTCAGTATTGTCAAAATAAACAAACCAATGTATTTATGCTAGTGTGTATTAAAACTTATGAAAAAGTGGTTGTGTGTGGGGTTACTGACCATGTGACCATCACAGGGATTCTACCATTTAAATCTTGTATATTTGTTGCAAAATTTTCTTTATAATCCCCAAAAACTTGATATTCTTTCATGTAATTGTAGGACTTTACTGAGTCGGAGAAGTTTTATAGTTGGTGAAACATGCCCAGTTGTGTTTTTCCAGGATTATTGAAGGACCTGATGACTCCGACATGTAGATCTTTTTAAGGCAGAGCAGTTATCTGGTTACATGACTCTAGAATCATTCTGTGAGCCATTTCAGCATTAGGAGCTGATTTGTTTCTGACCCCTCCAGGATCTGCAGATGAAGACAACAAGGTGACAGGTTGGTCGGGGAGCGAGGCAGGAGGTCGAGATGGAGAGCAGGTTTTTATAAATCTCATTTCTGCTGCTGATTTATCAGTGCGCCCCGGTCCCTGTCAGCCTCACACATGTGACCAGCATGGCAAAAGGCTAACTCATTAGTCTGCCTCATCACAGCAGGAAGCTTTGCAAGCGAGCCCATACACACCGTTACACACACAGTCCTCTTTTCCTCTCGTCGTCCATCTTTCTTTGCCAATTTCCTTTTCTCCACTCGGTCTCTCTCACCATAATGTCAGCTTTCCTCATTTTCAGCCCCTTCTTCTTCTTCCTCATTTGATTCTTCCTCTTTTTCTCCGAGGCTGAGTGGTGGGCTCTCCATCCAGGATTTAATTAAAGTAGTTTAAATGGCCAGAGGTGATCCTCATCATGTCATCCTCTTCCCTGTCTCTTCCTCTGGAGGTTAATATCAGACTAATCCAGTCTCACCCCCCTAAGCCCTTCCTCAATAATGCAAGGCTTCTCTCTGGCCTCCTAGAGTCGCTTCCTTCGCTTTGTACGGACAGATGCACCTCCGTCTTTCCTCTGTGTGTGGATCTACTCTTTGGGTCATCAGAGGTGCTTGAACTTGTTCAGTTTTGCCATTCATGGAAACATTTAAAACCGGAGTTGATGCAGAAGTCCAAGTGCAGCTTTAATGTGAATCTTTCAATTTGGCACCCTGCTGCTTTTTATAGTCGGTGGGTACATTTCCTCTGGATTATAGGAACAGAAATCCAAGTTTTGGGGATTAAAACATTACTGTAAAACAGGGCTGTTTCCATGGTGATACAAATCTGAAGCTTAGCTTCCTACTGGCTTTTGGGAGTTTTCATGTTGATAAAACCAACAACAGGTTTGTTCTGATCTCAAACTGTTTTCTTTGATAATCAAATCTGTTCGTTTTAAAATACACAAAAGTTTTTAGCTGAAGAAACAAGTTGAGGTTCGAACATAATTATTTCATCTCTTTACAAACTAAATGAATTAAATTAAAGCAAAGCTGGATTCAGATGTGAAACTGAAACCAAAATATTTGTAATTTATTCATTAAAAATATCCACATGGTTTACATACTGGGCTGCATTTTTAATGAGAGGTTCTGCAGGTCCTGGATCAGGGGTCCAGCTTTCAACAATCACCGTCCTGCTACTTTAATGAAATCAGAGTCAAACAGCAGATTTACTTCCTGAGCAGGTCGAGGTCTGCAGAGCTCATATTCAGGTGTGCTGCTGAAGATTCTCAGTCATCCAGGTCATAGTCATTCCAACAAATAATTTAAAAACAAACCACTTGACTTTCTTTCCAAGTTTGAAGACGTTTCGCTTCCCATCCAAGCTTTTTCAATTCAAAATGTCTGAAATAGCGTTGAGTTCGAGGTTTTATACAGTAGCCAGTAAAAACTGTGTATTTGTTTGGAAAACATGCAAATTGAAACAGCAGAAAGGGTCCACCCCTTTGGAATGGGGGTCATTTGGCTTCTTTTGTTAGCCTGCAATGCCCCATTTTCAAAAACCTACAATGCAGCAATTGAGTTGATCCCTTTCAGCTGTCAACGCAATCCCAACTCCTGTATATGTTGGGATCTGGAGGTCTGTCCACTTTTCTCCACCAGGGGGCGTTCTAGGTCTCCTGGAGCTGATTGCACCACCTGTTGCTCGTTTGCTCATCACGAGACCAGTATATAAGGAGGCAGAGGACATCACTCCGACGCCAGAGTGTTTCCCAGTTATGGTTAGCAAGCCTGAGCCAACCTGCCTGTCTGAATCTTTGACTCCCTGAAAACCTGAACCTGATCTGTTTTGTCTTCTCTGCTTCCCAGGTTGAACTTGTCTGAAACCAGAAACCCTGAAGAGTTTCTCTGTTGGAAATCTGTCTGTCTGATCTCTGAAGAACCCTGGAGAATCAAACCAGTCAAAGACCTGTCTGCCTGCTCTCTGAAGAATCAGAAAGGGAAACTCAAACCTGGGATCTGCAAGCACTCAAACCAAGCTCTGCCTCCGCCAAGCCCTCAGCCTGCCGACCGCCTCTGGACCCTCCTGGTTCCCCCCCTCTGCCGCTCCGCTCAAACTCCAGAACAGGTACAGACCTGCACACTCTCATCCTGCAAATTACCTGGACATCAGCTAACCCCTCTGTCCCCCTCTGCAGAGAACCCAGTCTTGACCAGTCCTGGATCTGATTATCCCTTGGATCAGTTCTTTATTGACACTGTGTTTACTCAATAAACCTTTGAACTTTTCTTCTGTTTCTGTGTGTTCTGCATGTGGGTTAGGAACCTTAAACCAAACATGACAGTATAGGAACAATAATTTTCGCCGCAATCATTGAGTCTTGGAGAGGCCATTTTTGCCCAAATATAGCAACATAGATTTGTATCACCGTGGAAAAAGCCCTGTTTTACAACAAGTAAAACAGTAAATAGGGTTTGTGCGGATGCTGGAAATCCTTGAAAATGCTTGCATTTTGACGTTGTGTTTTCAAGATTTGAAAAGTGCTTATATTTTGGATGAAATGCTTGAAAATGCTTGAAATTGTAACTATGTCTTTCACAACAAATACCTATCTAACTGAATCGTGCGTTTATTAAATGGAGGAATAAAATGTTGGAGAGCCCGAAAATGAAACCTGCTCGCTTATGTGTGACTGCGATCTGCTAGTCTATTTCCACGTGTGACTCCGCCCCCATGAAACCACTACTGCACCATGGCGGGAGGTTGTCGTTTCAATGAACGTTGGCTGGAAGATGAAAAATACAAATTATGGATTAAACGGGGACAAACCCCACGAGTTGCCTCTTGTAAAGTCTGCAAAAAAGATGTGCAGCTTTTCACAATGGGTGAGTCTGCGCTGTCGAGTCACATGAAGGGTAAGTCATAGACTTTTTAAGTAAGCCAACTGAAGTAGCCTAGTACATGTTAACGTTAGCGCCTATTTGTTTACGCTATTACCTGCTAGCTAGGAATTCACAGGCTAAGTTACTGAGTGACTGAGAGTACGGTGTGATAATGTAATGTTAGTATTGCAGCACTATCTTGGCCTGCCTCGCCAAACTCACACTACTGCCTCGCCAACGTTCCCAGAAAAACAAAAAACAAAACAAAAAAAAGAAGTTTTAATTCACTGCCAGGCCCAGACCTTAAAACAGCATTGATAACTCTACGTCTGATAAAACTGAATTGCAACACCCTCTGGTTGGTTATATTACTACGCCATGGCAGAGGAGTCATTTACGGCGGGGATTGGTTGACGTGTTCGTCGTCTTCTTCGTCGGTGAACTATATGTGGAAAGGTAAGTACTTAATTAAAACTGATGATAGAAAATGAATATCTGCCTCGTGTGCTCTGACAATTTAAGATAGGATTTAGTTTTATGTATTCATTTCGAACCCCCCCCCCCCCGGCAGTCATCCGCGTAAAACTGGTTCTGGCCGACAACACTAAATAATACTTTTGACTATGTATTGGTATGTGGTGTAAGGTGCTGGAAAAGTTTTAAAATGGATCTTGAATGTGCTTGAAAAGTGCTTGATTTTGACTTTGGAAAAGGTGTACGAACCCTGAGTAAAGCACATTCAAATTAAAAACACTTCATTATTGAACAGTAGGGCTGGGTAAAAAGATCAATTTAATCGATTTTGAATCGATTCCTTTACATTTTTGCAGAATCGAAGTCTAGGGAATGGGATAGATTAGTTTTATAGTGACGCGCGTGACGTTCACATTCAAATGAGCAGGAAAGATGCACTAAAGATGACTTCAAGCCAGACAGCTGCAAATATAGCCAATAGGGTGACTGAAGACACAAACAAATGGGGGCTGACCAGCTAACACCCTGTAGTTGATACAGACAATGCTGCAAATATGGTTTGTGCAGGGAAGATAATGCAGCTCATGCATGTCTGCTGTGTCACGTCTGCTTGCTCGAGTGACGCATCACTTTTTCACTTTTCAAAAACAAGTTTGCACTTTTGAGGCAGTTTTGTTCACTTCTCAAGCTTAAACCGTCTGATTTACAAGTTTGCACTTTGTGTTTAATGTGACAGGAAAAAATAAAATATATGTATTTTGAAACACAGTTGAACCACTTTCATTATTGTAAAAACAGATTGAATCGAAATGAATCAATTTAGAACTGTATGATTTAAAATCGAATAAAAAAAAAACCCCAGCCCTATTGAACAGCATGAAATAATTTAATATTTAAAATGCTTTCAGAAGATTTAATTCTGAATATGACTGAACTTTTCCTTTAAAGCTGCAAATTTTCCCGTTTCTGGGCTGAAAGCTGCTTTAATAAAAGACACACATCCTTCCACCTCTCATTTATATAAAGGGCCACATCACTACTGATTTAAACATTGTTTATTAAATATTTTTAACACAGACTGCTGTAAAGAGATGCTGCCAGTACACATTTTGGTCCAAACACAATAAACTTGTTTCCTCAAACTGGGTCCAAAAGTCAATATTCATTTAATCTGGAGGAATATTCCTACATTGGTTCATTTGAATGAAGAGTCTGGGAGACACAGGCAGCTATGAGGAAGAGCGTGAGATTAAATGAAGGAAATCTAATGACCTTTTCCCCCACTTCTAGAAAATGGGAGACGGAGCAGAAGCAGGTAGACTGAGGCCGCTAATGAAGACGGGATATACACCACAACCACCAATTAAAGTTGTCAGAGCCACGACGTTCCCGGAGTTTGGCAGAGCAGCCTGGCACATGCCCTGCAGAGTAATTACACTGTGGTGGGTGTGGCTGTGTGGAAATTACCCCCCACCTCATTGTCTTTACCACAGATATTAAATCAAAGCTGAGTTGTTTGAAAGTTTTAGACAAACCTCTAAAAGTCTCTGACAGAAAATCTCCATTTATAACGCAACAGGACATAATTGGATGCAGACATTACTGCAGGTCCCCATAACAGACAGAGGTCCCCGCATCCTCATCAGGTCCCCCCCCACCCCAATCGGGCTTCTGTAACCTGCAACCTTCTCCCTTGAGAGTTAAAGTGACCAAAGCACACAGCTAATAACGGCTTAATCCTCGGCCAGGAATGGCATTTCGGGGCCGTTCCCAGTAATTTATCATGGCTCAGATGATATGAAGCTATTAGCATTTTACCAGACTGACCTTATCCTAATGAGAATCTCAGATTTATATTAGGAAAACAGACAATTAGGGTTAGGCTCAGATACCAGGCTGATGGCAGTTTAATATAAGGGAGAAAAATGTAGATATGAACGTCTGACAGTGGAGATTATTCTCACCTCATCAGATGGACTTTCCCAGCTTCTACAGCTTCACTGACAGACGCTTGTTTGTTAGATAACAGATTCAGGACATTCGTGTCCAACTGCATCCTGATCTTTACCAATCCTGAACAACATTCCGGTCCCTGCTAAATAAAGGCTTAAACTCCTCTTCACGATTCCAACTCTACATTATCTGTTCATTGATTGAAATGTTTTCAAACTAAAACATTTGCTTATGATAAGTTGATGATTAATTATGAAGGAATCACTGATGGGGATCAAAAGATCTCTAACTATAACTAATATCAAAGCCAAACAGTTATTGGACTCATTTTGACTCACTGTAGAAATAATCTGCTGATAGAAACAGTCCCACAGAGATCAATGCTTAGCTAATAATGTTAGCCTGCATCGTTGGTCTGTGTTGTTGAGGAACATGGACAGACTAAGGAGGAGATGAAACCTCTAAAGCCTCAGGGCCTTGTTAAACTGAGCTGTAGATGCACACTGACAACCGCTGTCACCAGACCTCATATTATCCTCCAAGTCAAACAGAAACCTCCTGCAAAGCTATTTATAACGTCCATTTAAAGTTTAATACTTGCAGAGAAAGTTTAATGGAAACAATCAGGACAAAGCAGGAGAAATGCTGAAATTTTCATCCACCTCCTTCTGGGTTTTTCCTCACAGGAATCAAAAGACGGACCTTTTAATCTCAGTTTAAAAAGCTAATATCCTCTAGTTCCTGATAAATATCCAACATGCAGCAGGCTGGAAACTGCTGGTGACGATTCTCAGTAATCCAGGTCATAGTCATTCCAAAAAAGTTAAAGTTTGTCATGATTGGCTTAAGAGACTTAACCCACATGCAGAACACCACTGGAAGCAGAGTAAAAGTTTAACAGAGTTTATTGAAAGGTTTTCACATAGAGAACATGAACTGGTTCAGGCACTGGTCCGGGGCTGGAATCACTGATGTCTGCAGAGACGGATAGTTTGATTAGCCAGGCAGTCAGATGGTTTGTTGAGTTTAGATTATTCTGAATATACCTTGAAGAGGTCCAAACTGATCTTTGTGAGAGAGGGAACCGGTTGGGTCCAGAGACTGTTGGTTCAGCAGAGTGCTCAGCAGCAGCAGCGTCTAGCTTCTGACTTGTGAGTGGCAGACCTTGATTTGAGTTTCCAGCTCTTCCTTGAGAGCAGCAGGAGGAGTCCAGATTGAAATCTTCAGGTTTGGCTCCCTTAGGCAGGCAGGTTTACAGGCAAAGCTCATCCAGAGCTTCTAGACTTGAGACGGGTTTCCTGTGAGCAAGAAGACAGAGGCAGGTTAGAATCAGGTTTCTCTCTAGAGACAACTAAGATTCTTTTCAAAATAACAGAGGCTCAGGTTCGCTAACCAAACTTGGTCAACACTGTGGCGTTGAAGGAAGGTCTGGCTGCTGCTTATGTAGGAAGGTCTCCTGATGGGCTGATGAGCTTCAGGTGTGCTGGAGGCTCCAGCCCAGGAGACCCACAGCGCACTCTGCTGGAGAAAGGTGGCAAATCTCCAGATCCCAACAAAGTTATCCTAAAAAAATGCAGAACATAACGTTCAGAAGATTAAATGCAAAAATATTGCCATCCGATATGTATTTTGTCCAAACACAAAATCCTAGTACATTTCAAACCAAATAAGACCCTTAAACAGAGACTAGTGCAGCCTAAAGACCTAAGATGAGCAGAGTGGAGTATGCAGTTCAATGCAGTGAGCAATGCTCTGATCTTTATATTGGAGAAACCAAACAACCTCTCCACAGTTGCATGGCCCAACACAGAAGAGCACCCTTCTCAGGACAAGACTCTGCAGTACATCTACGCCTTATGGACAAAGAACATTCTTTAGAGGACCAGAACGTTCACATTTTGGACAAAGAAGACAGGTGGTTTGAGAGAGCATCAAGGAAGCCATCTAGGTTGCAAAAGAAAAAAAAACAGAGGGGGTGGACTCAGATTTCAGCTTTCAAAAACCTACAATGCAGCAATTGAGTTGATAGAGTATTTCTGAATTTAATTTTACTCCTGGAAGAGAAAAGAGTCAGTTCTGGTGGAGAACAGAAGATGAAAAGCTTAATTGCTGATTCTGCACGTGTGCATCAGAGAGGAATGAAGATGGATGAAGACAGTGGAATGAAGACAGGATGGCGAGTTTAGATGAAAGCAGGATGTCATGATGGTGACCAATGAATTTTCCCACGGGGGAATGCCGGGCTGCTGGTCTTTGAAGTCCATTTCAGCAGGAAGCCGCTACCTGTCAAAGCCTCCAGTCTACGGTTTTAGATGTAGGTCAATGGTTACACTGGGAGGCTCGGTACGTTTCAACTGGAGCTCACTGGGTTTAGGACGGGTTAGATAGGAACAATCAGCTGGTCTCTCCACTTCAGTCAGTATTTCCCCACAGTTCAGTCAGTCAGAAAGAAATAGTCAGACCCATCCGGTCCTCTTCTGGATCATTCTGGAAGGTCTTGGTATCTTGATGATGACAGAAAAATAGGAAATCTTTCAGGTTAAAATGTCTGTTGGGAAACTTGTAAACTTTGACTTTAAACCATCTGTTAGACGTCAAGAACCTCAGAAACTGAACTCAAAGTCTTTTTTTTTTTTATGAAGGGAAATTGATTTTCTTAAAGCTTTATTTTGCGGTGTCACTTTTATCAAAACAAACCAAAGTTAAAAAACATCACTGGCTCATAGGACATTTTCTGTTTAATAAAACCTCTAATATTCCCCCAAGCTCTGCTTTAAAGCAGAAGTCCAGTCAGCAAGCAATAATCAGTAGATCTTTATTACCTTAAACTAATAAATTTGTGGTGATTTAATGAATCAATAATAATAGTGAATTAATTAATTAATAACTAATCAGTAAAAAATAAAAAAAATAATTTCCGTCGCGATCTGACTTGTGATCAGGACTGAGTCCTGGAGCGGCCATTTTTGCTCAAATATAGTAACACCTTACTCCTGACATCTTCCAACAGTGACGTCACGGTGCGGTAAGCCTAGCTTCCCTCTGAGGTCATCCAGCTTCAAGGTTTTTTTTCTCAAACTAACGAGAGCTGAGACTTAATCATCTTCATATCATGAATTACCTCATTATATGGCAGCCATGTTGCTTTTCCTCTTGTTTTTTGTCACCATCCCCACCTTCACTGAGTGGGTACCTTGGGCTAAACGTCTCATACCTGATCTAGACTTGATGCAAAATCTAGAATTAAGTTGGAGAAGAGGCTCGCGGTCCGACCGGGGCCTGAAGGGATAGTAGTTAATCATCTGCTTTACAATGAGTGGAGGATATTGATACTGCTTGTTGCCGGCAAAGAAAAATGGAAAAACTAAGTGCCTTATCAGCATTAACACCTTCCCCACAATTCAATTCAGTTTATTTCTATAGCACCAATTTACAACACGTCATCTCAAGACACTTTACAGTTCAACCAGATCATACAGTCAAATTGATTCAAAGTTTTCTATCTAAGGAAAACCAGTTGATTGCATCGACTCATTAATCCAAAGGCAATCCCTCACACTAAGCATGCTTGTAGCGACAGTGGAGAGGAAAAACTCCCTTTTAACAGGAAGAAACCTCCAGCAGAACCAGGCTCAGTGTGAGCGGCCATCTGCTGAGGCTGACTGGGGTTCAAGGAGACAGAAGCAGACATAGAAAAAGAAGCATAGATACAAAAGGCAACTGTAAAAGGCGGCCCCATTCAGGAAACACACAGCCAGGCAGACAAGCTCCGAGCCAGCTCCTATATCAGAGGATGAAGAGAGCACATCCAGTTAGTCACAGTCAGAGAAACAGGACTACACTAGAAAACAGGCCGATCTCCAACATCTATAAACAAAGGTGTTGATGGCAGAAGCACAGCTGATATTTCTCTCCAGGATGGAGTCACAGCCAAACAGGAACAGACCAGATGAAGCTACTATGAGAAAAAACAGAGAGAGCAGAACGTTAGAGATTGAACTAATACATTATGCAGAGTGGGAGAATAGAGATAAAAGTAAGCAGAATGATGAAAAAGTGGGGGTTACCACTGTTGGTAACCCCGCCTCCCAGTGTGAGTGACGGTTCTTTGATGTAAAATAACTTTATTTTAACCAAATTTGAATCCAAAGTTGAGATCAATGTTATGAGATGACCCTGCATTATGTAAATGACTGACTGCTGTTATAGATATTTATGGGGTATATTTTCTCACTTTGGACATTTGATGCTCCTAATAGATCCTCAGAGATAAGAAAATGTAAGGAAGCCTGATCCAGAGGAGGTTTATTCTCCTCCCTGTGATGACAAATTCTGGTTTCATGGAGGGGGGGGGGACCCGACTCATCCTGCTAAGTTTATTTGTTTAACAAAAAAATAAACAAGAATGGGAACATCTCCAAACTGTGGTTAAATTGGTCTAAACTTGCTCAACTGTAACTGGTTTATGCTCCTCTTGGGTTGGGGAGGGGGGACAGTGTGCAGCCAATCAGATGGGGATATGGAGGTAATGAGGACTAAGGCTCTGAGAGGCAGCAGGCTTTTAGAAGCTGCCGTGAAGCTGAGCCCCTCAGACCTGCTCTGCCGTCTTCCACAGCTTGGTGGATTACTGGCCCAGTCGCTATGGAAACCTGCCCCACTTGAAAACACACACACACACACACATAATGAAGATTTGACTTCCCTCGTTCAGAAATGAAAGAGGATAATTTAAGTGCTACTTGTGATTTCCTGGTTCTTTGACATCCCTTAGCCTCCTGGATGTAGTTATGGAGTCATCAGCTCTACTGGGGCAAACAGAAACACGCAGAATAAATCCCAGAATGCCTCACTGTTCACCGCACTCAACACAAATGTTCTCAGGGTGTTTAAGAAAGAAATAACAGGCTGATAGTGAGAGTACAGTCAATCAGCTGAAGTACCGCTCTGCAACCACAATCTGCAGGCTCAATTAATTCCTCACCTGGAGGCGTATCTCTGCGTCTGCCGTGATCCGTCCTCATCCTGTGAACGCTGCAGCCGATAACCTTCAGCTCCTGCTGAAGGCTGCTGATCGTTTCCAAGAGGAAGAGCGGCTCTTTGGAGAAGAGCCAGAACATCCAAAACCTCCCACAGAATCTGAGGGCAAACATGGTGGGGAAAGGACAAACAAGTACGATGAGAGACACAAACGATGTACGATCCAAATACAGAGAAATAGGAGACACAGATTTGGAAAAAGGATCTCTGCTACATCTGTGGAAAAATTATTACAAAAGGAAACAGTTTGAACACAAAGCCATACATGAGAAAAATTAAGAGAAATAATAAAAAAATGGTTCTAAAGGGTTTCAGGATGAACTGCCTATTTGAGTTGATGACAGACCACAAACAGAATTGACTAGACCGCTCCAAGACCCTTACTTTCCTAACCATTCAGAGGTGGAAGAAAGCAGAACTCCTCATAAAGTCCTGCTCAATTATTGGATTATTCTCTAAAATGTTAGATTCTACCTCAGTGAAAATCTCTTTTGGAGAGGTTGACCTGTGACCTTTAAGCCAGCTTCATGTAGTGGAAACTCTTTTAATAAAGTTCCTGATTTTACAGGAAGTCAGTGATTACGATTAAAATTAAACTGTAACGATTCAGGGCAGAATGACACAGTATTCAGGAAAGACAGACAGTGGGATTACTCAAAACGCTTTTATGAAAAAAGCAGAACTGTAGTAGTAGCGGCTAGGACGTCTATCACAGGAAACCCTGTAAAAGGAAACAGGTTAGTGACCAAGCGAACCGAACAGAGAAAGGTCTGAGTCACTAACCTAGTTTAAAAGTTCAGCCCGTGCCCAGAGAACGGGGTAGGACGATTGGCCACCAACAAAATGTGGCGGACACCGCCCAGAGTGTCCAATACGCTGCAGCCTCAGAGAGCATTCAGGAGTCCGAAGCCGGGTCAGGCAAATAGATCAGAACATGCAGGCTCAGTGGTGGAAAGGCAGAAAATGTCAGGATCAGGAAATCAAAAACACTAAGCAACTCTAAAAAACACTCTCACCCCTGGATAGAGAGAACAAGACAATCGTGCCCAGATGACTGGATTCAAGCAGCTTAAATAGAGGCAGGAGCAGGTGAATCAGATAAGCAACGATTAGAAACTGGGCAGTTAGACAAGTGAAGAGAGTTAGTAATTAGGCCAGTCACCAGCACCAAGATCATGTCATAAACTGCTTCACATTTTCAAATTGACTTAATTTCATCCATCCAGCCATCTTCTAACACGCATAATGCCAAATGGGGTCATGAGGGGTGCTGTTGCCTGTCTCCAGCTGTCAATGGGCGAGAGGTCCACCTTGGACAGGTCGCCAGTCCATCGCAGTTGGACTGGCTTTCATAAATATTGTTGAAAGAAAATTTTGTTTTTACTCATATTAGAAGAAATCTGTAAAGAGAAAATGGTTTATTCTACTTCTGCTGCATGGTATTATTATTATTATAATGCAGTTAATTTAACCATCAGGGATCTGCATAAGGATTCCAAGGTGTCTGGATTGTGGTCTGCCACAAATATCTAATAATAACCAAGAATCTATTATTAACAAGAGGAGTTTGGACCACTGAGTAACAGCCCGGTCCTGTTTCTCCAAGGTATCAATAATAGGACTGATCTGTGCGTAGTGATTCTTGATGCTTTGACCTCAGTCTCATCCACTCCCTCAATAGATTATAATAACTATGCTCTCTAGGCTGCGGCTATTACTGATGCTGCCATACCTTTTCCTTCCACTTAACTCTCTACTGCATGAATATGTAAATCCGTTTATCGTCCCACAATGGGGAAAATTCACTCTGTGCATTTGACCAATCCCCTTGGGGAGCAGTGGGCTGCCATTGTGTGGTGGTCAAGGAGCAGTGAGGTTTTAAGGGACTTGCTCAGGAACCCAGAATGGAACCGGCCTAACCACGCTCCACTGCTCATCAACAGTGAGGATGAGGAGGATGAGGAGAGCCCACCTGCCCCCACCCATCCTCACCACCTACAGAAGCACCATAGAGAGCGTTCTGACCAGCTGTCTCACTGTGTGGTGTGGAGGCTGCAGCTCCTCAGACTGGAAGGAGGTGAGAAGAGTGCTGAGAACAGCAGAGAGGATAGTCATGGCTCCTCTTCCATTAATTAAGGACATTTCATCCCAGCGCTGCATGTCTGGAGACCGTTCCATCATCAAAGACCCCTCACACAGAGACTTCGAAGCATTGGATGCCATTAGACTGCTAGACTTTTTATCATCACGTCTTTATCACTGCTGTTTACCTTTATTAAAGCTGCTCTTTAAAAATGAAATAGTCTAGAGAGCTGTACTTAATGAAATTTCTTTTTGTTTACACTGTGTCCAAAAATACATAGTAAAATCTGTCTAAGCGTCTAAGAATGGAGGCTGTAGGGATCAAACCGGGTACTTGCAACCTTGTCAGAGCACAAGTGCACTGCACTGACCACTAGGCCAACACCCCTGGATAGACCACAATGAATAAGCAGCTTCTTCAGCAAAGGTCAGGAAAACCCTGCAGGTGTGTGGAGTTAATTGGCTCATTAAGGTGTGACATCATGATTTTTTAAATTTTTTTATATAAAAAAATCTTATATAAAACTATATGTGGTTTTAATTATCTGTGAGCCATAATTGTTGAGATTACAAGAGCCAAAAGCTGAAAACTTTTCCATCTATGATAATGAACCTATAATTAAAAATAAAACGCTGGAAAATTTAACAACATTGACTTTCTGAAACGAGTGTTTAAAAAAATACTGAGCTGGTTCCCTCTATAAAAAGAGATGAAATCTGCTAAAGTTTATTGTTTCCATCTCTACCAGCGACAGACAGCGGCTTTCTAAGAGCCAACGTTTGGAAGGAAAAGTTTGGTCCTATTAAGAATTCAAACTTCTGAAAGTAGTTTAAATATCAAACTATTACATTCTGTCCAATAAATGATAAATGTTTTTAATTAAGAGTAATTTTCATTTGAATGTTCTTTACTGGAGGCATCCATGTTTGTCAAAGAACACTACTGCCACCTACTGGTTAGTGACGACACGGTGCGGTATTGGCTGTTGATCAAGTCCCAGTGCTGTATCTGGTGTTTGTCACAACTCGCTATTATCCAAGTCATCTTGAAAACATTCTTCTTCCAAATGTTGGCTACATATTACGGGTTTTTTCTCAAGTTGGCAATCCAACAATGAACCCGTCCGTGGAGGATCAGGAATCAGAAAGGTGAAATAACTTTTTTTTCACTTTTCCCCGATGTATTCCAGCATCCAGCTGCCATGCGCGTGGGCATTGTCAGTTTCACTATAGCTCTGGTGAATTTCAATGGTGAAGTCCTCTGGAAATCTTCAATAATTGTTGCTGATTGCAGATGTGTCTAGTAGTTCCCACTGATTTAGCTTGGAAAGCGGGTAGAATGGCGCTAGGCTTACCGCACCGTGATGTCAATGCTGGAAGATGGCAGGAGGGAGGGGTTATTATATTTGGGCAAAAATGGCCGCTCCCAGACTCAGTGATAGTGATGAAAATTAATATTTTTGACATTTTACTGATTAACACCAAATTGATTAAATCACAGCAAATGTTTTAGTTTTAGGACTTTTCCTTTAAGATCAGTGGTAGAGGTCTTCCTTTACTCGGAGCAGACAGATCCAGTGACTGGGGTAAGCCACTTGTTAGGCATGGTAGCAGCCTAGTGATGCTGTGGACCCGTTCTTCCTAAGGCACTGGGAAACTTCCTGAAATCCATGACATCATGAAGCTTGGAATGAGTTGAAACTGGGTCATCTGTGGATCTGTCAGCCGGTCACAGCAACACAGAAATGGTTCAGCAGACATGAGGTCGTCTATCTCAGATTGTGATCCATTCAGGCTCTGGGCTGAGCTGAACATGTATGATGAGAGAAACCAGGACTTCGGACTTTCCAGAGGAAGCATTTAACCAAAGTTGAAAGTTTTATCTGGTCCTGATCAGCGGAACAAAGCTTGAAGGTTTTCCTTCATCTGTATAAATTTACTCAGACTAAAGGTCATTTGATCAGAGAAAGAAAAATCCTTTATTCAAAGCTTTAACATCTTTTAAATGTGTAAAATGCTCAGAGGATTTTTCTTGCTTCCTCCCCATCACCGTTTGATTCAGAAACTTCCTGACTTTTCCTCTCCACCGCTGACATTTGAATTACCTGCAGGAAACACACCACAAAAGAAGACGTTTGGTGGCCCAGCAGCCGGAGAGGAGATCAACGTGGAGAGGAAGCCGCTCCCGTCTCTGAGGACAGCTTTTTATATCCTCCAGCAGCTTTTTCTAAGCGGCTGAGTCGCCTCTCGCTAATGTTCCTCCCGTTAGTGTCGGATCAGATAAAAGTGAGGGTACAGAGCATTTCAGCTCTGCTGCTCGCAGCGATAAGACGCTGCTTCAGAAAACCCTGTTCAAACCTTAGAAAGAAAAAAGGATTGAGGAAACGACGGCTCAGCCGGGCGGTAATCTGCAGCGGCGTCCACTGTGGGCCTTTGAGGGTCAGACTCCAGGTTTGACCTTTGGGCTATCAGCCGTCTGCCTGGGTTCAGGCAGGAAAGGCGAGTCGGAACAGTGGATAGACGAGCGGACGGTAACAGAGGGTCACGAGGAAAACCGGAGATAAAGACAGGATCAAACTGGGGCTTCCAGATTAGAGTGGGAATAAAAGCGAAAGTCTGATCTCCACATCCACCATGTTGACCTTACAGAGCCTGCAACTGACTCTACTTCTCTAATAAATCTATTCTTCGGGTCTGCAGCACCTCTCCTCTTCTCTGCTGCAGCTTCTTCTGTCCAAAATGATCTGATGATGATCTCCAACCGCGAGGATTCAACGGAAAATCTCTTCCAGGTTGTTAAACACAGAAAAGCTGCTCCAGTCTCAACTGAACACAACCGTTCTGCTGCTCTGACTGATGGGGAAACAGGAGGAGTTTCTGAAACCCAGACATATTTGACATTGATATTCATCTTCAAAATGTTTTCATGCCGTCACATTTTTTAAAAGTTATATGTAAATAAAAATGTTTGCATCATCTGCTGGAGTTTTGTTTGACAGAAAGAAGTAAAGTCCAGAATTCAAGGAGAAGGTTTAGAGCAAGGTTAGCTTCTAGAAAAGCCATCAAGCTTCCAACAACCAAACATCTGAACATGGAGGCAGGATCTGTGGTGGCAGTATGATGCTGTGGGATTTATTTTTTTCTGCTGTAGTGAAAAGATGGAGGATGGAAGGAGCTAAATAAAGAGAATCCTGGAAGGAAACGGTTTTAGAGGACCTCCTCGTTTGGCTCAGAGGAGAAACCAACCTTCTTAACGGTTCTTCAAACCATGAAGCTGCTGCCTTCCTCTCTGCATGTTCCTCCTTCACACATTGACTTTAACATTGACTCCAACCTGCAGTAAGGAGCTCCTCAGCTTCACCCCTCCTAGACCACCATCCACCTCCTGACACCTTCAAACTACATCCCTCCTGAGTTCTACTCATAGTTCCCCGGCATATGATGGAGTCACTACCACCAAACCCAGTGTGCAGAAGAACAAGGCAGTTTCATGATTTTATCTAAGGCTCTGACCCACATGCAGAAGACCAAACAGAGAGACCAGGGAAAAGTTTAACAGGTTTTTTTGAGAGTTGGTGATAAGAGTCCAGTGCTGCTCTGAACACTGTCGAACCGGAACTGAAAAATGAAAGGGAAGATTCTGCGGTTAGTTCAGGCTCAGTGGGAAATTTGTGTCTTAGATTTGAAGAAAAGAATTAAGGCAGGAGGACTCACGTTTCCAGAAAAAGGTGTCTCTTGTTGAATCCAGTCGGTGTGGGTTGTTCCAGTGAATGACTTGCTCGTTGGATGGTGGACAGGGTTTACCCAGATTTTTTTACTTGAGGAACGGAGGTACTGACTGCCACTTAATTTTCCTGCGGTACTTGAACGGTACTTGTGGAGATGAATCCCCTGCTCAGAGAGACGTCCAAACAATCCTTGGGGGAAAAGTTGATCCAAACCAAAAGCTCGAATCCTCAGCTCAGTTTGGTGCTCAGAGAATCCTTTCAGGGGGGAGAAGGTCCAAAACATCCAGTTTGCAGGATGACTTCCTGCCGAGAGGCAAAGACAAAACAACAAGGTTAAACTCAGGTTGACAAAAACTCATTTTGACTCAGTAAAACTCAGCTGGGCTAGAGTACCCAAAACTGGCAAACACTCTGGTGTCGAGGTAGTGGCAGTCAGCAGCTTAAGAGTCCTCCGGTAATGAGGCAACCATCCGCAGGTGTGTGAGGAGGCCAACGAGAACCAGGCGCCACCTGGTGGTGGAGGGAAGACGAACAAAAGCACAACCCACACAAACTGGATTCCTAACAGGCAGAAGGAGAAACACTCAGAAGACCTGCAAGCAACGGTGGTTCTTCAGAACCGACCCAGGCTGCAGAGCGGAAATTTGTTTCACATTTTAAACACCAACTTCTTTCCAGTTTAAAATCATCCAAAACTTTGTTGCTTTTTGATACAATCTCCCTAAAATCCATTGAATTATACGTAGGAAGAAAAAAAGGAAGAGAGGGAATCTAACGACTTTTACTAAAAGCCTCCAGCTTGCCACCTCTGACATTCAGCGTGGATTGTCGGATTCTGATCTGCATCGCTGCCGGACCATCACCCACCGCTGGCCGTCAGGTTGACCGGTCCGCTGGGAAGAAAACCTCCAGCTTCTCCATATGGCTCCGCTGCTGTCCGACCCGAGGTCTGCATAATCACTGCCAGCTGGTTGGCCGGGTAACGGTGAGGTCAGCCCCCCCCACAAGAAGGAATTTAAAGATTTTCCAAGGATCCACATAGAGGCAAACTAAAGCAGCTGATCCATTTTCAGGTAACCCGGTCATCAAAAAAAAAAGAGAAAAATTTCAATATTTTTGCTAATTGAATGATTTCAGTCAGAGATACATAATCTGTCATGTATATATAATAATAATGTTGATCTAGCTTCGACCTATGACCACTTTAGAGCTCTTCTAAACGAAATTTCTTTTTGTATACACTCATGAATGTAAAATAACAAAAACTTGTCTAAGTCTAAGTTCGGTGTACAAACGCTGTATCCTTATCTTTGGGTTTCAGCAACTCATCTGGTTCAGGTGATCTCAGAGGTTGGTCTTTCCATGAAGGAGAAAGGAAACTTGTAGGATTCAGGGGATGGATTACAAAGCATTATATCATCTATATCCACTTATCTCTATATTTAAATACAGACAGCATCTCCTGCTGCAGTTACTGATGGGATTTTATTTGATGTAGGTTTTAAAGGGTATAAAACAAGCAGCTACACTGCAAAAACAATGTAGAGATAAGTGATGTCTTAAATGGAGCGTATTCACCCTTAATTTGAGTAGGTAAATGAGAGAGTTTGCCAATAGAATTGGTATTTATACTCTTAAAATAAGATAATTACATAATATGCACTTGAAATAAGACAATGTAATTGTGTTTTCTTATTTTAAATGTAAATTGTCTTGTTCCATTGGCAAAATGTCTCTTTTATCTCCTCAATCCAAGAACAAATGCACTTATTTTAAGAAAAAAATACTTAGCTAGATTTTGTTTTTTTCCAGTGTATCGAGAGCTTTTAGTTTGTCTAAATAGCCTGCAGTCAGCTGCTTTAGAGAAAGGCCCTTTGCTACCAACTCAGCTCTAAACATTTGGAACTAGTTCTAAAGTTAATTTCTTCAATATTAAAATGTTGGATAGCTAGATTTTTATCAGTAAAATGAAAACCACTTTAATCTGGATGTGCCAGACCTACCAGTACCTTTCAGCATAGCTTTAATCATAGTTTGTTTTATTACATTTGGTTTTAGCTACATTTGATTTAACTGAATGAATAATAAAGAAACGCCCTCATCCTCCCATCATGACCACCTTTACGTCTAAAGTGGAACCGAGGCGCTCTGAACAACGCAGGGCAAACGCGATGCTGCAGTAAGACAGAAGCGAGGAACATCAGACATAAAAAAAACTGCAGACATAAAAAACGATGGTCTGATGTAGTGATAGGTGTAGTTTTTTTTTGTTTGCAGTAGGGCTGTGCAATTAATTGCTTTTGCAATATAATCGCAATTCAACAAAACGCGATTTTCAAATCGCAGAGGCATTTAATTTTGGTAATCTCGCAATTAACAAGATTAATTAGCTAAATTTTTATCACAAGGCTGTAAGATACTTGGATTGGGTAAACAACCACACAGCAGTGGCAGTTAGCATCCAAATCCATGCATGCTAGCTCAATTTGAGCAACATTAAGGTTACAATAAAGTCCTGCAACGAAGGACCCTGGAAGGGAGCTTTCAAGGTCATTAAAAAACCTCAACTCTGCAGTAAAAAAATATTTACAGGATCGTGGTCTGGGCAAAGGGAAATCTAAAAAACACAATTGCAATATTGGTTTAAAGTAAACACAATGTTCATTTTTGGCAAAGTTGTCAAATTGTCATTTGCTCTAATCTGCAGTGCAGCAATAACAGGAAGGGGAGGAGGAAAACTGGAGGAGGTGTGTTTTCGTTCCGTGTTTTCCTGCATGTTTGGAAATGCCAGCTCCAGCAGTTATTTTATTTATTCCTTGGAAGCTGATGACCTTTCTCTGTGTGGCCAACCAACAAAGAAGAAATGTGAAGATGGCTCTGACACTATTTTGCCCTTATTAATCTGTTTACCGTATGTTAAAACATTTATTGAGACAATAGGTTGGGTTCACATTCTAAAATTGTTTTTCTTATTTTTTTTTTTCATATGGATTGGCCCAGATATTACTTGTGCATAAGGTTATAGTGTCTATAGGGACGGTTGCAATTCCACACATCAAGATAGAAATGCTAATAACGGGATTTTGGTAAAGCTGTCATGCACAATCATATCGTTGGGAAGTTGGTTTGAAAATGGACGCTCAAGCCGATTTTGCAATATTCATGTTTTAACAAAACAGTAAGGAAATCAGTTGTATTCATGTTTAACTAAGATATCCCAACATAATTTGTTTTAAAAACGTGGTTAATTGTAAAAATATACTTACGTTTGTTTTTTTACTTTTTTTTTTTTTTTTACATTTTTACTTTCACTTTCAGTTCTGGGAAGCCACTTCATTCCTCAACCTCCCCCTGGAAGTGATCATTAAATGGGTTTGGAAGGCACTTCCCCCATGCTCTTTAAATAATCGGGACACACTAACCTTACACGTTAACTCACAAAACCAAGTGCCAAGGTGCAAAACTAGTGCATGTGAGAGAAATAGGACCTATTCTCCCTAAAACCAAAACAGCAGGAGCAACATGATGGTCAGAGATGGGAAGTAACGAAGTACAAATACTTCGTTACTGTACTCAAGTAGATTTTTCTGATATTGTTACTTTACTTTACTACTTATTTTTATGGCGACTTTTTACTTCTACTCCTTACATTTTTACACAAATATCTGTACTTTCTACTCCTTACATTTTAAAAAATTGGCTCGTTACTTTAGTTTGAATCATTTCAATGGAGTTACCGTTATTATTTTTCACGTCATCAATACCAAATTCAATCTAATTGGATGGGAATCTACGTTGCATTTGACGCACCACTACAAGATGAATCGACAGATTCGGCGGTATTAATTGGCGGCAAATCATTGCAGCTTGGTGGCGGTGGCGTTAGCATAGTAGTATGGACGACGAGATGATTGAAAATGAACACAACGGAGATCTAGTCCTATTGGCAGACATCCATTTAAAATGTAGGCAACGGCATGAAAAAAGTGGTTTCTACTTTTACTTTTATACTTTAAGTAAATTTACAAGCCTGTACTTTGTTACTTTTACTTGAGTAAAGAAGTTTAAACAGTACTTCCACTTTTACCAGAGTATTTTTTAACACAAGTGAGTACTTTTGTCTACGGAAAGTGAGTACTTTTGCCATCTCTGATGATGGTTCTAAACCAGTATGACCCAGTTATCTGGATCCAAACCCAGGATAGCGTGGAACAGAACACAGGACGTGTACGCACTAACGGGGCTCTGTTAGCTAAGTGGGCTCTGTTAGTTCGTACCAGCAAGAGGACGACTGACCCAAATGTGGACCAGAACCATTCAATGAAAATAAGGTCCAACATACAACGAGCAACACGCTTCAGAAGCAGCAGCTGCTGGAGTTGGAAAAATAGAACTTTTACTGCTGGAGGAGAAACATCAAGCAATCAGAGAAGCTGATCTGGGAGCTGGCAGGGAGACGGACACAGTGCTGCTGATGCAGAGCGCTATGATCACTCCCTGGAAACAGTTTATTAACGTAAAATATATTCGATGTCATTATCCTGGTGCCTGGAGTTTGGATTACGTACGTGAAAAACACTAACATCTACTTTAGCCACCTCGCGCAGTTGTCGAAAATCGCAAAGAGGCGACCAGTGGCAGCGCTGTGCCGGTGTACACGGTCTTAGCGTGTCTCAGACAGGCAGGATGGTAATCTGGATGAACTGACTGCACAGATCAATTTAATTTTTAGGTGGACTTTCTCACTTAAAAGCATAATAAAACTACTGATCACAACAAATATAGCTGCCATTGTTACAGGCAAAGAAAGGATAGGGTAGCTCCGCCCAACAAGTGTCAGACCCAATTTATGACCGCGCAGCAAGAGCAGCAAAGATGCTTCAGCGGCGTATCAGAACTAAACTCATAAAAGCATAAAAAATGAAGCAGCAAGCGTGTTCACCACTTAACTTCAGCAGCCATTCAGACCCAACCAGGGCTTTTCTTTACAGTTTCACCCTAAAGCTGAGATCCCTGGTTCTGCTGCAGAGCCGCTCTGAAATAAAACCGGTGAGGCAGATCTTTCAGGCTGCGCTGTGCCGCAGTACTCGGAGCTGCAGGAATACGGTATTAAATCTGGAGTATTATGGGATGTGCTTGGGCTGTGATAGCCAAGGCCCCCTGCAGTAGTCACGAATGAATGAGTGAAGTATGAAATATCCGACAGCGTTCCGGTGCTGCTCTGGGTTCCAGGAGCCGGGCCTGGGCTCCTCTGCTCGGAGATCAGGCTTAGCCAATCAGAACCATTCCACTTCATTGGCCAGGGCCATCTCTTATCTCACCGCAGTGGAGAGGCTTTCCCTACTAATGCCACCCAGTTTGCTCGATCCTTCATCCTTTGCTTCACCTCATCCCCCCCTCCATTCCCCAGACTCTCTCTATCAACTGAAGCTCCCTCTTCTTCTACTCAGCTACTGCACTTCATCTGCTTCCATCGCTTTTCATTTCTCAGTCATGCACCTTTTCAGTTATTGGTTACGCATTGCTGAAGTGTGTGATAGGGCCTCTATGCCCGGGTGGAGAAATGGCTCTGGTCACACTGTAGATCCAAGGCAAATTCTAATGACTGTGTGTGAGTGCGTGGATGTGTGTCACGGGATTCACGGGGGAGCAAGAGTGAGAGACGCATAAGAAAAGTCAAGACTACTATTTCTTAAAAAAGGAAGAAGACAATCATGTTGGGCTTAAGGTGTTAATCTTTACATGGAGGATGGAGGGGGGTGTTAAATGATATACGGACTCACAGACAGATTCCGTTTAAGAACAGCTGATGGTGTGTTTAAATTTTTCCTCCCAGAGAAGCCAAAATGCAGCTTCCAGCCTGAAAATAATCGAATATCAAAAGACTCCTAGGAAGCAAGCGATGGCTTCAGCACAGAAACACACAAAGAACCGATGTGTTCGAATCCAGAGCTGTTATTCCACGCATGCTTCTAATCTTCAGAAAGGTTATGTGGACATGTTATGTTTTGAATGTTACATATCAGAGAGATGCTCTACAGGCATCAAACGGCATATTAAAACCGGATTCCCAGTCGTTCAAAGCTCGCCTAAGGACGTGCGCGACTCCATCGAATGCGACCCCCAACACACACACACACATGCAAATCAACAACAAATTCCCATTTATTTATTCTTGCACCATCACAGCGGCAAATTGCTTTGTAAATGGCACAGTTCCTTCATCCTCTTCTGTAAATACTATGTCATGGGCAATGTTAATAATCCTTTTGTTTGCTTGACCAGGAGCTCTCCAACGCCGCCCGTTTCTTTGATTCAATTACTCTGGTTGGGGGAGTGGGGAGAACGGAGGCCGGACCTTGAAGCCCCCCATGTTAATGACATTCAAATTGATCACTGTCACATGCTGTGGTGGTGTGGCCCACTTAAAACTGAGGGTAATGAAAAGAGGAGCTCTCCATTATGGAGAGCATAACTAAACATGACACCAACTCGCTGAGATTACAAGCCTCGCCGCCGCCTGCATGTACTTCAGCTTTGATGCTGCAGAGCCAGAAGATTGGAGACAAGGTTCCTCTTAGAACAAATAATAGATCACCTTTAATGAAAGGAACTTCTTGTCTCATGAGCAGGAAGACAACAGGGAGACAGTAGGAAGACAACAGGGAGACAGTAGGAAGAGAGCAGAAAGACAGCAGGAAGACAACAGGAAGACAGTAAGATGACAGCAGAAAGGCAACAGGTGGACACCAGGAAGGCATCAGGGAGACAGTAGGAAGAAAACAGGAAGACAGCAGGAAGGCAACAATGAGACAACAGGAAGACAGTGGGAAGAAAACATGAAGACAGTAGGAAGAAAACAGGAAGACACCAGGAAGGCAACAGGAAGACATTAGGAAGAAAACAGGAACTTAGTAGGAGGAAAACAGGAAGACAGCAGGAAGAAGGCAACAAGAAGACAGCAGGAAGTTAACAGGAAGACAGTAGGAAGACACCAGGAAGGCAACAAGAAGGCGGCAGGAAGTTAACAGGAAGATAGCAGGAAGACAGTAGTAGGACAGCTGGAAGACAACAGGAAGACAGTAGCAAGACAACAGGAAGACAGTAGGAAGACAAGAGGAAGACAGCAGAAGGGCAACAATAAGACAACAGGAAGACAGTAGGAAGAAAACAGGAAGACACCAGGAAGGCAACAGGAAGACAGTAGGAAGAAAACAGGAAGTTAGTAGGAAGACAACAGGAAGACAGCAGGTAGAAGGCAACAAGAAGACAGCAGGAAGGCAAAAGGATGACACCAGGAAGGCAACAGGAAGACAGCAGGAAGGCAACAGGAAGACAGCAGGAAGGCAACAAGAAGACAGCAGGAAGGCAAAAGGATGACACCAGGAAGGCAACAGGAAGACAGCAGGAAGGCAACAATAAGACAAGAGGAAGACAGCAGAAGGGCAACAATAAGACAACAGGAAGACAGTAGGAAGAAAACAGGAACTTAGTAGGAAGACAGCAGGAAGAAGGCAACAAGAAGACAGCAGGAAGTTAACAGGAAGACAGTAGGAAGACACCAGGAAGGCAACAAGAAGGCAGCAGGAAGTTAACAGGAAGATAGCAGGAAGACAGCAGAAGGGCAACAATAAGACAACAGGAAGACAGTAGCAAGACAACAGGAAGACAGTAGGAAGACAAGAGGAAGACAGCAGAAGGGCAACAATAAGACAACAGGAAGACAGTAGGAAGAAAACAGGAAGACACCAGGAAGGCAACAGGAAGACAGTAGGAAGAAAACAGGAACTTAGTAGGAAGAAAACAGGAAGACAGCAGGAAGAAGGCAACAAGAAGACAGCAGGAAGTTAACAGGAAGACAGTAGGAAGACAGTAGGAAGACACCAGGAAGGCAACAAGAAGGCAGCAGGAAGTTAACAGGAAGATAGCAGGAAGACAGTAGTAGGACAGCTGGAAGACAACAGGAAGACAGTAGCAAGACACCAGCAAGGCAACAAGAAGACAGCAGGAAGTTAACAATAAGACAGCAGGAAGACAACAGGAAGACAGCAGGAAGAAGGCAACAAGAAGACAGCAGGAAGTTAACAGGAAGACAGTAGGAAGACAGTAGGAAGACACCAGGAAGGCAACAAGAAGGCAGCAGGAAGTTAACAGGAAGACAGTAGTAGGACAGCAGAAAGACAACAGGAAGACAGTAGGAAGAAAACAGGAAGACACCAGGAAGGCAACAGGAAGACATTAGGAAGAAAACAGGAACTTAGTAGGAGGAAAACAGGAAGACAGCAGGAAGAAGGCAACAAGAAGACAGCAGGAAGTTAACAGGAAGACAGTAGGAAGACACCAGGAAGGCAACAAGAAGGCGGCAGGAAGTTAACAGGAAGATAGCAGGAAGACAGTAGTAGGACAGCTGGAAGACAACAGGAAGACAGTAGCAAGACAACAGGAAGACAGTAGGAAGACAAGAGGAAGACAGCAGAAGGGCAACAATAAGACAACAGGAAGACAGTAGGAAGAAAACAGGAAGACACCAGGAAGGCAACAGGAAGACCGTAGGAAGAAAACAGGAAGTTAGTAGGAAGACAACAGGAAGACAGCAGGTAGAAGGCAACAAGAAGACAGCAGGAAGTTAACAGGAAGACAGTAGGAAGACGACAGGAAGACAGTAGGAAGACACCAGGAAGGCAACAAGAAGACAGCAGGAAGGCAAAAGGATGACACCAGGAAGGCAACAGGAAGACAGCAGGAAGGCAACAATAGGAGAGCAGGATACAGCAGGAAGGCAACAATAAGACAACAGGAAGACAGTAGGAAGAAAACAGGAAGACACCAGGAAGGCAACAGGAAGACAGTAGGAAGAAAACAGGAACTTAGTAGGAAGAAAACAGGAAGACAGCAGGAAGAAGGCAACAAGAAGACAGCAGGAAGTTAACAGGAAGACAGTAGGAAGACAGTAGGAAGACACCAGGAAGGCAACAAGAAGGCAGCAGGAAGTTAACAGGAAGACAGTAGTAGGACAGCAGAAAGACAACAGGAAGACAGTAGGAAGACAACAGGAAGACAGTAGCAAGACACCAGAAAGGCAACAAGAAGACAGCAGGAAGGCAAAAGGATGACACCAGGAAGGCAACAGGAAGACAGCAGGAAGGCAACAGGAAGACAGCAGGAAGGCAACAAGAAGACAGCAGGAAGGCAAAAGGATGACACCAGGAAGGCAACAGGAAGACAGCAGGAAGGCAACAATAAGACAAGAGGAAGACAGCAGAAGGGCAACAATAAGACAACAGGAAGACAGTAGGAAGAAAACAGGAACTTAGTAGGAAGACAGCAGGAAGAAGGCAACAAGAAGACAGCAGGAAGTTAACAGGAAGACAGTAGGAAGACACCAGGAAGGCAACAAGAAGGCAGCAGGAAGTTAACAGGAAGATAGCAGGAAGACAGCAGAAGGGCAACAATAAGACAACAGGAAGACAGTAGCAAGACAACAGGAAGACAGTAGGAAGACAAGAGGAAGACAGCAGAAGGGCAACAATAAGACAACAGGAAGACAGTAGGAAGAAAACAGGAACTTAGTAGGAAGAAAACAGGAAGACAGCAGGAAGAAGGCAACAAGAAGACAGCAGGAAGTTAACAGGAAGACAGTAGGAAGACAGTAGGAAGACACCAGGAAGGCAACAAGAAGGCAGCAGGAAGTTAACAGGAAGATAGCAGGAAGACAGTAGTAGGACAGCTGGAAGACAACAGGAAGACAGTAGCAAGACACCAGGAAGGCAACAAGAAGACAGCAGGAAGTTAACAATAAGACAGCAGGAAGACAACAGGAAGACAGCAGGAAGAAGGCAACAAGAAGACAGCAGGAAGTTAACAGGAAGACAGTAGGAAGACAGTAGGAAGACACCAGGAAGGCAACAAGAAGGCAGCAGGAAGTTAACAGGAAGACAGTAGTAGGACAGCAGAAAGACAACAGGAAGACAGTAGGAAGACAACAGGAAGACAGTAGCAAGACACCAGAAAGGCAACAAGAAGACAGCAGGAAGGCAAAAGGATGACACCAGGAAGGCAACAGGAAGACAGCAGGAAGGCAACAAGAAGACAGCAGGAAGGCAAAAGGATGACACCAGGAAGGCAACAGGAAGACAGCAGGAAGGCAACAATAAGACAAGAGGAAGACAGCAGAAGGGCAACAATAAGACAACAGGAAGACAGTAGGAAGAAAACAGGAACTTAGTAGGAAGACAGCAGGAAGAAGGCAACAAGAAGACAGCAGGAAGTTAACAGGAAGACAGTAGGAAGACACCAGGAAGGCAACAAGAAGGCAGCAGGAAGTTAACAGGAAGATAGCAGGAAGACAGCAGAAGGGCAACAATAAGACAACAGGAAGACAGTAGCAAGACAACAGGAAGACAGTAGGAAGACAAGAGGAAGACAGCAGAAGGGCAACAATAAGACAACAGGAAGACAGTAGGAAGAAAACAGGAAGACACCAGGAAGGCAACAGGAAGACAGTAGGAAGAAAACAGGAACTTAGTAGGAAGAAAACAGGAAGACAGCAGGAAGAAGGCAACAAGAAGACAGCAGGAAGTTAACAGGAAGACAGTAGGAAGACAGTAGGAAGACACCAGGAAGGCAACAAGAAGGCAGCAGGAAGTTAACAGGAAGATAGCAGGAAGACAGTAGTAGGACAGCTGGAAGACAACAGGAAGACAGTAGCAAGGCACCAGGAAGGCAACAATAAGACAGCAGGAAGACAACAGGAAGACAGCAGGAAAACAGAAGAAAGGCAACAACAAGTCAACATGAAGAAAGCAGAAAGACAGTAGAAGGACAGCAGGATGGCAACAGGAAGAAAGCAGGAGGACAGCAGTAGGACAGTAGGAAGAAAAGTGGTAAAGAGCAGGAAGACACGTTCATCTAGTGACTGAACACTGAGGTCCAAACCAACCCTTCATAAACAAACTTGTTAAAGCTGAAGGAAAATTATCCATTTTAAGTTTCTGTAGAAATGGAAATCTAAACATTATGAGCTGCGTTGTAACAATGAACCAACAAATAGACAATTAGAGCAGCTGCCAAAAATAAAGCTGTTCCACCAGTAAACCCATATGAGGTTCTGTTCGCTAGAATCCATGCAGGAGCTCTAGAAATGGAGGAGATAAGACCAATACTCAAACTGGACAATCATGATGGGAGGATATGAAGGTAAATCCAGGGCAATCCTGGAAGAAAACATGCAGAGGTGCTCTGACTGAAGAGAGGTTCAATTTCCAGTAGGAGAACCTTCCTCAACATCCTCTAAGATACTATGGATGATTGAGACCAGAGCAGATCCATAATTTTAGAATGGACTTGTCAAAGTTCCTACTGTGAATCAACGTATGTTGTTTTACTGTTTAGTAAAGAAAAAAACAACAACTGTTCAGTCTGTAAAGCTTCAAGGAAGGTAGAGAAACCCATCTAGAAAACTGTGGTTAAAGACCATCCACATTATGATTAATTTATGCCGCATTTGCATAAAAATAAAATATAAAAAAACAATCAATTCAACTCAGTTTATTTCTATAGCGCCAATTCACAACACGTGTCCTCTCAAGGCACTTTACAGTTCACCAGATCATCCAGTCAGATTGATTTAAAGTTTTCTATCTAAGGAAAACCAGTTGATTGCAACGACTCGTTGACTTGAATGCAATCCCTCACACTAAGCATGCTTGTAGCGACAGTGGAGAGGAAAAACTCCCTTCTAACAGGAAGAAATCTCCAGCAGAGCCAGGCTCAGTTTGAGTGGCTGAGAGGCTGACTGGGGTTCAAGGAGATACAAAAGGCAAATGTAAAAGGCGGCCCCGACCAGGAAACACACAGCCAAGTAGACAAGCCAGCTATCACGTCAGGGGATGAAGAGAGAACATCCAGCCAGCCACAGGCAGAGAAACAGGACTACACTGGAAAAACATGCTGATCTCCAACGTCTATAAACAAAGGTGTTGATGGAAGCAGCACAGCTGATATTTCTCTCCAGAATGGTGTGGTGGATGTACTGTTTTCATCCCAGTCTACAGTTATGTATTAATCAGAGTTGAGCAAACAATGAAATACTCTGAGGATTGTTGGTGGAACATAGATAAATGTGGTAAAGCTTCAGGGGTGTGAATACTTCTACAGAGGGCTGTAGAGCTACACTTAAACCTGGCCTGGTGGGGGTGGAGGTGTACAAGTTGATTCGAGTAAATGCAGACACAGGTGGAGAACAGCATGGCGATGCATGCACAGCACCAGATAACTTAAATGAGTCTTCTGGGAAATATCAAAGCTGCCAGAAAGCGGGGCTACTTCAGTCATTTTCATTACACCTAATGGGCTCTCGTCTCTCCGCAGGGAAGCGCAGGGAAACCAAAAGCTATGGAATTAATCTCGCTTTTATCGACCAGCGCCGCAAAGTTATCATCTTTACCTGGTGTTTTATGTCCTACTGCTTATTTAAGCTTACTACCTTCAAAAATTTTTTTTCCAGTTTTATTGATTTACAATTTTCTTATAAACTATACCAACACTACCACATTAGAAGAAATAAAAATATGGAGCTCTCATTGCAGAACATGAAACAGGATGACAAAGACGCCAGAAAACATAACATTAAAAGAAAATAAACTAGGAGGAGTTTCCTTTAAGTGTCCTCATAAAAAGAGACATTATGGACGTTTGATGGAGGCAACATGTTTAAGGAAGAACACGAAACATTATCAAGCCTTTGACAAGAAGAATTTAAGACAACTTGCATTGTCAGGAGGACTTCCATCATTACCAGTGGAAACATGCAGAAAGCTGCTCAGCAGTCATAATGAAAAATATTCCACTGATTACTGAAAATTAGGTTCTTTTTAAATTTTGCATAAAACAAACTTTCATGCTTTCTTTTAGGGAAACAGACTGGTGGTTCACAGCAGAAGCCCGAAAAAACTTAAAGGAAAAGTCCGCTCATATTCAGAAATCAAACTCTTGAAACTACTTTAAATATAAAATTATTACATACTGTTCAATAAATGATAAGTGTTTTTAATTCAGAGCTTTACTGGAGGCATCCATGTTTGTCAAAGAACACTACTGCCACCTACTGGTTTGTGACGTCACGGTGCGGTATCGGCTGTTGATCAAGTCCCAGTGCTGTATCTGGTGTTTGTCACAACGCGCTATTATCCAAGTCATCTTGAAAACATTCTTCTTCCAAATGTTGGCTACATATTACGTGTTTTTTCTCTGGCCAGAAATTTGATGGCAAATCCTCCCTCTTCAAGTTGGTAATCCAACGATGAACCCGTCCGTGGAGGATCAGAAATCGGAAAGGTGAAATAACTCTTTTTCACTTTTACTCGATGTATTCTAGCATCCAGCTGCCATGCACGTGGGCATTGTCAGTTTCACTATAGCTCTGGTGAATTTCAATGGTGAAGTCCTCTGGAAATCTTCAATAATTGTTGTTGATTGCAGATGTGTCTAGTAGCTCCCATTGATTCTGCTTGTAAAGCGGGGAGTATGATGCTAGGCTTACCGCACCGTGACATCACTGCTGGAAGATGTCAGGTGATTGTGACGAAACAATAATTATTTTTTATTGATGAATGCTAAATGAAATCACAGCAAATGTATTAGTTTTAGGTAGTGTTGCACCGATGCCATTTCTTGGCCCCTGATACCTGGCTGTGCAGTATTGGCCAATACCATCTGTTTTAAATTGATGTGTGTGTGTACATGAAGAACTACATACTAATTGGATGTAAAATAATTGCCATTATGGCTTTGTCAAGCTGCTGACTACCTTTGTGAAGCAGGAAAAAGACTAATGCAAAGTGAATCCAGTCGAACTTTTCATTGCATACATGGAATGGCTGAGAATAGTTGAATAAACTTTTGGTTCTTAAAATCTTAGCGGTTTTTGGTACCCGCCCCATACTGGTATCGGTGCAACATTAGTTTTAGGTGTAGATAATAACCTATTGATTATTTCTTGTTGACCAGACTTTTCCTTTAAGGTTTTGGCCATAACACGTCCACACCCTGGCTTTCATGGTGCAGGTCTCAGGCAGCAGATGGAATATTTGGTACCTTCAGGCTGCTAGTTGGTTCCTTCATGGTGGAGGGGATGGCGGTCAAATGAAAAACGATTAAATTCTTCCCTGGATTCAGAATCTTTCCTTGGATCAGCTGGTGCAGTTCTTGAATCCTGGTGTCTGGTTGATAGGTGGACAGATGGGTTGGAAGATATTCGCCTTTATGAGGTGATTGATCAGGTCTTTTCTGTTAAAGACGGTGCCAAACGTTGAAGCTCCTGATTCAGACAAAGATGAAGATGACTGAAAGAAACAGATCCTGAATATGAGGCGATAAGAAAATCTTAAGTATTTATTCACTGGATTGCTGATTGCCAAAAAAAAGTGAAGCCACCAGCCGCCATATTGGTACTCCCCACTGCCACGGAGACGCACCATAAAAATGCATCCTCTGTGCAGCATAGGGCTGCAAAAACAAGCAGTTTGCCAGCTCTGGCAGGATGTTTCCTATGTAATTTCACAGTCAGTGGATGTACTAACCAAGAATACTAGCATATATGGATTTTTCAAGAAATCCATATTTACGCCCATGTATCCTATAGTATAGTATGTCGCGTGAAATTAGTCTGGCTATCTCGGACTGAGCCGAAGATAGTGACTGAGTTAGCCATTGACATTGTGTCTAACGTTAGAAAATAGAGTTAATAGAAAGTAATTCACTGTGAAATGTCAATGTAGTAATTCTTTAGTAAGTGTATGATTCTGCCGTTGTTGTAGTGTTTGTTGTATTTTTCAATTGAAAAAGTCATGTGCTGAAATATATTGTTTTCTATATTATTTATATTTTATATTGACGGCAAAAAGCAACTCAAACATTTTTTACTGTTTCCACAGAAGTTGTTGACTCTTTGACTCCAGTCTGTGTGCTGTTGTTCCATCGTTTGTCTGATTCGATGGAGGGCGGAACAGGGTTTACCCAGAATGCGGTTGTTTGTAGGTAAACGGAGAAGCTGATTGCCACTCAGATTTCCTGCGGTACTTGAACGGCTCGTAGTGGAGATGAATCCCTTGCTCAGTGTGAAGCTCAAACGATATCTTGGGGAAAAGTAGATTCAAACCTCCAGTTTAAATCCTCAGTTTGAAGCTCAGATGATCCTTCCAGGGAGAGAAGGTCCGAAACATCCAGTTTGCAGGATGACTTCCTGCCAAGAGGCAAAGACAAAAGACAAGATTAAGACTCAGGTTGATAAGAACTCAGTTTGACTCAGCAAAACTCAGCTTGGCTAGAGTACCCAAAACTGGCAAAAAACTCTGGCCTCTGGGTAGTGGCAGTCAGCAGCTTAAGAGCACTCCACAGGTAATGAGGCAACGAGCTGCAGGTGTGCAGGGAGGCCCAATGAGGACGGGGCACCACCTGGTGGAGGAGAAAAGGAAACACAGAAACAACCCACAAAAACTGGATTCCTGACACCCAGACAACGATAATAACATCATGCAGCGCCCAGTAGCGTGTGTAATCTGTTTATGGTGAACAAAGTAACTGAAAGACCATGATATGAAAGGGGAGAGCTGGGAAGCGCTGTCTCTAGCTGTCGCTAGCTGTTGCTAGCTGTAGCTAACAGGTTAGCCTCTTTTAGCTTGCTCAGTTAGCCATATTAAGCTACACTACTTTTAACTTTGTATCAACAACAACCATTCATTTTCTACAAGTAGAATAACTGTTTTCTTCGTCTAAAATCCCTACGAAATTCATTTATTAGGATGTCCCATTTGACCTCTGCCCTCAGATCTTAATAAAAAGAATTACAAAAAACTGAGACTTTTTGTGTCAGCATTTTAAACGGCAGTGTTCAGTCTTAGAACACATTACTTTCCCTCAAGACTGACAATGATTGTTTCGTACTAATATACCACAATATAGGTAATATGGTGAAACTCCGAAAGAGACTAAATCGTTGAGAAATGGGTGCAATACAGTTTGTCTGAGTGGAGTTGCCATATGATGACGTCATAAAGGGCAGATTATGCGTCTGCAACCGCACACATCAAATGTCGCTTGCGTCTGGTCGCGAACCAGTTTTGCTGATATGCTTCTACACCGTCTGTCTGGAATTTCTAGGGACGCGCAGCAGTTTCCCGCCAAAGCGCTGGGGGAACCTATTCGAGAACTTGCAAGAACTTCGGCGGATGGTCACGAGTACTTCTTTGGCGGCGCCTGTGGGAATATTTATCTTCCAAAAGAAGATGTTTGAGGCATCGTACAAGTGGGTTGTACTTCCGAACGTCCTTGATCAACCTTTCGTCTTGGTTATCCATTATTGTTATTAATTCTCGCTTTTTAAAAATGGAGCGCCCAGGCATCAAATCAAGAAGGACGACCGCACAGACAGCCAGAAAGGCATACCAAGGACCAATCACAGATGCTTTTTAACTGCACACTTCCGCTTAAAGTCTGCGCGGGTTTGCGAATGTCCAACGCATAATCAGAATTTTTGAGGTGCGCGCCGATGGTTGCAGAACCTCTGTGCGGGGGGACATGGTTGCACACTATGCGTGAGAAGCATAAATTTGCCTTAAGAAGGGGCAGGCACCTGAGCAGATCTGACCGCCCGATCTGATTCCTACAACGGCATTCAGAGAAAAGCAGCGTTGGGGGATGCTCATCAGCCTCCTCCAGTGGAAACGAAGCAACAACCTGCATTGCTCTGTCGCCTTTAGGCAGAGCGTCTCAATCAGAATAAATCTGAGATAAAGGCTGTAATTACTGTAGCTGGACAGGAGCTCCCAGTAATGCATTGGTCAATAGCAGCCTCAGGGCTGACAGGGACACACCAGCAAGCGTTCACTTGAAGTCAAGTCACAGAGACAATGTTTACAGAGACGACGTCCGACGGTAGGAGGAGACGAAGACGAGGGTCACTCTTCATCTTTAATTCTCCATCGACAAAGAGACAGACGAGGAGAATCCTCCGTTCCCAGATGGAAAGGCTCTGTGAGCCTCCATTTAATAAAATGGCATTACCTCCAATGGTGTTCAGCCAATCAGAAAGCCATTCCGCCATCATGTGACGTGTAGAAAATATAGCCCATCTCATAAAGTACTTTTACATCCCAGCCCGCCCGATGAGAGCAATATCATCACATTTATGAGAAAATAATGATTTCTTCTTGGAATTTATGAGCATCTTGTAGAGAAAAGGCTTCATAAGAATTATATCAGTATGAAGGAAGAGGAGGAAGTGGAGGGAAGAGGAATCCCTCCCTTTAATTTGTTTTTCCCCTCAAGGGAATAAATACAGCTCTGTAATATCAGGCATAAAAGTCAGTCTTGTCGACAAAGAATAGGCCAATTAGTTGAGCTACGAGGAGATGAATCGGAGGAATCAAAGCAGATCAATGAGGGAGATTCACTCCTGCTCTGCAGCACCAATCAATAGCAGCTCCGAGACATGGACGTGATTAGAGATCGCTGGGTCACAGCTAAAGTGTTCATAATCAAGAGGCAAAGTTTCATAAGTGCGGCGCTCGGCGAGGGCTCGCAACGCGGAGTCCATCATCTGCCGTGGCAGCAAAATTACTTTAGTGCCGCTGCAGAAAGACCAAATATTAAAGCAGGCTTTATGGCTTTATTTCGACAGCAGAGGAAGATGAGGAGTTCTCGGTTTTAGTGATGTTTTAATGATGAAAGCTTTTTAATTTCATAAACATTTACAGATGGTAAATAACCAGCTGAGATGTTTGTATCTGGTTACATGGAGAGGCTTTATTAAACCCCTTAAATCAGATAGTTTGACAAACTGCTGATAACTTTTTTATTACATTCTAATTCATAATGTTATCTAAAACATCCAGAAGCGGATTATGTCAGCAGCATTTCCATCAGCTCAACGGGTGCGATTACAGGCGTCAAAGATGGCTTCCTGAAAGTTTGAGATGCTTCTCCAGTTTCACATTTGGTTTAAAGTTTTGGTTCAGAAGCAGACAGGCAGGGACTGATCTGACACATACAGGACAGCCTGCAGACTGACTCTGAGTAGCAGTGGCTCTGCTCCTCATTTTAGTGACTCTACCTGGATGGAAAAAATAAAATAGCTAATGGTTAACTGTTATCGGCACTAACTTGCTGCCTTAACGTCAGACTCTTATCAGGCAATAAAAAAATATCTCCGTTAATCTATTCTCACAGTTGGGTTGGAAGCTGGGTCAATACTTAGGATGACTTTTACCTTGATATTTTAGTACAGATGTATATCTCGGGGTAGGGTGGATTTGCCGTTAGGTAATAATAGGCAGTTGCCAAGGGCCCCAAGTTCCTGGGGGCCCTATAATACTCTGTTTACATGTTTGGTTAATACAAATGTTCCTTATTTGTGCAAATTAATTATGTTTTTGAAAGAATTCCTTTGCTATAATTGCCATCAGAACACTTATAATATTAAGTGTTCTTTCAGTGTCCACCATATTGGATCAGTCCATTTGCTGCACATGTTCAGAAAGGTCCAACCAGACAGCAGCATACCATTTGAAAACAAACGATGCGAAGAGCAGTGTTGCCAACTTAGCGCTTTGTTGCTATATTTAGTGACTTTTCAGACCCCTCTAGCACTTTTATTTAAAAAAAAAATCAAGAAATCTAGCGACTATTTTCTGCTACTGGAGACTTTGAAGACAACATCTAAAAGCAGCTAACTCTGCTCTCCAGAGCGAGTAGATTGGTAACCCCGCCTCCTGCTCTCCTCTATCTTGTCTGCTGTCATGATTCATGCAGCTATTATTTCATCCAAATGAAAAATGGAGAACAGATAAGCAGATCATGGCTTGTCTACAGTGAAAAGAAGGACTGGGTTATTTACTTTGGCCTTTTTGGAAACACAGGAAGGAGCAATCAGCTAAGTGAGCTGATTGCTCCTTCTTTCATTCCTTTAGAGACAGCATGAAAAGTCAGCTAAAGACAAAACATAGAGAGGAAAACAACAAGAAAAGGTACAAGAAGAGAGGGGCAAAACCTAGAACAAATAATGTTTGTCTATTCTATTTTTTAAATTACTGTATCTATATAATGGGTCTGTTTTATGGGTTTTCTTCTCAGTTCAGAGGGCCCCCTACCTGTCCTTGCCTAGGGCCCAAAATTTCCTAAATCTGCCCCTGTCTGGGAAGTCTTCCAACCTTTGACGGTGTACTGTGAAATTTCCACATTGAATGTGATGTACTGTTGGAGCCTCTTTAGAGTTAGGTTCATTTCTTTTGCTAAATTAAATTTAAATAAAATAAAATGTAAATTAAATTAAATTTTCTTTTACTAAATTATTAATGTTGCAGATTAAAGGTAATTCGAATGGTAGATCTATTGTTATTTGTTTATTTATCTTATTTGACCCTCCTCCTAGTCAGGCCGCCTCCTGACAAGGAGGCTTGTTAATAACAAGCAGAAACAGCTGATTGTAAGGAGTAAAACAGTTTCTCCACCGCCAATTAACATTTATATTTAGATTTTTGTAAGTCAGCTTATTTTTATAAGTAAATAAAACACCTTCTGAGTGGAAAAGCTCCTCCTGAAAACTACTCGGGCGTTTTATTTTTTATTTTTGTGATCACTCACAGACGAACAGAGAAAGCAGCCATTGAGCCGTGAGTAAAATCAGCTGATTGAGTTTGTGCTGCAGAGAAACAATTGATCACTACAGAAAGCAAAGTTGTTGATTTGGGAAAAGGATTTAGGCAAACAAGGATGTTTGTTGATGAACTTTTCCAAAGTGAAGAGATCTTTGTTATCATTAATGATGTCTGACCCTCAAACTCCGCCTGTGTCTGAAGAACATATTAAACATGGATGCAGTAATAAAGACGCCGGGTTTGCTTCAAGAAAAATTTATTAAACAGGCTGCTCATGCCATCTGCTTAAGAAACCTGTTCAAAGACTTAATTTTACTTATTTAGGTAGCTCACACATATCATGAATTCAATCTGAAAAACTCACACAAAGAGAAAAGACAATTAGGAGAAATTTATTGATACAATTACTTTATTCATTGGCGCTCAGACCTCGGCAGGAAACATAGCACTTAATTTTGATAGATATGCATGAACAGAGCAAAGAACAGGGGTGGTTCCCTCCAGGCCTGAAACAGGTGGTGGAGTGGAGATAGATGAAGTTGGTCAGTCTGTAGACTGGTGGTTAGAGAGACGGTCTGCTGAGCTTTATGGGGAGATACAGTGGACTGCATGAGCTGATACTAGAGCTTCACTCAGGGACCTGGAAGATGGAAGTCCAGTTTGGATAACACAGGTTGAGAGAACCTGTCCATGATGAGCAAGCATGAAGCGACAGTGGAGAGGAAAAACTCCTCGTTGGGAAGAAACCTCTGGCAGAACCAGGCTCAACATGGCGGTCTTCTGCCGGACCAGTTGAAATGAGACGTGAAACGCAGTAAGAGTCGGAATGACACTCTGATGAAGTTTTAGCTATGACGGTGAAGGAGGGGCTGGAGGAGGGTTGAAACGGGGCCATCTGAATGAAGTCATAGTGCACCCGCGCACAGGAGCAGACAGGTGCATATCGGAGGCCTTTGGGAGGAGTTTCAGATGCCGATTTGCTTTCGTGGAGGTGTGGTTCAAAGCTGATTGGCTGTGACGCAGGTGGATGTATGAAAATATCTAGATTAATAATTAATTACAAAGAGATTAATCTAGATTAAAGAATATATATCTATGCCCACCACTAAAAATAACCCAAAGATACTTGTTTTCTGAGTTTATTTCTAAAAACAAGGCAGTTTGATGACATTGTTTGGCTAATTGGAAATCAGTTTTAATGAATAAATAAACAGTGTTTTTGAAAAAAAAAAAAATAAATAAATAAAATATATATATATATATATATATTTATATATATATATATATATATATATATATATATATATTTATATATATATATATATATATATAATGACTTTCTATTAATATTCATAATTTGATAAAATAATGAACTCAAGTAAAACATCTATTTGAGTCTATTTGATTTTAATAGTAGAAATTAATCTTTTTCTCTTGAATCTAAAAGTTATCACATGAACTGTGTGACCAAATCAAACTCATGGTTTTTTCTTTAATGACTAATTGACTCTTTTTGATTCAGCGTTTTGTGTTCAGAAAAGCTTCTTTTGACTTTCAGTATTTTGCCATCCTTTATATTAGGATGAAAATATGAGGCTTTATGCATTTTTTGACATTATAATGTTTATAACATCTCTGCACTTGAATCCTATTTTTAAAATGTTTCTGGATAAAATAGTTTTACATTTTTCAACCAATATTTTCATAATATATCTTCATCTGTTCCTGTTTGGCTGTGACTCCATCCTGGAGAGAAATATCAGCTGTGCTGCTGCCATTAACACCTTTGTTAATAGATATTGGAGATTGGCCTGTTTTTCAGTGTAGTCCTGTTTCTCTGACTGTGACTGGCTAGATGTGCTCTCTTCATCCTCTGATATGGAGGCTGGCTCGGAGCTCGTCTGCCTGGCTAAATATTTCCTGGTTGATAAGTTCCTTTTGTATCTCATCTTCTGTCTCCTTAAACCCCAGTCGGCCTCAGCAGATGGCTGCTCACACTGAGCCTGGTTCTGCGGGAGGTTTCTTCCTGTTAAAAGGGAATTTTTTCCTCTCCACTGTTGCTACAAGCATGCTTAGTGTGAGGGATTGCATTTGAGTCAATGAGTCGATGCACTGGTTTTCCTTAGATAGAAAACTTTGAATCAATGTGACTGGATGATCTGGTGAACTGTAAAGTGCCTTTAGATGACATGTTGTGAATTGGTGCTTTAGAAATAAACTGAATTGAATAAACTTCTGTGATGTAATTTCCCTCTGAAAGATCGCTGGCTTTGATTGGTGTTTGTTGAACAATGATCCTGCTGACGAGAAATGGCTTCAACACATTGATCATAACTGTTTATTTGTTTCATCAGGTTAGATAAGTAATTAATAATATTTCTCAGGCTTAAGAATAATATCCATTAAGTGCTTTTTATGCTCCACAGAAATAAAAACTAAAAGTCAATAGTAATGATTTAAGGAAACCGAAGTCTAGAACAAGAATGCAGCCAAGCCAAACCTGACCCAATGCTGTGGGAACTTCCTGGTTTTTAGTTTAAAATAAAGCAAGTAGAACCCAACATCCTAAACATTCATATATAAAAAACATTCATTCAGATAGAAATCTTAAATACCTCAAACAGTAGTTGTCAGCTTTGAACAGGGAGTGATTAGCTGACAGAGGAGGTGTGATGATTAGCAGCTTAGGGACAGATGTGCAGAAACAGCGACTGACTGAAGCTGTTATTTTACCAGCGAGTTGGCTGTAGGACTCCAGGGTAACCTGGGTCCTATTCTACTAAACCAAGATAAGGGAATAAACCTCCATCTACTGTGGCTGGACTGGAGCATAAATGTTACAAATACTGAAAATATAAAAGCAGGCTGCATACTGCCATATTAAAAACAGTAATATAAATTGTTAATTAGCCAAGTAATCTAATTATTTTTTCCTTATTATAGTAGCCTATACAATTACTACCTTTGTAATTGTCTATGTGCCGTTGCTACTGTTCAGTGTTTATAAAGATGGGTGTTTTTCTAAGTTAATATACGATTGCTGTGTTGAAGGGAATAAAGAAATTCCCATATTTAATTTTTTTGAAATATTTAACTGCATTAAATGTTAGGTTTTTTTAAGGATGACATGGGGTTTGATGAAGCAGTCTCAATAAACTCAGACTTAAGCCCAGACTCAGACTTAAATGGCACGCAAAACTGAACCAGACTGTGCCAGACCTAACCGAACTTCGCTAAACTGGTGCTTGTTCATGGTTAATTTCTGGCTCTCAGATAACAAAGAGCGCATGAGCAGATCACGTCATCTCCTTATAGTCAATTCAATTCAGTTTATTTCTAAAGTGCAAATTCACAACACATGTCATCTCAAGGCACCTTACAGTTCACCAGATCATCCAGTCAGATTGATTCAAAGTTTTCTATCTAAGGAAAACCAGTTGATTGCATCGACTCATTGACTGGAAGGCAATCCCTCACACTAAGCATGCTTTGACCTTTGCCTCCTCAGGAGGTGGAGGCAGCTCTGGCCCTTCTTATACCGGGCATTGGTGTTATGAGTCCAGTCCAATTTATTATTGACACGAACATCCAGAGATTTGAATCTCTCTACAGTTTCCATTTCCCGCCCCAGGATGTTTACAAGGGAGTGAGGTGGGGGTCTTCTCCTGAAGTTGATAACCATTTCTTTGGTCTTACTGGTGTTAAGACACTGGTGGTTCTTCTCACACCAGTCCACAAAGTTCATGATGACCGATCGATACTCCAGCTCGTTCCCCTCAAGAACATAGCCTACATTGGCCTAGCGATTGGAGAACTTCTAGAGATTGCAGGTGTCCGAGTTGTAGGTAAAGTGAGAGGTTTATAGGCTGAAGATGAATAGAGACGGAACGCTGCCCTGGGGACCCAGTACTGCAGACTGCCACCTCTGACTGGCGGCCGATCAGCCGCTCATACCGATGGTCATACTGCCCATAAACTACCTCATGGTAGTAGATGTCTTGTCACTCTAAGCAGGCATACAGTAAGATGAGGAGAGAGAAACATCCTGGGATAACATGAGAAAGCATCTTTCAACTAAACTGAAACAGGAAGAAATTAATAAAAGGAAAATTCAGTCATCTTCAACTTGCCCCACTGCGTTTTTTGTTTGTTTTCATGTTTTTCTATTTCCAAAGTGGTTTAAAGACCAAAATAAGTTATATAAAAAAACCTCAATGGGTTCAAGAGGATTCCTGTTTGCTGTTCAACTATTTTAGATTTTTAAAAAGTTGATCACATGCTGCCTGACACGTTCAAAAGAGTGAATAACATAAGAGGTCTCTTCAAATTAGTTCTTTACAGAAAAAAATATTATCTCTTTAATGAAGATGATGTGATAACTGGAGGTTAAATTTAATCATTAGTTTAATAAATTTGACTGAACTGTAAAGTGCCTTGAGATGATGTGTTGTGAATTGGAGTTATATAAATAAACTACTAATGTGGACTTTCAGACACAACGACAATGCAAAAAAGGTGGTGTTAGCCTTCTAAGGTTAGCAAAGTTTTGGGGCATTAGCAAACCAACGTTCTCTTGGTAGGGCTAACAGGGTCAGGCCACAGCTTTGCGTTTAAGATGAGTAAACAAACACGTCTAATTTTACCCTAAAACAATGTTTATTTCATGTCATCCGTTACAACGAATTGTCATCTCAAGGCACCTAACAATTCACCAGATCATACATTCAAATTGATTCAAAGTTTTCTGTTTATCTATAACCAGTTGATGCATCGATTTATTGACTCGAAAGCAATCCCTGACACTAAGCATGCTTGTAGCGACAGTGGAGAGGAAAAACTCCCTTTTAACAGGAAGAAACATCCAGCAGAACCAGGCTCAGTGTGAGCAGCCATCTGCTGAGGCCGACCAAGGTTCAGGGAGACAGAAGCAGAGATAGAAAAGGCAACTCTAAAAGGCGGCCCTTTCCAGGAAACACACAGCCAATAGTTTATGTAGAGCAAAATATATCTGGAAATAATTAAAAATGTCTTAAATTAAGGGTATTTATCCTTAATTTGAGTAGGTAAATAGATGATTTTCCAATGGAATTAGTATTTTTACTCCTAAAATAAGATAATTAGATAATATGCACTTGAAATAAGAAAATGCAATTGTTTTTTTATTTTAAATGTAAATTGTCTGGTTCCATTGGCAAAGTGTGTCACTTACCTCCTCAATTCAAGAAAAAAAGCACACATTTTGTCAGGGCTCCACAGTCTGTGTGTTTGTTTAGTTTTTTTTTGTCTCCCTTCCACCAACAGGAGGCGCCTGTTCTGGTCCGCCTTCTCACACACCTGATGATGGTTACCTCGTTAACAGAGTGTTCTTAAGCTGCTGACTGCCACTACCTCGACGCCAGAGTGTTTGCCAGTTTTGGGTACTCTAGCCGAGCTGAGTTTTTTGCTGAGTAAGACTGAGTTCTTGTCAACCTGAGTTTAAACTTTGTTTTTTTGTCTTTGCCTCTCGGCAGGAAGTCATTCTGCAAAGTGGATCTTTCGGACCTGAACTCCCTAAGGCAGCGGTCCCCAACCTTTTTTGCACCACGGACCGCTATATGTCAGACATATATATATATTGGGGGGCTACGATGAAGTAAAATGATATGACTGGCATAAAATCAAATACAAACAGCATAAAAATAAAACAACAAGCCGGTCCCATCGAGGCGTAATCGGAGACAATGACAGACGAAGTGTGCTCCTGATGTCCAGTCTGCTCCGTAGCTTTGTTTTGGTCGCTGTAACCGCAGAAAATCCCGCTTCACAAAGATAGGATGTTATAGATAGGATTAGTCTTGAACTGAATTAACCTGTGTCAAGAGGCACAGATGCACCGACTGATGGAATTGGGAGAGAATGCTGCAACTTTTTATATTTTTCAAAATAAAACATCACTCAGACTCTGATTGTTGATAAATTATATATATATAGAAAAAATATTTTTCTGTGCGGCCCGGTACCAAATGACCAATGGACCGGTACCGGTCCGCGGTCCGGTGGTTGGGGAAAGCTGCCCTAAGGGATCAACTGAGCCTCAAACTGAGCTGGGGATTCAAACTGGAGGTTTGGACACAGTTTCCCAGAGAGGACGTTGAGTTTACACACTGAGCAAGGGAATCATCTCCACTACGACCCGTTCAAGTACAGCAGGAAATCTGAGTGGCAGTCAGTTTCTCCGTTCACCTACAACCAACCATGTTCTGGGTAAACCCTGTTCCGCCCTCCACCGATTCAGACAAACACTGGAACAACAGCATACAGACTGGAGTCTAAGATTCAACAACTTCTCTGGAAACGTGAGTCAGCAACCTGATCCTCTTCTCCTATTTCGCGAATGAAATTTCCCGCTGAGCCTGAACTAATTGCTGTGTCTTCCCCTCACTTTTCAGTTCCGGTTCGAGTTCAAAGCTACACTGCTCTTTGCATTTTCTCTGCATATGGGTCCGAGCTTTAGATAAAACCATGACACATTTTAAGAAAAAATTGCTTTTTTAGATTAAAACTTTTTGCAGTGATCAACTAATAAACTTATTTAACTACATTACCTGCATAAAAGAACACTCCATAATTGCACCATATATATGTAATGCTCAGAACTTCCATATCAATGCGTGTTTTGCACAATGTTTTTTTTTTCCTCCCACATTGTTTACATTTGATCACAAGCAATGGAAATGTCATACAGTAAGAGCAGTTTATTATGCGATCTATGTATACAAAATGACAATAAAAGTTTCTAAGTCTACCGTTCAAAAGCTAATTGGGTTATGATCATGATTTATTTGATATAAATATGCCCAGCTGTGTTTTACTGTATCGTTTCACGATAATGAAAAAGTCCAATGTACGTTTAATTCTTTGGAAGGATTCTCTCCCTTTTTTTCTAGTTAATGTTTATTTCATTAAAGTCAGCTTGCAGAAACTTTTAATTGATGACTTTCATTCTGACAGCAGCTCTGTTGTCTTTCTAAACATTATTTTTACTTTTTTTGTTGCAGAATCAGGATCCAGATTAGCATCAACGCTGTCACTCGCTTCCTTAAAAGCGATGAATGTGAAAAGACTTTTTCCAATTATCCAGTATTTCTTGCCCAAATTTATTCTTGGCGAAGTGAGAGAAGCTCATTATCAACATATATAGAGGGTAATAGGACACTAAAACCCAGCGTAACAAGACGAAATATATTCAAGCACACTTGTGTGGAACCCAATCAAAATGTCTCATTAGAATGATTTCAGCTTAATGGTTCCCCACAGAAATTGATCAATTAAACACTGTCATGAAACAAACTGCGTCGCATCCATCATGGCGACCAGTATCCAGCTTTGAATAAGTAGTGACCAGACACATCAACGAACCAATTAATCAGTGCGACCCGACGAGATGACGTCCCTTCACCGGGGTTCAGGCTCGGCCCCTCAGTCCATTTGGTAGCTAACAGCAGACTGAAGAGGTGAAATCAAGCTATTATAATGTAATTATGATGTCAGCTTCCATCGGACTGAGTTAAGTAAGGGTCTGGGGAGGCTGCGCTGGACCTACGACTCCTCCGGCCACTTGTCGCCAAGTGTTTCACGCTGGTCAAACACGAGTTCTCGCTCCGTGCCTCTAAAGCACCTTTCCTTTTCCTCATGCTCAGCATCTGTCCCCTGGGTCTGGGTTCTCGTCCAATCACACACAGCATAAATCCATAACTTGTGCTCTCCCTTTTGCCCCCAGGAAAACACAATAAACTGCGCTCATCTTTTATGCATGATTTTTCTCTGTCTCTGTAGCTAGCTTCGCTCTTGGTGTGTATCAATCATCAGCGGGACGCTGCGGGGCAGGGGAGACACGGGCGGGAAGAGGGAGCGACGGTGGGTATAAAACATACATGGTTGCACAACAAGGCGAAATGAAGAGTCCCGTTTCTGTTCTGGCTTGGATTTCTATTTCAATTTCCTCCTAGACCTTTTCCTTCCTTCTTGTTCTTTCTTGGATTTCTTCTTCCTCTTTCATATCAGCCTTTGCAGAGTTAAACCCCCACCTCTGACTGACCTGCTTATTTCTTTCAATGCATCTACAGCAGAAGGACAGATGCATGTTTGTGTTTTAAACAGACACTTTTTCCCCTGGGCTAAAGGGAGTCAAAGCTGAGGGCACGCTTCTCCTCCTCCTACTCACTTCAGCATGGTATGCTTTGCAAACATATGCAGAACGGGCCGGTGCGGCTTCATTGGCATGCTAAGATATTCACAGACAGACAGAGCACAGCTGGCTCATTGTGGGAGAGGGCAGCGGTTAGACCTGACATGCAGAAAATAAATGACTCCCTGTAGCTGCAGAACATTACCTGTTCAGGGTTCAATAATAATTCTGTTTATGGAGAACGTTCTTCTGCACAAGTGTTTCCTGGAGGTACGTCGATAAAACACAAGAGGAGGACGTTATTGGCTTTCAGAAAGCAGTGAGAATTACACCGAGCATCAAATATTCATGCATTTTACAAAACTGAGCATCACTGAAGACTTTTATCAAACAAAGCTGGTCGTGTCATCATAAACACTCAGCCAGTTTATTAGGTACACCTGTTCAGCTGTTTCCTAACTCCAGTTAGTGCCAGCCACTTAGCTTGTTTAGACATCTAGAGGCGGGGAAGCTTAGTGCAACAGAATGAGCAATAAAGTGGATTGGTTGTTGGTGCAACTCCTGATTTAAAACGACCCTAACCCTGGAGAAGGGTCTGAGGAAGAACAAATATAACGTATAATGAGTGAAGCCATAACAAGCTGCAAATGAAGAAAACGTGGGAAAACATTAAATTCTGAGAAAGAGAGATTTTTGTTTTACTACGAAATGGAATGGTGAAGTTCTGGAGAAACCCCTTAGTGCCCCAATATGACACTTTCAGAAGTTTTAAAATGATTTTTGTGTTTAAACTCTGCCTGTTTTAAGCATAAAACACAGTTGGTCCTGGATGTTGGGGAGGGAAAGCCCAAAGCTCATTCACAAAGCGGCTTGGTTTGGCTCTGCACTAATGCGTACCGACCTATAAGCAGTATACTTGAAGAAAGAACCTGGGCCGTTTCTATTAGAAGTCTTTGATGAGATGTGTCTGTTGGTGCTTGAATTGGTGTCCCACAGAATTGCCTTTAGAGATGCAGACTGACTGAAATGTGTTTTTTGTATATGGACATATGAACTGTTTTCCAGTGTAGTCCTGTTTCTCTGACTGTGACTGGCTGGATGTGCTTTTTTCATCCTCTGACATGGGAGCTGGCTCGGAGCTCGTCTGCCTGGATGTGTGTTCCCTTGACGGCGCCTTTTGTATCTCTGCTTCTGTCTCGTTGAATCCCATTGTGCCTCAGGAGATGGCTCTGGTTCTGCTGGAGGTTTCTTCCTGTTAAAAGGGAGTTTTTCCTCCCCACTGTCGCTACAAGCATGCTTAGTATGAGGGATTGTCTTCGAGCCAATGAGTCGATGCAATCAACTGGTTTTCCTTAGATAGAAAACTTTGAATCAGGTCGCACAGTGTGAGAACATACATCGTGAGCTGAGAACTTTTAAACCCTTTTACTTTTTCTGTCATACAGTTTGAGCTATAGTTGTGTGCAATAATTGAAAACGCAGTGTATGCCCTGCTTAAGAGCGCATTTCAATCCATGTGCATTGTTTCCAAAACACTGGTTTGTTTAACTGCAGGTTCATTTACTCTCTTTATTAAAACTAAAATACATTTTATCTATAATCTACATTTTTGTTCGTTTTATGCCCAGCTATTGCCACTGATGTTCCTCCCCCAGACATGAGAGGCACTCCACACTTATATGTTAAGCAATCATCCAAATATGTTCATCATTGAATCAAACTAATTACAACAAATTGGTGATTAAAGCAGCAACTGATCCAATTAAGGCCCCCTTACAACATTCTTTGATGCTGTGGGCCTGTCGTTCCTCTTTACAGATTGGGAATCTTGTTATTGGATCATCACCTCAAGGTTAACAACAATAACGTCAACATATTACAGAGTTTATCAGACATTGAATCCAACTTCCTCCAGAACCATGCCAAACTCTAGACCTACAGTGAATAAATGTATGTTGACTGAGGTGGAGAGAAGAAGCTGCAATTACTTTTCCAGGGCTGTAGCTCACCTGCTCATCAATTTCACTCTGGAAGCAGCAGAAGAGGAGCAGGAGGCCAGTCAGTCTTTGCCTGATGTTAAGGATGTTCCTCTATTACCACAGACTTGCAATCCAGTTTCTGGTATTACCAGAGACTGTATTACCAGTATATTATACTATATATTATAATATATAATAATAACATATGTGACTGCTTCCAATACCCGTCCTCTCATGCAAACATGGAGGCCAGTTGGTTGGATTTATGTCATTTACTGAAAGGGATAGTCAACAACACACAAATAGCAAAGTGAGCTTCCCACTGGTCCAAATTCTAACTAGTAAATTAGCCTTTTAATATAACAGGAAATATTAGTCAGAAGAGAACAGGATTACCTGGTTCACCACAGCAGAGCGCTGAACAGACTGGGTGGAATTTTTGGCTTCTTTTCATATTTATAGGCAACCAGTAGGGGGCGCCATAAACCACCCATCATAGGACAATTATGAAACTTTTTTTGCAAGAATGTATAATACAATAATATATATATATATATATATATATATATATATATATATATATATATATATATATATATATATATATATATATATATATATATATATATATATATATATATATATATATATATATATATATATATATATATATATATATATATATATATATATATATACTATTGCTTAAAGCAATTTCACTCCAGTAATATTTCTGTCTGCTTCTTTAATGGGAACCACCTGCGGTCCAGTTCCCAGTGTTCCCAGTGTTCCTGCTCCCCAGTCAACTTACTTCCACTGTTCCAAGAAGCTCTTCTGTTATCTGCTTGCATTCTCACTACTGCTCTCTGCTCCACTGGCTGCACCATCAAACTGTGTAAACCTGTGATGCTCTACCTGTCTCATAAGAACTACGCAGTCTCATAATTCTGTGGACTTCTCGCCTTCTGTGAACCAAACTCTACCTGATTCCTCGCAGTAGCCCACTGATGGCTCACCTTCCCCTGGTGGACCTTCTGACCTCGTCCAAGTAAGATCTATTAGTCCCCGCCCCCACCCTTTTGTGACAGATTTCCACTCACCTCTTCCTCTCTTCCAGAGCCTCTACAGTCCCCCCACCCCAAGACTTCGTTTATCAGATTCCTGAGAGTTTTTCCTGCACCATGAAGGTAAGGTAAGGTACAACCCAAGAATGCCATTTAGGAAAAATAAAAACATATTTTCTGCTAAATTTTGTATTTCAAGTCCTATCCACATTTTACATGATCGGCAATAAGATGTAGCTCGAACAAATCAATCTGAAATCAGAGCAAAGACTAAAGCCTATTTCCCACTGAAAATAGCGTGTTAAAAACTGTTTTCAGTCACGGATCGACTCCCTAACATTCGGCATTTGGCTCCCTTCTCACTGGTAAAGAAGCTAGGTCTAATCCCTCGCTGGCAAACTGCGTGGCCTTTGTCCCCGCGGCTGCGTTTCTGGTGATGCCTATCTGGTGATGGGTTAGCATGGATGATTCCATCAGGGCGACATCATCAACCAGAAATCAGGACTCAGAAATCAGGAAAGTAAACGATGGAGAGAAACATGTACACTGGAAAAAATCAAAATCTAGATAAGTCCTTTTTTCATAAATTAAGTACATTTGTTCTTGAATTGAGGAGATAAAAGAGACATATTGCCAATTGATCAAGACAATTTAGGTTTAAAATAAGAAAACACAATTGCATTGTCTTATTTCAAGTGCATATTATCTAAATATCTTATTTTAAGAGTAAAAATAATCATTCCATTGGCAAATTATCTTATTTACATACTCAAATCAAGGGTAAATACCCTTAATTTGAGAAAATTTACTTATTTCTAGAAATAAGTAAGGAAGGAAGCCTGTGCACAGGTAAAAATTATCTAGAAATAAGTAAACATTTCTTAAATTAAGTGTATTTCACCTTAATTCAAGTAGGTAAATTAAATAGTTTTCCAATGGAATGAGTATTTTTATACTTAAAATAAGATAATTAGATAGAATGCACTTGAAATAAGACAATGCAATTGTGTTTTCTTATTTTAAATGTAAATTTTCTTTTTCCATTGCCAAAATATCTCTTTTACCTCCTTAATCCAAGAACAAATGCTCTTGGTTCTTGCACTTGATTTTTTCCCGTGGGTGTAGATAGTGTGCTTTACTGTTTCACTATTTCGTTCCTCCGAATCCCTCCCACCAGCGCTGTGCCACATTCATTGAATGTAAACAGAGGTGTTTTGGCTTGTTGGGGTCTGTACATTGCGTTCATTGTTGTCAATTAATTTAGCGGGTCAACGTGGTTCTGGTGTTCCCACAGCATGCCGATAAGAGCCAAGGTGATTTTAACACGGGTCGCTTTCCGAGTCATTTGACCCAAGTAGACAGGTGTCAGTGAGCTGTTCCCACTCCCACTAAAAGCTGATAGTTCCTGGGTTTAAACAGGTTTTTCAGCCAGTGGAAAAGGTGTATATTCATGCCCATCTTCAATGGACTCTATGCATGACTCTACTGAATTCAGAACTTAAGGCAGCTCTTTTGTTTCATGGTTTTCTTTACTTGATAGACAGATTAATCTGGCCATGGTTACTGAGGTCATGCACACCTGGATTGATCAGTTCATCCAATAATGATAGACAAGAAACAAGGTTCTTTAAGTAGTGGGTTTGTGGATAGTTGATAGAGTTTACGTTTGGTGAGGACTGAGGGATAACTGTGAGGAAACTGGCTGTAATGACCTCCACAAATACTGAACATGAGGATTTCTAAGGCTACAGGTTCCCCCTCGGACCTGAGAGCAACAGCAGAAAATATCCATATGTTGAAGCAAATGGAAATAATTGCAGAATGGTGCAGAAACCAGCAGATCACCTGTCAAACAGCTACAGCAACTTTACCACACAGGTTGAACATATAATGGGATCCATTATCAGCTCCTGTTTATGGCCAAAATCTTTATTTTTTCTAATAAAATTTGCAGTGCTTAAGCTCCTTTACGTACCTGAATCAGTCGGTTAGTAAATGTTTCACTAACAGCTGCTGATGTCAAGGTCTAAGACAGAAGAGCTTTTAGTTTTTTACTATTTTCAGAGGAAATTATTCCTCAGACTGCACTGCAGTCCCAACATTACAGACCTGTCTGAATATGGCTTCCAGATCACCGTTTTGTGCTAATTTGATCCTTGTGGTCCTATTCACTGAGCTTTAATGTGCTTTTGGTCATTTCGGTCTGCAACTTTATCTGCTTCTGGTTCTTATTTCCCTGAAAAAAAAAACTGAGCCTCATTATTCTTCTTTATTTCCCAGACAAGATTAGCTGCTCAACATTCTTTTGTAAATTATTTTACATCTATTCTCACATAGTGAGGCTCTGGTGGTTAGAGGCGTGAGGGGGTTTACCATTAGGCAAAACTTTGCAAATTGCCTAGGGCCCCAAGTTCCTGGAGGCCCCATAAAACTCTGTTTACATGCATGGTTAATACAGCTATTACTATATTTAATGAGTCCATTTGCTGCACATTTGCAGAAAGGTCCAAACAGACAGCAGCAAATTTCATAACAAACAGTACGAAGAGCAGAGTTGCCAACTTAACAATGCAACTTGCTATTGTTAGCGACTTTTCAGACCCTTCTAGGGCTTTTATTACAAAAACGCGCCTAGCTCCAAATCTAGCGACTTTTTTCTTCAACTGGAGACTTTGCAACAACATCTAAAAGCAGCGAACTCTGCTCTCCAGAGCGAGTAGATTGGTAACCCCGCCTCCTGCTCTCCTCTATCTTGTCTGCTGTCATGATTCATGCAGCTATTATTTCATCCAAATGAAAAATGGAGAATAGAAAAGCAGATCATGGCTTGTCTACAGTGAAAAGAAGGACTGGGTTATTTACTTTTGGAAACACGGGAAGGAGCAATCCAGAGGCGTAGCAAGAAAATGTTAATAAGGGTGGCCAGGCAGTAGCCAATGTAGACTGAGGGGTGGCCGAAAGCGGGGAGGCACCAGAGCCTCAGGGTCAACCTACACTCTTCCAGGAAAATGAACAATCACAACATCTATATTTTCTAAATAAAGACAAACTATACTTTCCTACAGCCTTCGCTAACAAATAGATGCATATATTTAATCATCCATGCTGTCGAAATTAAAGGTGTAGTGGACAAAATTCTTTCAGTTTTTAGTTCTGGCGCGAACATCTTATTCATTATCATTACTAACCTACTTTTATTAATAATCATTCAGCATAAAATGTACATTTACATGTACTGATATCTACATTAAATGGATTACTTACTATTAAAGTAGTTATTTATCTCTAAATTCAGTGAAGACTCCTAGATGACTTGCAGAGACATAGTTTCCTCTTTACCCCATATAAGACTAAATCTAGTTCTGAAAAGAGCATGAATTCTGTATTTAATGTTAGTATATTTATGTGCATAATTAACCACATTTTTGTTGTTGTCAGGTAATTGTTTACATATAGAAAATGTAAATGTTAAATAAGTTAGAACATTCCACGGAGTATTACTGCTGTCACCGTCTGTATTATAGTGAAAAAATGGTAGGGGTGGTCAATGATTGGTTAAGGGTGGCCACGGCCACCCCTGGCCCACCATCTAGCTCCGCCCCTGGAGCAATCAGCTAAGTTAGAAAGGGCTTAATGATTGGAAAATCTTTGGTTCCTTTTGAGACAGCATGAAATGTCAGCTGAGCACATTGCCAATATGATAAAAAAAGGACAAAAGAAAACAGAGGAAAACAGCAAAAAAGGGACAAGAAGACAGGGACAAAACTTAGAACAAATAATGGATGTCTATTCTATTAAAACTTCTGTATCTGTATAATGGGCCTGTTTTATGTGTTGTCTTCTCAATTCAGAGGGCCCCCTGTCTGTCTTTGCCTAGGGCCCCAAATTTACGAAATCCGCCTCTTGTTAGAGGAGAGAAGATTAAACAAAAACTAAGGTTTGCAGTCATTGAATCTTTTTAGTTGACATTTCACCTTTTCCTTCCCTAAACATCAATTTAAGTCCAACAGAAAGCTTCTTCATTGTTGGATCATCACCAAGTTTGTTGGAGAAATGCACAGAAATGCATATTTTTTAAAGCTTTCATTTTTTGCCTCATTAAAGAAAACTCATTTGCTAATTTCTTGGTCCAAAATATTTTTCCGATTAAATTTTTTAAGTGAATATACAAAAAGTTTAATTAATCAGATTGCATTATATATTTGACACCATGAGGCTATCAGAAAAACACATCTCTGCATCTAGAGAAGTAAATTAACTTTAGGTTCCCAACATGCCTCATTTGTATTTATCAATCATTTTTTCTGCATGAAAATAATTGAATTTATCAGACTACATTTTATTAAAATAATAGCTTACTAGCAAGTAAAAAGGTGGAGTGTTGGCCTAGTGGGTTAGAGCAGTGCGCTTGTGCTGTGAGAAGGTTGTTCAATCCCCACAGCCTGCACTCTGGCTTCCTTAGCAAAACCCTTAACCCCTAACTGCTCCCTGGGCGCCACACAATGGCAGCCAATTGCTCCCCAAGGGGATGGGTTAAATGCAGAGGTAAATTTCTGCAATCTGAGATCAATAAAGTTCTATTACTTTATTATTATTATTCAGGAAAAGAAAAAACGAAAAAGACTTGAAAAACCCCTGCACAGATTTGAATGATATTTTTTACCAGAGTAACTCCTCATTCTAAGGAACAATCCATTACATTCTGGTGATGATCAAGATTACGTATAATCAGATTACAGGGCATGTTACTTTAACATTATTTGGAGGGACAAGAGAATCGCCCTCTAAACCCAGTGTATTCTCATTATCAGTTTGTATGAAATCGTATGAAAAGTTATGCACAGTATTTCGTAGGTTTTTGACGTTTTTTTCGTCGTATTTCGTTGTCTTTTTACGTCTTGCCTCGAGACAAGATATCAGTGTGCATGCGCATCTTCAATAACATACAATTTAACATACAATTAACCTTAACCCTAACCCTAACATACAAAACAGCAATCAACCTTTTTTCGTCTGGCTGGCTGCGCATGCGCACTGATCTATTTTTTCGAGGAAAAACATCAAAAACCCACAAAATACTGTGCATAACTTTTCGTACGATTTCATACGAACTGATAATGAGAATATGTTGCTAAACTAGAGGGTGGCAGCAGGAACTACTGGCTGTATGAGACGTATCAGATGTTATACTTAAGACCCGAAAATGCGTAAAAACACAAGAAAGATGAACCCTGCTTCGCTCCAAGTCTGGATCTGCTGATCAAAGTAGAAGGCAGAGTGAATGAAGTAGGTGAGAGCAGAACAGCCACCAGAGGCTGCAGACAGACGCTGGGCCTTACTTACTAAATTATCAAAAGATTTTAAGGACAATTTTGGCAGAGGTGTGCCTCATGCTGAGAAAAAATTTATTTAAGTTCAGAAATGATCAATTCAGTTTCAATTTATTTATATATAGCACCAATTCACAACACATGTCATCTCAAGGCACTTTAGTTCACCAGATCATACAGTCAGATTGATCTAAAGTTTTCTATCTAAGGAAAACCAGTTGATTGCATCGACTCATTGAGTTGAGGGCAATCCCTAATATTAAGCATGCTTGTAGCGACAGTGGAGAGGAAAAACTCCCTTTTAACAGGAAGAAACCTACAGCAGAACCAGGCTCAGTGTGAGTGGCCATCTGCCGAGGCCGACTGGTGGTCAAGGAGACAGAAGCAGACGTAGAAAAAGAAGCATACCGTATTTTCACGACCATAAGGCGCACCGTACTAAAAGGCGCAGTCTCAGTTATGTGTGCCATTTCTGTATTTAACACACACATAAGGCGCACCGGACTATAGGGCGCGGGTTTTATATACAGGTACATGTCCTCTACTACCTTTAAATACCTCTACTGCGTATTTAAAAATAGAGCGGGAGCAAAACTGAGTATGTTTGTGCTTTATTCATGTATTTATTACAAAGTATTAATCAAACCCATCAAAGTCATCATCCTCTGTTTCTGAATTAAACAGCTGCACTAAATCAGACATGCCAATTTCCCCTTCTTCGCTGTCAGAGTCACTTTCTGTGCCGGGCGGCTCCTCGGAGATGATGCCGGTTCGACAACAGAGCCAGCAGACACGTTAGTCCGAGCATCTACAATCCATCCGCAAACGGTGGCGTAACTTGCCCGGCGCTGCCTTCCACTTTTCGTCATCCATCGCTCCCACGCCGCTCGCAGCCTTACTTTGAACGGCCGGTTCACACCGATGTCGAGCGGTTGAAGTTCCTTTGTGAGACCTCGCGGAATAACAGCAAGCACAGGGTTCATTTGTTTCACCATGTTTTTCACATCGGCTGTGAGATGGTGGGCACGCATGGAGTCACAGATTAACAGCAATGGTGATGAGTGGAAAAAAACACCTGGCCTCCTCACGTACACCTGCCTCAGCCACGCTTTCATCATCTCCTCATCCATCCAGCCCTTTTCATTTGCCTTAATAACGACTCCAGCTGGAAAAGTCTCTTAAAAATCACCATTGTTCTTTTATACACAATCCACACTTCCCCCTTTAACGTTCTCATGGTGGCCTTGACAACGTCCGCAGTAACAACACACATAGGGCGCACCGCACTATAGTGCGCGCCGCACATTTTGAGGGAAAAAAAAGATGCTTATATGTGCCTTATAGTCGTGAAAATATGGTAGATAAAAAAGGCAACTGTTAACCAGCTCCACAGACAGCCTAGTCCAGGAAACACACAGCCAGGCAGACGAGCTCTGAGCTAGCTCCCACGCCAGAGGACAAAAAGAGCACATCCAGTTTGTCACAATCAGAGAAACAGGAGTACACTGGAAAATAGGCATATCTCAAACATATATAAACGATCCTGATCATGTTCCAGTTTTAGCTTTAGGTGGGCTGGGCACTCTGAGTGTTTTTCTAGTTAGTGTTATACATTCATTTCTGAGGCTATAAAATGAAGAAAAAGTTATTATGCAACTAATTTGGAATAATACAGAGGAGGAGAAAACAGCAGAAACCTGCTCATTGCATAAAAAAAACTGCAGATCCTCATTGAACACATGCAGAACTGTGACTTTCCTCATAGCTAATGCTTGGTGTGTATAAGACAAAAGTTTAGATAGAAATTTTAGAAGAAAGCATTTGCTTTGCATAACCACCCCTGACATGCAGGTGCTCATTATTCTGATCCACACCCCTACAGGCCAATCCATCGCAAAAACAATCAGTCAATCAAATGCTCTTTTTGTCATGCTTTTAACTGAACCATTTGTCACCCTTCGCCTGCCGTTCCACTGCGCCGTGCTCAGCAGGAAGGCAAAAGAAGTGCAAAACAAAATGTTTTGCACTTCTAATGGAACAGTGTGAGGCTGAGGTGTTTAAAAGCCTCCGTGTAACAGCGGCGAGCGTGTTGGCAGGAACTGAGTGGCGGCCACAGGGAGGCCCAGATTACAGAGTAAAGCCGTCCTCCTCGTCCCTCAAGTAATAACAGTGAAATGAGAGTGACATTTCACTTGGAAGAAATGCACACTCAGTCAGCAGGTCTCACACACACACAGCCACACACACATGAGGCTGAGAAGACGACGGTCCAAGAGTAAGAAGGAGCAGGACATGGATCCCACCCACAGACGATGGAGACAAAAAAATCTAAAGAAGAGGAGAAATTTTTATTATTTATTGAATTTTTTTATTAGTTCCTTATTTGCAAAATTATGAAATCATACATGATTATCATATTTTTGTCCATTTTCACACATTTAATCTGGAAGATTTAAAGAAAAAGTCCGGTCAGAATGGAGAAATCAATGGATCATTATTTATACCTAAAACTAATATGTTCAGGGTAATCAGTAAAAGAATAAGAATAAGAATTTTCGTTGCGACCACTGAGTCTGGGAGCGGCCATTTTTGCCCAAAATATAGTAACACCTCACTCCTGACGTCACGGTGCGGTAAGCCTAGCGCCATTCTCCCCGCTTTACAAGCAAAATCAATGGGAACTACTAGACACATCTGCAATCCACAACAATTATTGAAGATTTCCAGAGGACTTCACCATGGAAATTCACCAGAGCTATAGTGAAACTGACAATGCCCACGTGCATGGCAGCTGGATGTTGGAATACATCGAATAAAAGTGAAAAAAAAAATTAGTTTCACCTTTCTGATTCCTGATCCTCCACGGACGGGTTCGTCGTTGGATCGCCAACTTGAAGAGGGAGGATTTGCCATCGAACTTCTGGCCAGAGAAAAAACCCGTAATATGTAGCCAACATTTGGAAGAAGAATGTTTCCAAGATGACTTGGATAATAGCGCGTTGTGACAAACACCAGATACAGCACTGGGACTTGATCAACAGCCGATACCGCACCGTGACGTCACAAACCAGTAGGTGGCAGTAGTGTTCTTTGACAAACATGGATGCCTCCAGTAAAGCACAGTTGAGTTAAAAACTTAACTAATTAACTTTATTAAAAACACTTATCATTTATTGAACAGTATGTAAATTATTTCATATTTAAATTACTTTCAAAAGTTTGAACTCTGAATATGACCAGACTTTTCCTTTAAATTGGCCGTCAAATCAGCAGTTTGCCGGAGGGTCCCTGAACTTTGCCTTGTTCATAATTTCTCTGAATTATTATTGTTAAAGTCTCAAAAGCATGTTCATGTGTTAGCATTAGGGCTGCAGCTAATGATTATTCTGCAAATCGATGAATCGAAAAAAAAATGTTTTCGATCTGCAGAATAATCAGATGGCAAAAGGTTCATTCACATAGACTTTTTACCAAATTAAAGTAAGTATAACTAAAACTTTTCCACTTAAAGAATTCTGGATAGAGCATATTGACAGATGAAATTTTTTTATTTTTTTTTTACATTAAATGCAAAATTTTTATAAAATCCTGGAATAATTACTGCTCCATCCATCCATCCATCCACCCATCCATCCATCCATCCATCCATCCATCCATCCATCCATCCATCCATCCATCCATCCATCCATCCATCCATCCATCCATCCATCCATCCATCCATCCATCCATCCATCCATCCATCCATCCATCCATCCATCCATCCACTTGAGCCATCTCCTCCAGAGGAATCCCAAGACGCCGAGAAACATACTTCCAACGATTAATCGGTTACTGAAATAGTTGACATTTATTTCAAAAAACGATTAATCCGATGATTGTTTCAGCCCTAGTTAGCATTAAGGGTTTTAAGGAAGGTTTTGTATTGAAAAAGTCAACCATCTTGTTCATCCTTTTCCTCAAAAAGTAATAATGTTCATTTAAAGAATATAACCAGAGATGCTCTCCTTCCTGTGATGTCACTATGTTGGAGACAAACAACCAGTCTGTAAACCCTGAACCAGACTCCAAATATACTCAGACTGAATGGGTTCTGTCAGATGAGCATACCCATAGTCAATACCAGTTTATCCCTTTAGTTTATCCATTTAGTTTATTCCTTCAGTTTTTTATGATAAACTTTAAAATATCTCAGCGTGTGTGTATCCCTTTAGGTCATGTACAAAAAAAGCCTAATTAATTACTTACTTTTCTGTGTTTTTTGAAGTGTATGGCGATCTGATCTTAAACTAAAGGGATACACGCCTGTTGAGGTAGTTTAAAGTAGTGTTGCACCGATACTGATACCTGATCCAGCACTAAAATGGTGGTATCAGTATCGGCCGGTACCAAGAAATAGGGCACAGATACCATTTTGAGAGCCAAAAGTTTATTCAATTCTATCTGAAGTTTATTGACTCTTGTCACCCATTCCAGGTAGGCAATAAAAAGTTCTACTGGATTCACTTTGTTTTAGACTTTTTCCTGCTTCACAAAGGTAGGCAGCAGCTTGACAAAGCCATGATGGCAATTATTTTAAGTCCAAGTAGTTTGCAGTTCTTCATATATACATTAACATCAATTTCAAACAGATGGAATCGGTATCACAGCCAGGTATCCGGGTCAAAAAATGGCATACATTAGTTTAAAGTCTTTTTTTAGTGCGAAACTAAAGGGATCAATGCAAATCTGATGTTTTGCGCATTCATATTGACCATGGGTATGCTAGTCTGACAGGGTATGCTCATCTGATAGAACACCAACTCCACATTCCTCTACAAAGTTTTTACTTTCTCATAAACTAGATTAAACCACAATAAGATCATCCTACAGGGAGAATATAAGGACTTACATTTATTTCTTTTCAATCCTTTCAAATGATCATTTTATAATTTAGAAAAAAAAATATGAAGAGAAATCTGTCCTGAAAGACAAAGGAGGGAAGTAAAAACAAGAAAGCAGATAGAAAGAGTTATTAAGCGCATATTAATGTTTGTTCTACTCTGCTGTGGCTTTCTCTCTCGAGATCTGCCCGTCGCTACTTTAAGCATGAATACTTAATCATACACTGTCTAATTCCTCTCCCCAGAACATGAGGAGCCACAGAGAGACAGAGGATGAAGAAAAAAATGCTGCGGAAAAAAAAAAAAAAAGAGAAAGATTGAAATGTCACAGAGGCAATGCTAGGATACTAATAAAGCCATGCAAATAGCAATTAGCTGAGCCAATAACCTCTGAGTCAATAGCAAGCCACTCAGCTGGGAATACGGCAGCACAAGGCGCCTGAGTTCATAGGTCACGCTGTGATTAGAGGTCCCAGCTCAGGCCTGTAGGTCACATAACTCTGCTTGGAAAAATACATGTTAGAAAAAGAGTTTTTATTTCTGCAACTCCTCCAGCTTCCTTTTTTTTAACCGTGATCCAAAGCCCAGTAAATAAGATCAGCCCTTATAGATGACTGATGCTAATTAGCTTCATAGCAACGCTAGAGCTGAAACAATTAGATTAATCGTGATTAATCGATTATTGAAATAGTCATCAACTAATTTAATAATCAATTAATCGTTAATTCGAGTATACAGACTCTAATAAATGACTTTAGCTAACAGAGCGAGCCGCTTAGAGCAGAAATTATGTATATCAAAATTGTAAAGAAATTTATAAACAATATGCTATATATAGAACTCTACAAGTTGAAAAGTTTTAGTTTGATTGACCTAGTTTAATTTAATAAAACGTCTTCTTTGATGAATCTTTGGCTACCAGATTATTAAACACTTAATTGAAAAAAAAATAATCGACAGATTAATCGATTAGCAAAATAATCGTTAGTTGCATTTCTAACCAGCTTAGATCTAAACATGGTGTCTGTATAACATCAATGGCTCAATTACCGAGGAGAACATTAGATGTTACCAGGGGCAGATTTAGGAAATTGGGGGCCCTAGTCAAAGACAGGCAGGGGGCCTCTGAATTGAGAAGACAGAACATAAAACAAACCCATTCTACAGATATAGAAATGTTAATAGAATAGACATCCATTATCTGTTCTAGGTTTTGTCCCTCTCTTCTTGTTGTTTTCCTCTCTATGAATCTTTCATTCCTTTTCATTACTTTTTGTCTCTAAAGGAATGAAAGATTTTTTCCAAGCACTAAGCTCACTTAGCTGATTGCTCCTTCCTGTGTTTCCAAAAAGGCCAAAGTAAATAACCCAGTCCTTCTTTTCACTGTAGACAAGCCATCATCTGCTTCTCTGTTCTCCATTTTTCATTTGGATGAAATAATAGCTGCATGAATCATGACAGCAGACAAGATAGAGGAGAGCAGGAGGCGGGGTTACCAATCTACTTGCTCTGGAGAGCAGAGTTCGCTGCTTTGAGATGTTGTCTACAAAGTCTCTAGTAGCAAAAAAAAGTCTTTAGATTTGGCGCTAGGAGCCTTTTTAAAATAAAAGTGCTAGAAGGGTCTGAAAAGTTGCTAAATATAGCGATTAAAAGGTGGCAACACTGCTCTTTGCATCGTTTCTTTTCAAATGGTTTGCTGCTGTCTGGTTGGACCTTTCTGAACATGTGCAGCAAATGGACTGATCCAATATGGTGAACAATGAAGGGGGGGCTAAGACACACTTAGTATTATAAGCATTCTGATTGTATTTTAGCGAATTTTTTTTAATCAAAAACATAATTAATGTGCACAAATAAGGCATAGTTGTATTAACTATACATGTGAACAGAGTTTTATGGGGCCCCCAGGAACTTGGGGTGATCAGAGTAAGAAGAAGGATGGATTATTAGACTGCAAAGAATCTGATGAACTCATTAAAATGTCTGATTCCCATTTAAGATGAGCAACAAAGGAAAAATAAGTGATGAATTGAGCATCTAACCAAAATAACTCAAACTAATTCTGACAGTTGAAAGCTCCTTAGCTTTACTAGATGATCGTTAGCAATACAACTAAATAAGATGAATAAAAACATGGAACACCACAAATTCTTCTTCCTGCTGGATGATTTAATTAATGCTTCTTTAGTGCTCTTTGATAAGGACTGCTAAAAAAAGACATTTGCTGAAGTTTTATTAAAGGACACTCAGTTTATTAATTCAATTCAGCTCAGTTTCTTCCTATAGCTCCAATTCACAACACATGTCATCTCAAGGCACTTTACAATTAAACCAGATCATCCAGTCAGATTGATTCAAAGTTTTCTATTTAAAGAAAACCAGCTGATTGCATCGACTCATTGACTTGAAGGCAATCCTTCACACTAAGCATGCTTGTAGCGACAGTGGAGAGGAAAAACTCCCTTTTAACAGGACTCCCTTAAAACTCCCTTTAACTCTATTTATCAAACATATTCCTCCAAATACATCTCTGAAATGAATTGATTTTTATTAGAAAACTGTACTGAAGCTGATTTTTGGTGAAGTGGGCTCACACAGTTCAGCATGCTAAGGTATATCGTGATTGCAGTCATAAAGATGAGACGCAATAAGAGTCCAAAACTAAATAAAAATTATATCAACACATATCCTATTAATTTGTTCTTTATCTACTTTAGTTAGGAAAGCAAAAATAACTTCTCCATTTCTCCTCATATTTGCATTGTTGGTTTAGAGTTGAAGAACCAATAATTAACAGATTAAGACCAATACGGAAAAGAATTATATCAGTTATTAATGTTGAAGTTTATTTTATTATTCTATTTCCTGTGTGCTGAGAATGAGCGAGATGCATGCAGCTTAAAGGGAACGTTGATAACATGTCCTGTTATTTTAATAATATCATTTTATAACTGATCTACGTAAAGACTTGTTTATATCGACTTCTTTCTATGTGGGACCATTGGCTGCATGTCATGTAAATCATAGTGGTGATAAAAAAAACCTTTTGAATGTTGAATAAGCATCACTCCTGCTATATAGGAAAACACTCAGAAAATAGTCTTACTGCATCAACTGAGAGCCTCTTTTTCAGTCGCCTTCAAAAGGTTTTTGAGTCAAGATTTGTAGATGCAGAGCTTTGGCAATTTATTTCTATGTTCTTGTTTTTTCAAAGACATCTGGCACGGAAAAAAAAGATCTAAGCTCCAAGAACAGCTTTGCACTAATACTTTTACTTCTTCTCTAGAGATAAAATTAGCATGGGCAATCAGCAGTAAAAAAACAACTCTGGCGGTTACTGGGTTTGTGTGCACGGGTGGCAGGCGTGCGGCGTGTGTGTTCTCAGCTGAAAATAAGGTAGAACAAGGAGGGACTGACAGGTGCAGCGATTGCACTCCTCCCATGAAACATACCCTCACAGCATGCAGTAAACAAAGAGGAACAAATAGCACCGTGCAGCTCCTGATTGTGTGTGTGACAAAAGGTGCAAATTTCACTCGAGTCCCTGGAAGTGTATCATGCTTTCACACATTTTCCGTCTCCACACTTAAGACGCGCGGCGAATAGATTCACAAGAAAGTGTAGGTGACTTTCGCCTGAGGACTGTGTTGCTGCTCTTGGCGGATGTCAGAGTCGGAGAAACTCCTCAAATCACAGAGCATGTGCTCTGCTTCTGTAAATATAGATCTAAATACAGATTGGGAACGATTTGTTTGTTTCTATGGGGATTATTTTAGTTGCTGTGATGTAGGCCTTTCCTCTAAATATATGGAGGGTTAAAGGGGACAAAATAAACCAAAATATATCATTAGCATTAAACAAAAATTGCATTAAAGGGAAAGTCCGGTCATCAGTGGATCATTATTTATATCTAAAACTAATATGTTGGCAGTGATTTAATGAATTTACAGTAAGCAGTAAAAACATAAAACAATAATTTTGGTTGTGATCAATGAGTCAGGGGGCGGCCATTTTTGCCCAAATATAGTAACCCCTCCCTCCTGCCATCTTCCAGCAGTGACGTCACGGTGCGGTAAGCCTAGCGCCATTCTCCCCGCTTTCCAAGCAAAATCAATGGGAACTACTAGACACATCTGCAATCAACAACAATTATTGAAGATTTCCAGAGGACTTCATCATTGAAATTCACCAGAGCTATAGTGAAACTGACAATGCCCACGTGCATGGCAGCTGGATGTTGGAATAAACTGGAAAAACAATCTAGATAAAGGAAAATTTTCTTAAATTAAGTGTATTTATCCTTAATTTGAGTAGGTAAATGAAATATTTTCCAATGGAATGAGTATTTTTCCTCTTGAAATAAGATAGTTAGATAATATGCACTTGAAATAAGACAATGCAAATGTGTTTTCTTAGTTTAAGTGGAAATTGTCTTGTTCCATTGGCAAAATATCTCTTTTACCTGCTCAATCTAAGTGCAAATGCACTTATTTTAAGAAAAAATGACTTATATAGATTTTTATTTTTTTCAGTGTACAGCGGGTAAAAGTGAAAAAAATTAGTTATTTCACCTTTCTGATTCCTGATCCTCCACGGACGGGTTGGTCGTTGGATCGCCAACTTGAAGAGGGAGGATTTGCCATCGAACTTCTGGCCAGAGAAAAAACCCGTAATATGTAGCCAACATTTGGAAGAAGAATGTTTTCAAGATGACTTGGATAACAACGTGTTGTGACAAACACCAGATACAGCACTGGGACTTGATCAACAGCCGATACCGCACCGTGACGTCACAAACCAGTAGGTGGCAGTAGTGTTCTTTGACAAACATGGAAGCTTCCAGTAAAGCATATTCAGATGAAAATTACTCTGAATTAAAAACACTGATCATTTATTGAACAGGATGTAATAATTTCGTATTTAAAGTACTTTCAGAAATTTAAATTCTGAATATGATTTTATTATTTTTAAATATCCATTTAAATATTCACATTTTTTATTTATTTAATACATCATTTAGTGCTGAAAAAATGAATTGGCTCAACTGATTATTGAAATAATTGTCAACTAATTTAGTTATGGATTAATCGTTAACTGGAGTATAGAGACTCTAAAACATGCTTTAGTTGACAGAGGGACCACTTTGTGCAGTAATTATACCAAGATTGGATAAAAATATATGAATAATTTGCATTCCGTAAAAGTAAATAAAAATATCTATTGGACTTGATTTCCAAGATATTAAGACGTTTCTCCACCTCTCCAGGAAGCTTTCTCAATTCAAATGTCTGGATCCGCAGTGAGTTTGAGTCTTATATAGACAAAGCCTTGTATCGCTTGGAAACATGCAATGGTAACCGATGAGTGGGTCGTTTGGTTCCATTGTTAGCCTGTAATACCTGAAACCTGTCTATGATTGTTAGGGGTCGGTCGTTAAGGAGGTATTGCTTTGTTCCTCTGTGATGGGGTAGGGGGTGTGGTGATATCTGGAAGGGATCATCTATATAACTAAATTCTCCATTTTTGGAAGCTGGAATATGAGTCCTCAAAAGCCTTGTCTATATAAGTCGCCGGATCCAGACATTTGAATTGAGAAAGCTTCCTGGAGAGGTGGCGAAACGTCTTCAAATCTTGCAAACCAAGTCCAGTGGATATTTTTTGAACTTTTACGGAATGACTATGACCTGGATGACTGAGAATCTTCATCAGCAATATTTTGCATTAAGATTAAACAATTTTGTCAGTCAATCTGCTCTATCCAGAACTCCTCAAGTGGAAAAGTTTTACTTTCACCTGGTTTAATTTTGCAAAAAGAGTTAATTAAGGAACCTTTGGCTATCAGATCATTAACTGAGAAAATAATCAACAGATTAATTGATTTGCAAAATAATTATTGGTTGCAGCGCTAACATCATTACATCACCCGCACTAAATAATGAAATAAATTAACCACTGTTTCATCAATTATTAAAAATACCATTTACTCTTTTATCTATAATTTCATTTTTAATAGTGCATTTATATATTTTATTACATGATATATATCCATTTAATTTTGTCCCTACTGAACCCCCATACATCAATTTACCAATCAGACTAATATTTATTCTCAGAGACCCAAAGCTTCATCACACCCTTTCCCACTAAGTCCCATTGCATCATACATCCTCTACCATGCTTTACAGTATGAATAAGGTTTCCCTGTCTCCACATGACTTGACCCTCCCTCCATGTTGCCATAGTAACAGCACGATGAACCTGGAAGCAGCTTTTGTTTTTTTACTGATCGCATGTAATTAAAACCACTATGTTTGCATGTTGTTGGCTCTAAGAGTGTAAATAAAGATTCAACAAAAAAGCAAAGAGAAGTTTTCATTGGATTATTGGCTGATATCCAGTCGCCTGTTCTGATGGCTGCAGCAGCAGGAAGGAACTTTTTCCAAAAAGTTGATGTCTGTCTGAACGACAAGAGTAGATCAGACACGGTTTATTATTACATCTATATACTGATAGATTAAATTTTAAATGTTCGTATAGGGTTGTCAAAAGTATCGACACTCAAAAAAGTATCGATACTAAAATGTTGTATCCGGATACAATACTCGTTTTTAAAAGTATCGATACAGTGCCACCACCAGTGGCACCTAAGCAGTCATTCATTTAAAGTGCAGAATAGAGGACAATGCACTTTCTGAACACTGTGTGATTAAATAATTCTGTGCACTTTTCAGTTTCAGACTTTTTTTTTTGTAAGAACTGCAGCTGCTGAGAATTATTTTTGTTTCTTAATCGGTTTGGCTAGTTTCATTGTTATGTGTGCGAAGCATAGCCAAGGAAAGAACACTTAATTTTAATTTTATAAGTTTTTTATCAAGCTTGCTTAATATTGTGCACAGCATACAACCTTTATTGTATTTATTTATTGTATTTTATTTATTAAAGAAAATATTTCTGTAGAATTTTGGATTCTTTGTTTTTATCCTTGTGGTATCGAAAATGGTATCGAGTATCGAATATTTTCCTTAGTATCGGTATCGAGTTGAAAAGTTTAGTATCGTGACAACCCTATGTTCGTATCATTTCCATTCTACAATCATTCCAAATTTGACACTAAATATAGACTTATATCTGCAGAAATATCCGTCCCTTTCATGGAAAACAAGCTTGTTTGTTTTCCCTGCATGCAGCATTTGTTCTGCTCCTATGGATTTTTACCAAAAACACATCATCTTTGCACCTATTTAGAGACACCATCGATATCCTGCAACTGTCAGATGTGTCTTTCCTCCAAAACACCTGAATTCAGTGCGTAGATGATTTAGACCAGAGAAATTGGCGATATTTACCTATTTATCTCCTTTACTTCCCAGAACCAGTTGGTTAAGGCAGTCATATTTCACACCGTGTTGTTCCTGAAGCATTTGGTTTTGTTTTTGATGAATTATGCCATTTTCCCTCCATGGGTTGCTAAATGTATTTAAATGAACCGTCTGCAAAGGCAAAATCATTGCATGGTTGAAGTGATTAGAGCTCATAAAGCACATTCAGCAGTGATGAAGGGTCACAAATGGGCATGGCTTTGAAAGCTGAACAGATTAGCATCTACCAAGCCAAATCACCATTATAATGCATGTTGCAATCAACAATTGAAATCAAGAAACATTCTGTGTTTACATATTGTCAGACACAAAATGGTAAATACCAACAGTTTAACCCTGGATGTCAAAATAAGACTTTCTGACTGACTGTAGATCTTTAAAGCAGCAGAGACCAAAGGCAGAAATTAATTAGCCGTGATTTGATTTGGGCTTTCTAATGCATGTTAAAGGGCAATAATGACCTACGCTATGCACAGACACCCCAACGGGCCAGCCCTGCGAGGGGCCACTTTTGATGTGCCGTTAGTCTGGGTGCAGAGCGATGAAGAGCAGCATGTAGCCCGAGGCTAGCAAGACCCGGCAGGACTCAGAGCGGCACAGAGACGCAGCAGTAAGTGAATATGTGTCGATTGGTGATTTCTGAGGAAAGTGTTTACAGACGGCAGAGCGGATATAAAAGCATAGCGTGGGAGTTTGTCCCTCTGTGGATTCCTGGAATATTTTTATTTCAGCAGCTTCAGAAGAAGGAAGAGCTTTCAGGACTCTGCTACTGCTGCTGATGGAGCGCCTGCTTTGCTCACATTAACACCCCGGATGCACACATCCTGCTTGGACATATCTCATGGCACAAAATTTTCATATTTTATAGTAAAACCATGAAAATTAAACAACAACCCACTCAGGAAAAGACCCCAAACTAAATTAAGATCCACATTAGGATTCAGATCAACAGTTCATTCAAGACTGAACTGTCCTCGGACTGAGCAACTTCAAAATGTAAAGGAGCCCAGAATTAGTATCTCAGTAGTTCCTTAAAGTCATAAAATCATAGTTTTGATCTATTTCAGTTAGATCCTTTAATCAAAATTTCTATAATCCCAATTTCAAAACATGTTTCAAAGTGATGCTGATGAAGATTCTCAGTCATCCAGGTCATAGTCATTCCGTAAAAGTTTAAAAACTGCGGAGTCTTGTCCTCTTGTCCTCAGTACATCTACACCTTGTGGACAAAGGACATTCTATTGAGGACCAGAATGTTCACATTCTGGATAAAGAAAATAGGTGGTTTGAGAGGAGCGTGAAGGAAGCCATCTATGTTAAGAGAGAAAAAACAAATTTAAATAGAGGCGGTGGATTTTTGGATTCCAGCTTCCAAAAACCTACAATTCAGTTATAGAGATAATCCCTTCCAGGTATCACCACACCCCCCACCCCATCACAGAGGAACAAAGCAATACCTCCTTAACGACCGACCCTTAAAGGAATAGTACACCCAAAACATGATTAGCCTTCATTTTCTACTCACCCCCATGCTGAACAACACTCTGGAGTACTTTTTTGATATCTCAAATGCATCTGGAGATCTGGGAGGCTTCTTGCTGTCTGCTGACATTCAAATAATGGAGGTCTATGGTGACCGAGACAGAAAGGTCCATAAAAGTCCACAAAAAACGTGTCAATCTTCCTCCATACTGCTCGTCCAATGTATTCCAAGTGTCCTGAGTGGGTAGCGTCCATAATTTACTCGAAACGAAGTCATTTAGAATGTTTTTAGAGCATAAACAGTAGTGTATAGGATTTCCTAAAAGCGCGCACATACGCGTTCACGACGCTACGGAAGCCGCGGCAGAGTGTTGTTCAGCATGGGGGTGAGTATAAAATGAAGGCTAATCATGTTTTGGGTGTACTATTCCTTTAACTATCATAAACAGGTTTCAGGTTTTACAGGAGACAATCCCCCCCTTTAACGACCGACCTTCAGAATCATAGACAGGTTTCAGGTATTACAGGCTAACAATGGAACTAACGACCGATTCATCGGTTTCAATTTGCATGTTTCCAAGCAATACAAAGCCTTGTCTATATAAGACTTAAACTCACTGTGGATCCAGACATTTGAATTGAAAAAGCTTCCTGGAGGGGAAGCGAAACATCTTCAAATCTTGGAAACTAAGTCCAGTGGATTGTTTTTTAAACTTTTACGGAACAAGTTTAAAGTGAGTTTTTCTCCACACTGAAGTGCACTAAGTTGCAGCCAGCAAACAGATTGATGAATGAGAGTATGGAATTAGTAAAGATGCTGGTGAAGATTCTCAGTTATCGAGTTCAATTTTCATGTTTTTTTCTAAACCAAAGCAAGGCTTTGTATTTGGTCCACTCAATAAAGCGTCAAACTCAAAACTATTTCGGACATTTTGAATGGAAAAAGCTTCGCGGATGGGAAGCGAAACTTCTTCAAACTCAGAAACAAAGTCCAGTGGATTGTTTTTTTAAAACTTTTTTGTAAAAAATTAGTAAAGACTTTTTCAGGCAACATCAAAGTCCTAAAACAAGAGACTCCAAACTAGAGAGCATTCAAGGCCATGAAAACAATGAAATTGTAGCAGGCAAATGTTTGTATAGAAATAAAATCACAACTTTAAGAAAAAACACAGATTTTTTTGGCAGAGTAGCACAGCTGTATTTTATTTTGATTCTGATTTGGTGCCATTAAACTTGACAGAACCTGACCTCAGATTTGACAGATAAAGTTTTACAGCCGCAGCATAAACTACCTGAAGGTTCAATTGTTGCCAAAGTGAGAACAAAACATCCCTAACATGAAACACAGCGAGTAGAATCTTCATTAGGCAGCCTGCAATGTCTCATTCAGGGCAAGAAAAGGGTCCAAATCGACCAGAACAAACTTTGAAAAGCTCAGCCAGTTATGGCTCACTGAAAACTGGATAAGCCAGAATAAAATCTAAAAGAAGTTAAAGGCCAATCAATTCATATTCATTTCATCTCCAGCTTTATTTGAATCAACATGCTTCATTTTTAGCAGCAGTGGGGACAAAATATAAATTTTAAAAGCTGGAAACCAGTAAAAGCTTGATAGTCTGCAACACAGGTCCAGTTGGACTTGGTAGCCCGTTAGAAACCACAGTCATTGTTCCCACAGTCACATATGCTGCAATTTTAAAAGAATTAATAGTGACATGGAGAGCTCGACCGAGATCCAGAGTTTTAATTAAAAAGCTTGAGCAAGAAAACAAGCAGTGGCAGAGAGGAGCTGGTGGAGGCTGCTTGGCGATGTCAGCCTTCTGGATATGAGTGGAGCAAATGAGGAGGAACCAGTCAGAGCTCCAGACAGGCAGCTGAATAGACAAAAAGGAAGGGGAGACAGGGCTGCGGGGCGAGGGAGAGAGGAGGGTTGGGGGGTGTTATTGTGAGCTGCGACATATGATGGCAGATTCTGGGTGCTGGATGTCACTTTGGAACAATCAGGACTGACGTCCCAGGTGGTGTGCACTGGGAAAAGGGGAGTTTGCAGCTTTTTCCAACCTGATCTTACTTGCAAATGACTGCTGTCCCTGAAAAATACCTGAGAGAATTCTACAGGACATGTGGACAGCACCCCTCAGGCCGGAGAGCTAGAGCCGTAACAGGAATTTTACATTAAATCCCTACTGTGAACATCGCACTGTAGAAGCAGCAAACAACTGATGTGGTTTGGTTTGCAGATCCAGGTCAGAACTCCAATCTCTCATCATTTTTATCCTGGAAAAAACCTTTGCTGAAGGTTGCTTAATATTAAAAGGAAAGTTCTTTCCACTGCTGAGTATGAGGGATTGCTGCAGAGCTTCCTCAGAGAGAAAACTTTCCACCAATCAGAAATCAGTTTTGAGACCGGTCTTTATCTGTTACGGTGTTCTGTCAGATGAGCATACCCCATCAGACCAGCATACCTATAGTCAATACGAATGTGCACGACATCAGATTTGCATTTATACCTATAGTCATGTAAAAAAAACAACTTAAGGTCAGAACACCATACGCTTCAAAAAACATCAAAAAGTAAGTAATCAAATAGTTTCTTTGTATATGACTAAAGAAATAAACACCTGTTGATGTAGTTTTAAGTCTATTTTTCATACAAAGCTAAAGGTATAAACTAAGGGGATAAACTAAATGGATAAACAGGTTTTGACTATGGGTATGTCTGGGGGACAGTGATCGCCTACATGTTATGGATGCTGGTGTACCATAAATGATAAATTATAAGCAGTTTATTTATTTATTTGAATAGGGACAATTCACATTGATGAACATCAGTATAAAAACAAATGTAAATATGTTGGATTATAGCTACAAAGCTAGTTTTCATCCGTAGTCCCTAGGCAGGCAAATACATAAGAAAGAACATATAATATACAATATAAGCATCACAAGGAAATGTTAAGAGTTTAGTGGTTACATGACTGGTTTGTTTTCATCCGTAGTTTGAGTTGAGCTCTAAAGCTGATCAATGTAGGGCTCTTCTGTATGTGTGCAGAGGAAGACTGTTCCAGATATTAGTGGCTCTCAGAGAGTGTTCTGACCAAAAGTTGTTCTTCTGTGAGGAACCTCACAGTCTCCTCTGGAGGAGGCCCTGGTTCTCAGACCACTTGAAGTCTAGGGTTTGAACAGAGTAGACACAGGAGGCGGGGCTAGTCCATGTAGCGCTTTATAAATGAAGCATACATACTTAAAATTTATACAATTTAAAAGATTTTACTTGTTTAAAATATTACACACATGGAAAGAATTAGAACTAATTTTAAATTGGTAACTGTGGTGAGAGACCAACTTGTGATCCAGTATTCAATGTGAGATAAAATCATTGAGTGGAGAACAATTCTAGCAGCACCAAGTGTTAAAAAAGACCTGATTTGTTTAAAATTTTTAAGGTTAAATTTCACAGTACTGGCAAGTTTTTTGATATGATTTTTAAAGGACAAAGTGGAATCAAGTATCACGCCAAGATACTTGAATTCTGTAACAAGTTGTAATTCTTTTCCTCACAAGAATACACCAGAGCTTTTCATTTCTTTTCTTTTGCTTTGAGAACATCAAACAGACCCTTTTTTTTGAAATTGAGAAGCAAACATGATTTAAAAAGTCATTTACTTGCTCCATGGCTGAGGTCAGAATAGAAGCTGCCTCTTTAACACTCCTTGCATGAGTATAAATTACAGCGTCATCTGCATACATTTGAAAATTCACATTATAACATGTTTTGGGAAGATCATTTATGTACAGGGAGAATAACAGGTGACCAAGTATTGATCCTTGTGGCACACCAACAGAGACATCCAAGACCGATGATTTTATACTGTCATTTTTTACACATTGTTTTCTTGAGGATAGAAATGATTTAAAGGAGAAGTTCGGTTTTTAACACTTTAAGCCCATTTTCTGTAGTGTCCAGGATGAAATCGAATGATCGACACCAACATTTTGACAATTGGTCCTGTCTCTGCTATTTGGCTCATGCAGAATCCCCCCCTGGCTGCTTCAGAATGGCTTCCATAGTGCATGTCCGATAATGTCCTTAAAACAACCTTAAACGTTCTTTTTTTAAAATATGCTACTCACCGGGTCGTCAGCGCTGTTCAATGACGTTCCAAAAAAAGTTTCGTGAAGAAAAACCGTTCCTGTCTTGTTTTATTTAGCATTTTGTAAATCCCAGAACTATTTTTTCCGATACATCACAACCTCTTATAAACTTCCGCTTCCCGTTCTAATCTGAAGCGTTGCACACTCCAGACCACTAGTTGGCGACGGTATCCTCTACCGTCAAACTCAAAGTCCAATATGTCCTCCTCAAGAATCCACCTTTCGTATTCCATTTTCAGAGTTTTTTAAAGTGTTTAACAGAGACGTTAGCACCTCGACGTCGGAGTACACAGAGTGAAGCATAAACACTTGGGCCTTGCGAAAAGACTACAACTGTGTAAACAGGCCCCATTTCCGTTTCCGGTGGTGGAGGGATATTGACTATTCCAACAGAACTCAATGGGATTTACAAAATGCTAAATAAAACACTACAGGAACGTTTTTTCTTTACGAAACCTTTTTTGTAACGTCATTGAACAGCGCTGACGACCCGGTGAGTAGCATATTTAAAAAAAAAGAACGTTTAAGGTTGTTTTAAGGACATTATCGGACATGCACAATGGAAGCCATTCTGAAGCAGCCAGGAGGGGATTCTGCATGAGCCAAAAAGCAGAGACAGGACCAATTGTCAAAATTTTGGTGTCGATCATTCGATTTCATCCTGGACACTACAGAAAATGGGCTAAAAGTGTTAAAAACCGGAATTCTCCTTTAAGCCACTGACTTGCCTCTGGCGAGAAATTGAAGTCTGACAATTTTGTTAGAAGAATTTCATGGTTGACAGTGTCGAAAGCCTTTTTAAGGTCAAGGAACACTGCACCAACACAGGGGTATATATCCAATTTACTTTTCACCTTTTCTATAAAAAACCTGTTTGCTGATTCAGTGGAGTGGTTTGCTCCGAAGCCAAATTGCATTGCTTGTAGGTTTGTTTAAGTTCTAAACATGGGGACTCAGGGTATCAGTCTTGATCTCATACTTGGTCTCAGTCTTGGCCTCAGTCTTGGTCTTAGTCTTGGTCTCAGTCTTGGCCTCAGTCTTGGTCTCAGTCTTGGCCTCAGTCTTGGTCTTAGTCTTGGTCTCAGTCTTGGCCTCAGTGTTGGTTTCAGTCTTGGCCTCAGTCTTGATCTCATACTTGGTTTCAGTCTTGGCCTCAGTGTTGGCCTCAGTCTAGGTCTTAGTCTTGATCTCAGTCTTGATCTCAGTATTGATATCAGACATGGTCTCAGTCTTGGCCTTAGTCTTGGTCTTAGTCTTGGTCTCAGTCTTGGCCTCAGTGTTGGTCTCAGTCTTGGCCTCAGTCTAGGTCTTAGTCTTGATCTCAGTTTTGATCTCAGTATTGATATCAGACATGGTCTCAGTATTGGCCTCAGTCTTGGTCTCATTCTTGGCCTCAGTCTTGATCTCATACTTGGTTTCAGTCTTGCCCTCAGTCTTGATCTCATACTTGGTTTCAGTCTTGGCCTCAGTCTTGGCCTCAGTCTTGATCTCATACTTGGTTTCAGTCTTGGCCTCAGTCTTGATCTCATACTTGGTTTCAGTCTTGGCCTCAGTTTTGGCCTCAGTCTTGATCTCATACTTGGTTTCAGTCTTGGCCTCAGTCTTGATCTCATACTTGGTTTCAGTCTTGCCCTCAGTCTTGGCCTTAGTCTTGATCTCATACTTGGTTTCAGTCTTGCCCTCAGTCTTGGCCTTAGTCTTGATCTCATACTTGGTTTCAGTCTTGGCCTCAGTCTTGATCTCATACTTGGTTTCAGTCTTGCCCTCAGTCTTGGCCTTAGTCTTGATCTCATACTTGGTTTCAGTCTTGCCCTCAGTCTTGGCCTCAGTCTTGATCTCATACTTGGTTTCAGTCTTGGCCTCAGTCTTGATCTCATACTTGGTTTCAGTATTGGCCTCAGTCTTGGCCCCAGTCTTGATCTCATACTTGCTTTCAGTCTTGGCCTCAGTCTTGATCTCATACTTGGTTTCAGTCTTGGCCTCAGTCTTGATCTCATACTTGGTTTCAGTCTTGGCCTCAGTCTTGATCTCATACTTGGTTTCAGTCTTGGCCTCAGTCTTGATCTCATACTTGGTTTCAGTATTGGCCTCAGTCTTGGCCTCAGTCTTGATCTCATACTTGCTTTCAGTCTTGGCCTCAGTCTTGATCTCATACTTGGTTTCAGTCTTGGCCTCAGTCTTGATCTCATACTTGGTTTCAGTCTTGGCCTCAGTCTTGATCTCATACTTGGTTTCAGTCTTGGCCTCAGTCTTGGCCTCAGTCTAGGTCTTAGTCTTGATCTCAGTCTTGATCTCAATATTGATATCAGACATGGTCTCAGTCTTGGTCTCAGTCTTGATCTCAGTCTTGGCCTCAGTATTGATTTCAGTCTTGTTCTCAATCTTAATCTTTAACTTGGTCTCGGTCTTGGTCTAAGTCTTGATCTCAGTGTTGGTCTCAGTCTTGATCTTAGTTTTGGCCTCAGTCTTTGTCTCAGTCATGACCTGATATCAAACAATATCAGTGGGAACTACTACTACTACTACTATCTGCAATCAACAACAATTATTGAAGATTTCCAGAGGACTTCACCATTGAAATTCACCAGAGCTATAGTGAAACTGACAATGCCCACGTGCATGGCAGCTGGATGTTGGAATACATTGGCTTAAAATGAAACAAAATTAGTTATTTAACTTTTCTGATTCCTGATCCTCCACGGACGGGTTGGTCGTTGGATTGCCAACTTGAAGAGGGAGGATTTGCCATCGAACTTCTGGCCAGAGAAAAAACCCGTAATATGTAGCCAACATTTGGAAGAAGAATGTTTTCAAGATGACTTGGATAATAGCGCGTTGTGACAAACACCAGATACAGCACTGGGACTTGATCAACAGCCCATACCGCACTGTGACGTCACAATCCAGTAGGTGGCAGTAGTGTTCTTTGACAAACATGGATGCCTCCAGTAAACACATTCAAATGAAAATTACTCTGAATTAAAAACACTAATCATTTATTGAACAGTATGTAAGAATTTCATATTTAAATTACTTTCAGAAATTTGAATTCTGAATATGACTGCACTTTTCCTTTAAATTGGCCATAAAATCAGCAGTTTGCAGGACGGTCTCTGAACCTTGCATTGTTCATAATTTCTTTGGATTATGAGGATTAATGTCTCAAAAACATATTAATTAGTTAGTATTGGGGCTGCAACTAATGGTTATTTTGCAAATCGATTGATCTGTGGATTGTTTTTTTCTTTTTTTGATCAATTAATTAATAATCAGATAGCAAAAGGTTCGTTAAGAATACCTTTTACGAAATAAAAAAAAGGGAATTTATTAAGCTTAAGGATAAAATTCAACCTTGTTTCTCCCCGACAAGGAAAGATGCATCTGATATAAAATTGTTGAGTTCAGTGATTCAAAAAACTTGATCAGAAATCCTCGAGAGATTCAGGACTTGACATGGAGTCTCCTCCTTTAAAACAGGATCTAGCCTTTTTTTTCTCTGGTCAACTGGAAGAACAGCGAAACAGAGAAGGATCAAGAAAGGGATGAGGAGAAAATATTCAGATGGTTTTAAGCATAGAGAGATGGGCTGACTCAGAGAGACAGAGATAATGTTTTTTTATCTTCCTGCAAACCGTTTTTTCCTCGCCTTTCCATCCTTTTCTATTTTCATCCCACTTCATCCCCCCCCCCCATCTGCAGCATTGTTCTCTCCATCTGGAGTCGTCATGACAAGGCTGTTTATTTCTAATGGTTGACATTTCGCCCCGTGCTTCTCACCTGAAAGAACACGCCACCATGAATGCTCTGCAGTTTTCAAAGGAACATCTTGTTATTAGCCGGCGTTACATGCTAACACTTTTGGCACACAGACAAACACCCAATCAGCACACAGACACGCACCCCAGCGCAAGGAGACTACACACTTAGATGCAGAGGTGCGTTTAAAAAAGGAAAGATCTATCGGGCTTCTTAACCTTTCATCTAGGAGCCAAGAAAAGCAAGTTTCTGACTCCCTCATCATGTTCAGCCCTCAGCAGCTTCCTCTCCTCGCTTTCTCTTCCTTTCCTCCACCTTGCTCCATCTCCTCCTCCGTCTGTGGAATCAAATTATAGCAGGGATTAATAAAAAGATGTGGGCTCTGGTCAAAATGTGAGCTAATGGGTTACAGGCCAATCATGGCGGCTCGCTGGCAGTCACACTCGAGGAGGATTTAGATCCTTTCTCTCATTCACCTCCTTTTTTTTGCCATTTCAATCTTCTATCTCCTTTGTAATCATTTTCTCATCTCTCTTGCTTTGTCTCCGATTTGCCTTTTTTCATCCCTATTATTCATGCAATCATTACTCCTCCTGCTTCCGCTGCAGCTTTTAGAAATCAGTTCAATTGTTTTCTTCCAACCTGGGTGTGAAATTGGACAAAAAGCTCTTCTAGTAGTTGGTCCGGAGCAAAGGTTAGAGGTCTGGTTACAGCAGGAAAGGCAACTGATTTTCATGCAGTTATAAAATGCTTCTGTTATTAATCATCTATAATCGCAGAAAAGGAATTCTGTTTTTCCTACAAAGTTTTGAAATATATGGTATTTAAGGAAAACTACAATATCAGCCATCAAAAAGGTCCTTTCCTGTCAAACGCCAGCCGAATGGCAGCCTACTAACCTGCAACTTCCAGCAAAATCCCCTCCAACTTCCAGCCACTTCTCCTGGGCGTGCATTTGTTTTAGTCTGAATCCACCCTTTCACAGAATTACAGGTTCTGACCGGGAGATTATGCTTCTCTTTAGATCGTAATGTCCAAAAATTCAGCTTATTTCAATTTATTTCTATAGCACCAATTCACAACAAATGTCTTCTCACACAAGCCAACTAAAAGTTTTCTATCAAAGAGCCAGTTGATTACATCGACTCATTGACTCTTCAGCAATCCCTCACACTAAGCATGCTTGTAGCGACAGTGGAGAGGATAAACTCCCTTTTAACAGGAAGAAACCTCCAGCAGAACCAGACTCAGTGTGAGCGGCCATCTGCTGAGGCCGACTGGGGTTCAAGGAGACAGAAGCAGAGATAGAAAAAGCAGCTGTAAAAGGCGGCCCAATCCTGGAAACACACAGCCAGGCAGACGAGCTCTGAGCCAGCTCAGTCACAGTCAGAGAAACAGGACTACACTGAAAAACAGGCCAATCTCCAACATCTATAAACAGAGGTGTTGATGGCAGCAGCACAGCTGATATTTCTCTCCAGGATGGAGCCACAACGAAACAGGAACAGAAAGAATATTTTAGTGCAAAGACTAATATTTAAAAAGGAATTGTAGGGGGCCAGCCGAGGACTGTTCTCCCTGCTGCACAAAAATGCAGGACCAATGCAGGTCCAGCAGATCCCAGATGTCAGGTTCCCAGTTTTTGTGTTCGTCTGTTTGTCTTGTCTTTTGTGTTTCTCCCTTCCACCACCAGGAGCCGCCTGGGCTCGGTTCGCCTCCTCACACACCTGCAAGCTGTTGCCTCATCACTGGACTGCTCTTAAGCTGCTGGTTGCCACTACTTCGACGCCAGAGTGTTTGCCAGTTTGGGGTACTCTAGCCAAGCCTTGTTTATGCTGAGTCTAATCTGAGTTTTGCATTTTGAGTTTTTGTCCTCTAGTCAAGCTGAGATCACATAAAGTTTTACTGAGCGCTTGTTTCTCCCTGAGACTAAACATTGTTTGTTCTTTGCGTTTCGGCAGGAAGCCTTCCTGCAAACCGGACCTTTTCGGACCTTCGCCTTCTCCCAAGCGGGATGAACTGAGTCGTACACTGAGCGACGGATTCCAAACAGGAGGTTTGGATCCAGCCACCTTTGAGCACACTGAGATCTCTCTGAGTAAGGAAGTCATCTTCACCACGACCCGTTCAAGTACCACAGGAAAACTGAGTTGCAACCAGCGGCTGCATCATTCCACTCCGTCCGAGTTCTGGGTAAACCCTGTTCTGCCCTCCACCGAATCAAACAAACTCTGGAAGACCAACATTCAGACTGGAGTCTACATGTCTCTTCTTCTCTGGAAATGTGAGTGGCAGCAAATCCTCTCCTTCAAGATTGACAACTCCAATTTCCCACAGAGCCTGAATCTAACAGTCTGTCTTCCCTTTGTCTTCCAGTCCCTGGCTGAGCAGAGTTCAGAGGAACTCTGCACCAAACTCAAAATACTCTTCAATAAAACCCGTTGAACTTTTATATTGTGTCTCTCTGTTTTGGTTTCATTGCATGTGGGTCCGAGCCTTAGAAAGAATCATGACACCAGAGGCAAATTACTTCTCTGCATTTAACCCATCCCCTTGGGGAGCAGTGGGCTGCCATTGTGCGGCACCCAGGGAGCAGTGTGGGGTTAAGGGTGTTGCTCAGGGAGCAAGCTCTCCCGCCACCTCCCCTAAATGTCTATATGTTTATATTATCTCTGATGTACTGCAAAAAAAAAAGAAAAGAAAATGTCTTTAAAGTGGTCTTGAAATAAATTTATTTTTGTATACACTTGTTTGCACAAAATGACAATAAAATCTGTCTAAGTCTGTATAAAAAATGAAAGATAGAGTGTAGAAATATTTACAGTTCCAGAATTGTCTCCCTGTCATATTATCAGCAGTTGCCCACCAGTCAGATTGTTTATGATTTATCTAGGACAGTAGAAGCACCAGCGTTTCCCATAGAAAGTACCCCTGACCCAATAATTCTGTTCATGACTTTGTCTGATTTATGGACAGAGACATGGCTGATGTCATTGTCGACATTAGGGTCATAAACTCTTTGATTTAGCTGCATCGTCTTCCAGGAGAAAACCTCTGAGCTGCAGCTGCCATCAGCTAGAAGTAGAAGTAGAAGAACTGGAGGCAGAGTTTCTCCTGCAACGTTCATTCGCAGCTTGGAGCTCTCCTGGACGTTTAATGATTCGGAGGATATTCTCCTGGAACTATTTGGACCCCTGCTAGCGACTGGGCATCTTTCAACATGCATCCTTTAATGAACGCCATGCAGCAGTGCTTCGATGGTTGCTTCCAGCAGGATAATGGTCTGTGCTACAATGCTCCAATCACCAGCCAGCTGATGACTTCTCTCTGCTCCACTGGTCTCCACAGCCAGCAGGTAGGATCCGTACAGAGAAGCTCTGGGCAGAGGAAGAGCTGGAGACCCACCAGACCAAAAGTCTGCAGTGATTCTGCGATTCAGTCATGCTAATATGGAATTTTAATGTGAAAAACTCACAGTCAATGAAAAGAGAATTTTATTGATACAATTACTTTTGTCTTTGGCGCTAAGATATCGTCAGGAAACATAGCAAACAGAGATGTTTACCCCCCAGGCCTGAAACTGGTGGTGGAGTTGAGATGATGAAGTTGGTCAGTCAATAGACAATAGCTGTATGGAAAGATCCAGTGGACTCTGGGAGCTGATATTACACTGGAAAAACGATCTAGAAATGAGCTAAAATGTCTTAAATTAAGTCTATTTCCCCTTATATTGAGTAGGTAAATCAGATAGCTTGCCAATGGAATGAGTATTTTTACTCTTAAAATATGATATTTAGATAAAATGCACTTGAAATAAGACAATGCAATTGTGTTTTCCTATTTTAAATGAAAACTGTCATGTTCCATTGGCAAAATGTCTATTTTACTTCCTCAGTTCAAGAACAAATGCACTTATTTTAAGAAAAACACCTTACCTAGATTTTGATTTTTTTTAATCCAGTGTAATGCTTTACTCAGGGACCATAAAGATGGAAGTCTATGGAAGTAAATCTGTGTCGCTTAGATTTGAATTAAAAATGCCACTGAAATTTAAATGTTGTTTGTTTGTACTTACTGTTTCAGTGTAAAAATATATTCAGAACACATTTGTTTTACCTAAAAAAAATTCATTGTCATTATTTCATTTGTTATTTTCTGTTCAAGCTAAAAATTCACATTACTTTTTCAAAGTGATTACATTTTAAATACCGGTACTTATTTTTTCTGTTTAGTGTTTGACTGTTAAAAAAATCTGCATATAAAAAAAAATGTTCAATATTTTCAGCCTCCTGAGATTCAACTGGCTCTATTTCTCTTAAATTCGGCGTCTAAATTCAGTGTAAAAAGGGAAGGGGTTACTTCAGGTCATAGACATTAGCAATGGATTGTGGCGTCCAACACTCAGCCAATCCCGTGACGCGTGTGGCGCTTATACGGAAGGAAAACCAGCATGTTGCAAGCTAACGTTAACTCAACTACAGAAAAATGAAAGTAATAAACTCACTTTTTGAGTTAGTGTTAGCTTGACCGGCTCCATCATGCTGGTTTTCCTTCCGTATGAGCGGCACAAGCGTCACGGCATAAGAAAACGTAACGGGATTGGCTGAGTGTTGGACGCCACAATCCATTGCTAATGTCTGTGACCTGAAGTAACCCTTCCCTTTTTACACTGAATTTAGACGCCGAATTTAAGACAGTGAAATAGAGCCAGTTGAATCTCAGGAGGCTGAAAATATTGAGTTTGAAATTTCAAAGGTTGATTTTTTTTTATATGCTGATTTTTTTAACACTGAAAAATTAAACTGAAAAATATATATTGAAAATGTAGTCACTTTGAAATAGTAATGTGAATTTTTAGCTTGAAGAGAAAATGAAATAATGACAATGAATTTTTTTTTGGTCAAAAATGTGTTCTCAATATATTTTAACACTGAAACAGTAAGTACAAACATACAACATTTAAATTTCAGTGGCATTTTTAATTCAAATCCCAGCGACACAGATTTATTACCGTAGAAGTCCAGATTGGATAAACACAGTTTGTATGAACCTGTCCATGGTGAGCAAGCGTGAAGCGATGGTGGAGAGGAAAAACTCTAGCCTGGGTGCCATTCCAAACTTAGTCCCGCCCACAAAGTTTGAGGTCGGGAAGTTCGGTCTGGCTCTGCTCCATAGTAGCGCGAGTATTATCGCCCACTGTCAGGCGATCCAATCAAATTGTCAGGGCGGGCTTTATACGATGATGGACAGATGACCAACAGTAACGTAATCAACCACGTGACCAATGCGCGCTTGGGTGACAACAATAATGGCTGCCGCTGGAGAGTTGAGGTGAGTAGATTCTGCTATTAGGTCTGTTCTAGAAGATATCGACAGCAAATTAATTTTAAAAGAGGAACAGAGAAACGCGATAAAGTCTCATCTTCTTATTATAGGCGTGCAACTGCACGCTTTGATTTTGTTGACAACAACTATGCTTCGCTTAACATACGTCACGCACTCCGTTGCTCTTATTGGTTGTAGGTCTATCCAATTGAGTGCAGAGGCATTTTTTTTCCTGGTTCGTTCGAATCACGCCCCATAATCACAGCTCTATGGAGCAGTATCAGACTCATATTCTGACTAGAATTGAGTCGGACTACGTCAGGCTAGGAAAACTCCCCTTTGGGAAGAAACCTCTGGTAGAACCAGGGTCAACATGGCGGTCTTCTGCTGGTCCGGCTGAGATGAGACAGGAAACGCAGCAAGAACCTGGAAGGAATTACACTCTGATGAAGCTTTAGCTACGATGGCGGAGAAGGGGATGTAGGTGGGTTGGAACGGGTTCATCTGGAGTCATGCAGTTGTGGATTGGAGAAGGTTAACTTTGGATGCTGATTGGGCTTTCGTGGAGGTGTGGTTCCAGCTCATTAGCTTGCATCTGAAGTGGATGAAGGTGAGTAATCAGTTTATTCAGTTGAACTTCCGCCTAGGCTCCATAACTGCTGGAATGTTTTAACCCCTAATAGCAGAAATCTGGATGTCTCAGTCTGGAGAACATCCTGCATTATGTTTGCAGAGAATCTCTAGATAAATAAAGCAGTTTGAATGAAGCTGAACATGTTCATGTTTCTATCAGGAGGAAAAAGGTCCATGTGTCAAAAGAAAAACATGGCGGCTTGGACAGGGAGTCCTGATTTTTAAACATGACAGTATGGATCCAATAAAGCCTTATCAAATGGTGCTCCGTGCCTTTAACTGGAGCCTGTGTGGAGCTCCATCAAGTGAAAACATTTGTTCAGGAAAGATAGATAAGACAGCAGTACAGCTGGGAGCGGGTCGATAGGCCGGCACATAAAAACAGGATTTGATCAAAATGGATTAGATAGCTCCCCTTCTTAACGGTATATTGCAATTGACAGGTGAGGCCAGGATCAAACCGGCACCATGTGAGATCCTGCCAAGCTTTGGTCAATTCCCATCAATTCAGCTGGACGTGGAATTTGTCCATGGGTGCCTGATCCAATTGGCAACCCTGACATGGACGAGGAGTGAAATTGAACAGTGGAGTGAATGCACGCGGCGGGATTATTGGTGTTTTCCTCCGCTGACGGAAACACGGGGAGAAGGCCACTCTCTCCGAGGTGCTGTGCACACCTTGTAGGCTGCCAGGTCCCATTAGAGGGTGACAAACAGACGTCCAGGCGGCTCGGCGCTGTCACACCGCGGTAATGAAAGACACATCAGCCTCAGAAAAAAAAAGCAGAGGAGGAGGAACAACAACAGGCCATGCACTGACACAAACACATTTTAAGACTAATGGCTTAAACGCAGCTGCAGAGTGTTGCAATGCAGGGAGGGGGGAAAAAAAGGCATTCTGAACTATATAATGAGGTGAAGACAAGGAGCATAAAAAAACAAGGAGCAACCGGGTACAAATAGATAAAAGGAATAAAAAGGAACAAGATAAAGGAGAAAGAAGGTTCAGTAAAATCTAATGAAACAGAAAAAATGTGAAAAGGCGAGATGGGATAAAAGAGCCCGAGCCCTCTGCGTCTCATTGAGCTACACGTGTCGGTGCCACACCATTAAACAGCAAAATACAACATCAATAATTATCTCTTTTTCACCCACATGGCTGCCGAATGATTTAGTAGTTCTAATAAAGGCCGAACATAACAAAGCATCCGTCTTTGGCTGCTCCGTAATAAAGCTGCTTTACAGTGCTGTTATTCCCTTTGCAGGAAAACACCACTACATACAGTAATTATGAATTATGCAGAAGACAGGGGACAGGTGTAGCTCCACTCTTAATGGATGGAGCAGTTTAGGAGTCTTGTCATCTTTAGCTATTGTTGCTGATGTAGGACTGGCTGCTTATTTATGTGGAGGCTGATAGCGTCATTCACCGACCTGGGCTACTCTGTAATCTTTCCCGGAGAAGAAGGATGAGGCTCGCCTGAGTCCGCAGGGAAATGTCTTCTCTCTGCATGGATGTGGAGCCAGAGTCGGCGGCCTTATCAAATCTATATTTCTTCCTCAGTGACACCTGAAAAGGAGGGAAGACTCTCAGAAAGCAAGTGAACGGGGTCATCAGACTGATTAAGTTAACGGCCTCTGTGGCTCTTTTCACCGTGGCTGACTCTCAGGTCAACAGGGTTGAACCCGGAAAGTTATTAACCCCAAATTCCAATCAGGATGAAGGAAATACCAGTTAGACCAGCATCAGACTAGGTTGGCAGAACCTGATTCTCAGTCTGGAAACTAGAGAGCGACCGACGCAGCTTCGTTATCAGTTGAACTGATCCCTGAGATCAGCTGAAGATATTTTGAAAAAATATTCATTTTCTTCCTTTATGACTAAATTCAGTTCAATTCAGTTTATTTCTACAGCGCCAATTCACAACACGTCATCTCAACGCACTTTACAGTTCAACAGATCACCCAGTCAATGATTCAAAGTTTTCTATCTATGGAAAACCAGTTGATTGCATCGACTCATTGACTTGAAGGCAATCCCTCACACTAAGCATGCTTATAGCGACAGTGGAGAGGAAAAATTACCTTTTAACTCGAAGAAACATCCAGCAGAACCAGGCGACAGAAGCAAACCTGGAGAAAGAAGCAGAGATTTAAAAGGCAACTATCAAACACAGGCGGCCCCATCCAGGAAACACACAGCCAGGCAGACGAGCTCCGAGCCAGCTCCCATGTCAGAGGATGAAGAGAGCACATCCAGTTAGTCACAGTCAGAGAAACAGGACTACACTGAAAAACAGGTCGATCTCAAACATCCATAAACAAAGTTGTTGATGGCAGCAGCACAGCTGATATTTCTCTCCAGGATGGATGGTGTAACTGAAACATGAACATTGTTAGCAAAGGCGGGGCGTGGCTACAGTATGCATGCGTTCAGCATGATGTATGGATGCTAAATAACCTGACTCCGCCAGATGGATTTGCTCCGCATATCCATCTGGAAACCTTCAGTTGCAGTAATTTTGGGAAGAGGCAAAAAATACTGGTTAGCTGATTGGCCTATGCTGGTGATAGACGGGCCAAATAAACCAATCAGATCAACGAAGCATATGACGTACTAACAGAGCGACGACGAAAACACAACCACAAGCCAGGCTACTCTTGCCGAAACCAGTCGGGAGAAGAGCAAAAACATCTTTTCCTCTGAGAAAAGCCTCCAGAGCAGTGTTTTGCTCTTCTTTCGGTGAAGAAATACTCTGTTATTCCGATAAAACTTGCTCGATAGCCACGCTAACGCTAGTTTCATCGGCTGAAGCCGGCATGTTCTTTAGACTGAACTGTTGCGCTTCTCGTTGCGTCACACCTCAACCCGCCTCAAAGCCAACGCTGATTGGACGTTCGTTTGGTGAAGGGCTCCAAATTTTCTTTAATGGAGAGTCTCCAGACTGATTAGCAAGTGAAACCTTGAAAGCTCGCGAGATCAGGATGGTCTCACGAGGCTAGTTTACCGCCTGCCCCCCAAAAAAGAATAAATAAAAAGAAAAAAGAAATTGAAAGAAAGAAAGTTTGCAGTTACAGCAGATTCCATGTCATGTCTGCTAGGAAGTTTGTTGGTGGTGGTCGTGAACACAGTAAGGATCCATCACACTCAGGTTCTCGCTCACCTTATGGTGGGGATGAAGTCTGGAGGAGAACTGATGATTTCATCCTGTAAACCCCTTTATACCAAAACGCTGCCAAAACGCCATTTTACAGTAGCTGGAAGTTAGACACACCGGTCATCTGGAACACGTCAGATACGTTGATATGCGTTGGAGATAAGTTCTTGATAAGTTACACAGAAGTTACTCATAGGTTTAGGGATAAGATAGACGCCACGACTTATGAGTAACTTACACTGAACGTATGTCAACAATCAGATAATTTACCTGTAATTTATGGCGCACGTATGGCAAACGCTGGCATACGTCTATGTCTCGTTTGTTCGGCTTGCTCCTAACTTATCCAGCAGATTTTCTGTACTTCAGGCACATCCTGATCAAGGTGTGACAGGGGATATAGAAACATCTGGGTCTGATATCAGAATCGGAAACCAGTCTCATATTGATCAAAAACACAAGTATTGGATTATATCAGCCTGTATCTATAATCTGAGATGAAACCATGCTGATAGAGGTAATCTGTTCCAGGAAATAATCCAGTCCAGGTTTTAGACCGCTCCGGCAGCTCAGCAAGACAATAGCACTTATCTATTGGTCAGATTTTTTCTAAAGATTAATAATCTAACAGAATCTGCTGTTGCTCAGTATATTAATCTCAAAACAAGATCAAAGTGTCATGATGGGGTTTCTGGAGTAAAGCCCAAGATGCAGAACACACGTAGGCACTGGTAAAAGTCCAAAGAGTTTATTTAAAGACAAAGCACATGGATAATACTGGAACAATACAGGCAGGGGGCTGGTTCACTGGGGTTTGTGCAGGGAAAGGGAGATGGCTGGTAGCTGAGTCCATGTGAGGCTAAGCGTTTAGCTTCAGGCTTAGCCTGGCAGTCCTGGGTTTGAGAACATCAGGGGAAACACAAAGGATTTCTCAGGCTGAGCTTCCAGCTCTAGCAGGGAACAACAGGGGATTAACTCAGAGGATTCTTCAGGCTGAGCATCCAGCTATCAGCAGGGAACATCAGGGGAAAATCCACATGGGAACCTCTAGGGAAACTCCACATAGAAGTCGTCAGGTTTCAACCATGTAGGAATCTTCGGGTTGGCTCACCAGGGCAGTTTAGCAGGTTAGCTCTCCTTGAGCTTCAGGCTTGTGACTGCAACTCTCCCAGAGCTGCAGGCCAGAGACAGGTAGCCAGAGAGACAGCCCTTCCAGAGTTTCACGAAGAGACAGGAGGTTAAGCTCATCCAGAGCTTTCACAAAGAAACAGGATTCCTGTGAGGCAGAAACAAGGAAGAGTTAGAAACTGATCTCACACTAGAGATAACCAAAATACTTCTGTCAAAGAGGCTCAGGAAGCTAACCAACTAAGATCAACACTGCGGCGTGGAATCAAGGTTTGAAGGCAGCTTAAATACTGTGGTCCTCCTGATTAGTAGATCAGCCACAGGTGTGTGAGAGGCTCAGCTCAGGAGGACCCACGGCGCACTCTGCTGGAGGCAGAGGGTAATCTCCAGAACCTTAACAGTGACTCCAGCCCTAAAGAAAAGACAAAGAGAGCAGAAGAGGATCCTCGGCGCCCTCTGGTGGGCAAGCCTGAGGATCCCAACACAAAGACTTTTTGACTGGATCTGAGATTGTCGGACTTGGTCAGTCAGTCAGTCTGCTTACTGCACCTACACTGCAAAAACGATGTAGAAATAAGTAAAAATGTCTTTAATTAAATTTATTCAACCTTAAGTTTGGTAGGTAAACAAGATGATCTGCCGATGAAATGTGTATTTTTACTCTTAAAATAAGATAATTAGATAAAATGCACTTGAAATAAGACAATGGAATTGTTTTTTTCTTATTTTAAATGTAAATTGTCTTGTTCCATTGGCAAAGTGTCTCACTTACCTCCTCAATTCAAGACAAAATGCACTTATTTTAAGAAAAATTTACTTATTAAGATTAAATTTTTTTTGCAGTGTATAACTCACTTACAGCTGATGCTTTTTAATAAATCGTTTAAAATCATTCTGAAATGACCGATTCAATAAATGAGAAAATTAGTGGAAGGTTCATTTCTTTGTGTAACATTTCATAGATTATTGCAGCTCAGATTGACATTTCAAAAAAAATTTTCAGTTAATATTTTTGGCTTAAGAAAAAAAATAATGGAATATTACCTCAGATAATTAAAATCATTTTAATACAGAAATGTGGGCTTAATGAAAACTCTGTTTAATTTCTTTATTAAGGTAATTTATGTAAAGGTTAATTTGACCAATGGGTCTCATCGGAGCGCCGATCCTAATTGAATATGACTTTAAACACACATGTTGTTGGTTTAAGTCCCATAATAGGAGCTTTCTAATGAAAAGGGAACCTCTTTTCATGGAAACGCTCAAACCAATAAGAGACCTGGGCTCAGCGGTGTATGTCCTCAGAGGAGAAGCACACACTGACATTTCCGCTGTGGTCAGAGCTGGAAAAGCAGCGTGCTACGAGTAACATCAGCACCGCAGCTATTCAATACCAGGCTGACAAAATCATTACGCCGCTTCCTCTCAGGTTAAAACTCCGCTCTAAACGACCACTTAGGAATATGGATCGGACGTGTAAAATGGTGAAAGGCCAGGTTAATGCAATCAATTATTTTTTTAACAGTAATGGCTATCCAAGAGTCCTTGACATACCCAGACATTCCATCTTTGTGTAACGTAATGGGCCGGGTGAGTCTGCTGTGTGGGCTTTCACTGCTGTTTCCCCCTTCATGACATTTCAGAGGGACCAAAGATCAGATCATGGGGGGGGAGCACAGTTTATGCTTTGCTACCTTTTTTACTGCACAATTAAAGCAAATGTTAAGATTTAAGGCCAATAAATGTGCAGCTGGGTTTTTTTGAGCCACCTGATTTTTTTCTGAGAGAAGAGGTGGTTATTGACTGAATGTTTCAGTGAGGCGCTGAAAAAAACAAAGAGCTTCTCAACAACCTGAGGATCAGAGCGTTAGCAGGACATCTATGGCTGATTTGTTTCTCTTTCTTAAATGGGATTAGCTGAGCCACGTTTTCCCACACCTAGGGGTGCATTTGGACTCTCCAAAGTGTGAATAAAAATATCTTGAATCATTATTTTCCCTAGACAAAATATAATTTCAGATATCTTAAAAACATCATTAAAGGAATAGTACACCCAAAACATGATTAGCCTTCATTTTCTACTCACCCCCATGCTGAACAACACTCTGGAGTACTTTTTTGATATCTCAAATGCAGCTGGAGATCTGGGAGGCTTCTTGCTGTCTGCTGACATTCAAATAATGGAGGTCTATGGTGACCGAGACAGAAAGGTCCATAAAAGTCCACAAAAAACGTGTCAATATTCCTCCATACTGCTCGTCCAATGTATTCCAAGTGTCCTGAGTGGGTAGCATCCAGAATTTACTCAAAACGAAGTCATTTAGAATGTTTTTAGAGCATAAACAGTACTGTATAGGATTTCCTAAAAGCGCGCGCCTGCGCATTCACGACGCTACGGAAGCCGGCAGACCAAACCAGATGAAAGTGCGCATTCAGCTCGGCAAAGAACTCATGCTCTTCCTCAACACTGAAGTCCTCAGACATTTTTCTTTCGTTGTTTCTTTCTTTGCACAGGTAAACAGCACATTTCTTCTTCTACGCTTGCATTATCGGCAGAGCAGACGCTGAATGCGCACTTTCATCTGGTTTGGTCTGCCGGCTTCCGTAGCGTCGTGAACGCGCTTTCAGGAAATCCTATACACTACTGTTTATGCTCTAAAAACATTCTAAATGACTTCGTTTCGAGTAAATTCTGGATGCTACCCACTCAGGACACTTGGAATACATTGGACGAGCAGTATGGAGGAATATTGACACGTTTTTTGTGGACTTTTATGGACCTTTCTGTCTCGGGCACCATAGACCTCCATTATTTGAATGTCAGCAGACAGCAAGAAGCCTCCCAGATCTCCAGATGCATTTGAGATATCAAAAAAGTACTCCAGAGTGTTGTTCAGCATGGGGGTGAGTAGAAAATGAAGGCTAATCATGTTTTGGGTGTACTATTCCTTTAAGGGCAATTGAAAATGTGTAAATAATATTTGTCTACTGTATTACAATTTCTGAATCTCTATAATGGGTCTGTATTATGAGACGTCTCCTCAATTCAAATTTATATACATGTTTATGCCAGAATGATGTCCATTCAAATATGACTTCCCTACGACATTAAACGTCCTGTTTCAACTTCTTTCTCTTGGTCCAATTATTAAAAAAGCTCTCTCTCTAACTGTAGCATACTGACTACTCCTAACTGGCCCACAGGACCACCTGGATCCACCTAATAAGTGAAACATCTCCTGAATTCATTGCCCATGTATGGTGGCGCCCTCTATTGTTCAGGCAGATTTATAAGTAAATGTTTAAATGTGCATTTTCACCATCAGAGCATAAAACACTAAAGGATTTATCTGATTTCTACTAAAACTCTGTGGATCCAGCCTTCAAACTGACAGGGAAAATGTTTACAGAGTGAAATCTTGTCCATCAACTGTAAACATAAAGCTGGCAGGCCCTTACGTCAGCAAGCAAATGAGCACGCAGCACATAAGCACACACGGCGGGGGGTTAAAGGAAGAGGATGGAGTTTTTTTCCAACTCCGGGGGTCCTCATTACAGCAGGAAGTGGGTGTAAAAAGACATGGCTTGGCATGTGAATAAAGCCACATGGGGGCAGATATTGGGTCCTCTTGCGTCAGTCTGCTCCCTCCTTATTAGTCGGCGTGTGGCTTTACATGTGCAGCTGACCACAGAGCTGAGATCTCCTCCATCTGCAGCGACTTGGTGCAGAGGCGTCTGCAATGTGACAGTTTTATTTGTTAGACCCGGGGCGAGATATTGGAGGGAAAATCCACCTGCTGGGTTTACTGATGTAACCCGAGTCGATCTGTGGTGTTTGACTTCTGTGCGCAGACTCTTGCATGATTTACAGTTTTCTCCTGCAGCTCAGGGAGATGGGTCAAAGCAGCAAAATATTTAAGTCAGAAATCTTCACTATTATTCGCTATTATGGTGTGTTCCTGTTTGGCTGTGACTCCATCCTGGAGAGAAACATCAGCTGTGCTGCTGCCATTAACTATGTTTTTAGATGTTGGAGATCTGCCTGTTTTTCAGTGTAGTCCTGTTTCTCTGACTGTGACTGGCTGGATGTGCTCTCTTCATCCTCTGACATGGGAGCTGGCTCTGAGCTCGTCTGTCTGGCTGTGTTTCCTGGACGGGGCTGCCTTTTAAGGCTGATTTATACTTTGAAACCAGGTCCTCTGCGTAGGTGTCGCAGTGAACAAAAACTATGGCCAGAGCTTCTGTCATTAGGTACCGAACAAGAAATACGCATAGTGTAGAGCGGATGTAGAATTGACCAATCAGAGGCCTCCTGTCTTTGGTCACCTACAATGTTGATTTGTGTTTATCTGACTTTGTTAATTATTATTATATATTATGAAAAAAGTAAGAATTTATTATTTATCAGGAGGTGAAATGCAGCTCCAGACTAACTGAGCGTGTGGTGATGTCATCAGTACGCTCCTCTTCCAACTGACCCATATCAATGCTGTGTGCTCCCGTTCTCACACAGTCCATAGTTTCCTGTGCTCAAGAACATACTTGGCGAGGACACGAGTCCGTACTTGCATTCTTGTGAATGGAGAAACGGCCAAAGAATAGGAGGGGCCCTAAGATGGAGCCCTGGGGAACACCACATTTCTGTGGTTCTGGTGGAAAATTACCTACTTACACTAAAAAAATATTTAAACCAGACCAGTTCTGGACCAGGAAGAGAGACACCAATTAAAAGTGGTTACACCGCAGGGTTTAAAAGTTCTCAGCTCATAATGTATGTTCTCACACTGCAGCACAACGCTCTGATGTGATCTACCTGCTCATACTGCATGTCTAAAAACCACGTGAGACTCAGCTCCGCAGTAAGATGGCGCTACTCGGACTCGTCAGGAAGCCAAACCAGTAGAAGAGGAATATGAAGCTCACTAGAGTGAGACGCGCTGCCTTGGCAATTTGTGCAATTTTGTGCTGAAAGCCCTAAAAAGAAAAGGCGACGACGCATTTGGACAAAGACATGACTCAGCAAATGTGGCTACTACGTTCTGTCAATTTTACAAAAAGAACTCCATTTCACTCGCATCCCCGCCATGCTTCTGTGATTTCCTCGGAGAGGAAGAAAAAAAAGAAGAGTCCTTGTTTGCGCACGACGGTTGCCTGAAAATTAAACATGTTTGATTTTATCTCAACCTCTCGATTCCTGATCCTTTAGGTGTTCGCGACAGACTAAGGCTAAAAGTCGGGGCGATCGGAAAATTCTTGCAGGAGTGGAAAGTCGTCCCGAAAACGGCTTTAGAATTAAATGAAAAAGCCTGAAAGACAAACACATCTCTTATCCGCTTGTTTATGATGGCAAAAATATAACAGAACCATGTTCTGGACAAAATTTCAGCTCTACAGGATGAAACTGACTATAGATGATGGACGGATGCTTGGTTTGGTAAAAGCCTTGTTATTTTGTTGTTTTTTCTTTTTTTATTAGGAACTCTGTCTGCTAAATGAAATATTGAGTAATCACTTGGAGCTGGAACATTTATGGTTTCTCTGGACTAACCCCATGGACAGGACATCCACTCTGCCGCCTTCACCATTAAATTTACTGTACAGACTAAGATAAACAAGCAAAAAAGAAGCAGCGTCCGAGGAGTTGGCTGTAATAAAGGGATGTCAGGGTGAGAGCTTTACTCGCCTGCTGTGTCTTACAGCTGCTTTGTGTAACAGGAATAGCCCGTCTCTATTAACTGACATAAGTAATGTGATTCATTTCTTTTGACAGTCGCACACCTCTGCAAATCCAGCTGTAGCGCAAGCATACGCGTCTTAAAAGCCTCGGACTGAACTCCTACTTTCCAGCCCACGCTAAAGACAGACGACGGCTACTTAGCCTTTTCCAATTATGTCTTTAAGTTAATTGAGAGGAACCAGCATATTTTAGTCTAAGTTGTTGCATTGATGGACACTCTCTAGCAGCGACAACCATTAGGACTTGTTTATGAAAACATGAGGGTAATATCCATACTGTTAATATGTTTATTTTATGTGGAATGTACAGTTAATTTAAAAGTGAGCGGGCAGCATGAGCCAGATACTTAGGTATAACATCTAAATGCATAATCAATAACTACCCCGCTCTCTCTCTCTCTGTGTCTCTCAGGCCGTGTGTTTATGTGGAGCTTTAAAGGGCTTTCTTTCAGACTCTCGGCTAATTTAATTTTAAATCTGGCGAGCGGCCGATGCAATATAGAGGCTGAGCTGTCATCTGGGAGCTGCATCAAATCCTTCTTAATGAACCAGGATGCAACCCCAGCTAACAGACCCAACCAGTGGCTCTGCAGCAGGAGGTGAGGGGTAAGATGACGTCAGGACTTAGCCCCACAGCCTCTGGGAAAGAAAGAAAATCCACGATTAAGGAGCTGATCAAAGCAATAAGGAGAGAGGGAAAGTGGAGGACAGACACTGAATGGGTTCCAGCATATGGGGAGATTTCCTCTGACCACTGATGGAAGATGGGATTCATCTGGACGGGGCCGCCTTTTACAGCTGCTTTTTGTATCTCTGCTTCTGTCTCCTTGAACCCCAGTCGGCCTCGGCAGATGGCCGCTCACACTGAGCCTGGTTCTGCTGGAGGTTTCTTCCTGTTAAAAGGGAGTTTTTCCTCTCCACTGTCGCTACAAGCATGCTTAGTGTGAGGGATTGTATTTGAGTCAATGAGTCAATGCAATCAACTGGTTTTCCTTAGATAGAAAACTTTGTATCAATTTGATCTGGTTGAACTGTAAAGTGCCTTGAGATGACATGTGTTGTGAATTTGGCGCTATATAAATAAACTGAATTGAATTGAATTGAATTGAATCCGTTCTTTTCCGTCTATCGGCTCAACAGCACCCAAACAACCCTTCCTTAGCATCCTATCACATAGAAATATGATGAGTAGAAGGGAAATTAGGGCTGAAACAACTAATCAGATTAATTGTGATTAATCGATTATTGAAATAATCGTCAATTAAATTAATTAATTAATTGTTAAATGGAGTAGAGACTCTAAAATATGTCTTTAGTTGACAGAGCGACCAACTCAGAGTAGTAATTATACCAAAATTGTAAAAAAAAATACATATATGAATATTTTTTATGCTCTATCCAGAACTCCTCAAATGGAAAAGTTTGAGTTTCACTTTGGTTAATTCTGCAAAAAGGCTTCTTTAAGGAACCTTTAGCTATCTGATTATGATTCGATTAATTAAAAAAATTATCGACTTGATTTGCAAAATAATTGTTAGTTGCAGCCCTAAAAGAAATACTGGCTCAGCATCACTGATGAGCTTTAACATTCACACTGCAAAAGCAATCTGGAAACGAGTACAAATGTCTTCAAATTAGTGTATTTAGCATAATTCAAGCAGGTAAATAATAAGATTTTCCAATGGAATGAGTATTTTTACTCTTAAAATAAGATAATTAGATAATATCCACTTGGAATAAGACAATGCAATTGTATTTTCTTATTTTAGATGTAAATTGCCTTATTCCATTGGAAAAGTGTATGACTTAACTGCTTAATTCAAGAAAGAAATGCTCTTTTTTAAAGAAAAATAAACTTACTTAGATTTCAAATTTTTGCAGTGCATTATAATCTAATAATTCTTTTTTTTTTTTTCTTGGATATCCTTTGGATTATTTGGTAATATAAAATCAAGGATATAAATTTACCAAAGTTGACAAGTGATTTCTTTAATAACATAATATTAATATTATGAATAGAACCAACTCCAAATTCTGCACATTCCTCTTAAAGGAAAAGTCCGGTCAGCAAGGAATAACCAATGGATCACTATTTATACCTAAAACTAATATGTTTGCGTTGATTTATTAAATTTAGAGTAAATAGGTAAAAATAAAAACATTAAGTTTTGTTGTGATCACTAAGTGTGGGAGCGGCCATTTTTGCCCACACTCTCACTCCTGACATCTTAAGCCTAACACCATTTTTCCTGCTTTACAAGCAAAATCAATGGGAACTACTAGACACATCTGCAATCAACAACAATTATTGAAGATTTCCAGAGGACTTCACAATTGAAATTCACAAGAGCTATAGTGAAACTGACAATGCCCACGTGCATGGCAGCTGGATGTTGGAATACATCGGGTAAAAGGGAAAAAAAATGTGTTATTTCACATTTCCGATTTATGAGCCTCCACAGATGGGTTTGTTGTTGGATTGCCAACTTCAAGAGGGAGGTAATGGCGTAACAACACAACAATAGGCCCGTAAACAACATTATCTGGGTGGGCCCCATGTGAAGTACAACATATGATAAAGGTTCAGGATACGGCGACAGTATTAGCAGTTACAGGAACATGAGCTGTTTGAATTGAGGTGTATCTGTTAGAGCCACCGTTCAACCTTTAGAGGCAAATACTGGAGAAATCAGTTTACCTGAAGAGATATAACACCATGAATATATCACCCTAACTCCACTATGTAGAGTTTATATCCTAAACTTTAGAATAATCAAGATAAAGGCCAGTGTGTTAGAATATTTTCTACTGCAGAAAACCTGATTCCTTCTGAGAGACGGATGAAATAACGCTAAAAAAAGACGTTTAAACTGAGATGTTTGTCTTTCTTGGAGCTCAACTGTTGAATAATGTTAGCAGAATGATAGAAATATGTAACTGGCTATAAAATAACGATTTTAACACAACTGAACGTTGGACAAAAAATGTCTCTGTCTGTTTTCTCCTTGTTCTATGTCTTTTACCTTAATGAGGAAATAAGTAAAAATGTACAGATTTAGAGTATGTAATAAAAGCTCTGCTTCAATCAATCAATTAATAAAGACCAAAGGGTCTTTATTGAATCTAATAATCTTAATATGTGCCATATCTAAGATGACAAGTTTGTATCAGTATTTCTGATATTTTGGATCGATCTGATCGAATCATAAAATAAAGTAAAAGCTGTCCTTGCTGGTCATTGAAGAAAAACCACTGAGAGAGAGGGAGAGAAAGAAATGCTGCAGACCTAAATAAAATACATGAAATAGGTTAAACAGAGTAACTACATCCTAGATGTACAGTTGTAGAGTGAGGCTCATATATTAAATGTTAAGTGTCAGTTCCTCCTATTGTTCCATGGCACATGTACATTTATTTGGCGTTCCTTGAATCTATTATTTTGCTTTGTTTCAAAGAGAACATTTAAAAGATAAGAGTGGGTTTTACCTCTATTTACCTCTGCACAATTCTTTATCTTCAAAATAAAAAAAGTATAAATCCACATATAACAGACATATTTAGACTATATTCTGTTAAATAGACACAGATTTACCTGCTGTCTTAGTTGCTGGTAATTTCAAATGCAACCTTTTGAAAGTGGAAAAAAGTCCTAATTTCTCATTCAACAGAGCCAGTTAAGCTTCTGTCATTGATAAAGAGCATCTAGTGTGTGCAGTGCTTATAAAATTTGTATAAATGTAGCAAGAAATGCTGCTTTTCTCATAAAACCAGTGATATAAGACCAATAATGTCCCTACCAAAGTTTAAATCAAACCTACGCCCTTGGCTACAAGGCTTGGCTAACAGCATGCAGCGAGGCTAATGCTTTATCCTGCTTTCCCTGTCTTCCTTTTCAAACGTCAGGATCTGACCCAGCATGGATAAAGACAGCTAGGACGGATTTAAAGCACTTTTTAGAAAATTCAAAGAAGAACGAACAATCTGCGATTCACATGGGAAATAATATAATATAGTATACTTTTTCTAGACATTCTCAGAAAATAGTTTCTAGCTAAAACTAGAAAACTCCATCAGCCACTAGTTTTGACACAGTCTTCGGTTTGGTCGGCCACTTGGTCTATGCCTGTGATGTAGAATCTTAAAGCACTTTTAATCAAGGATTTATTTGAAATTTTTATTAGTCTTTACAGTCATTATTGTCAAACAAGCAAAGAAATGGATTTATATAGGTGAAACATGTTGCATTAGATTTTATCTCATTTTATTGTGTTTCGTGACAATAAAGGCATTCTGACTCTGAAACGGGAATATACCAGTTCAGACTAGGAAAGGGAAGTTCTGGTGCAGAAGAGAAAACCTGAAGCAAGAGGTGTCTGAGCCCAGAACCTTCAAAGATCCATCTACAGCGGTGGATGACCTAAAATCTACTAAATGATACAGGACACCCAAACACTCAAAATTATGTTAATACAAATAACAACATTAAATTTACAACACGTCATGTCAAGGCACTTTACAGTTCACCAGATCAAACAGTCAAATTGATTTAAAGTTTTCTATCTAAGGAAAACCAGTCAGACTCAAAGGCAATCCCACGCACTAAGCATGCTTGTAGTGACAGTGGAGAGGAAAAACTCCCTTTTAACAGGAAGAAACCTCCAACAGAACCAGGCTCAGTGTGAGCGGCCATCTGCTGAGGCCGACTGGGGTTCAAGGAGACAGAAGCAGAGATACAAAAAGCAACTGTAAAAGGCGGCTCTGTCAAGGAAACACAGAGACAGGCAGAGCCGAGCCAGCTCCCATGTCAGAGGAGGAAGAGAGCACATCCAGTCATAGTCAGAGAAACAGGACTACACTGAAAAACAGGCCGATCTCCAATATCTATAAACAAAGGTGTTGATGGCAGCAGCATAGCTGACATTTGTCTCCAGAATGGAGTAACAGCCAAACAGGAACAGATGAGGCGAAAATAGTTAAAAAACTAAAAAAATGATTGAATGTTTATATGAATGAAGATGAAGAGACGGTTCTGCTATGACCTTTGCTCCTCAGCCACAGGTCAACGACCGTCTGACCAGCAGACTGTTGAGGTTTGGTTTGATGAACGAACATCTGCACAGCTGCACCTGCTTTATATAAATACATCACGGAGACAAATGTGTCCACTGCTAAACATTTAGCTTCTCAAACTGCAAACCAAACAGCAGATTTATCCACATGAACCAAAGGAGTTTTCATCATAATAACCTCATGATTAAATTCTAACAGCTTGTTAAGCCGCTAACTTAAGTATTTTGCTCTATTATTTTAGAAATAAAAATAGTTATGCATAAGATAAAAGCTGTGATGATCCCAATCTCCAGCCTCAGCATATGTTTGCCCATGGCAGCCCTGAATCTGCTGCTGCTGGCTGACTGGAGCGATGGTTCAAAAACATTTCTCAGGCGATTTCCTGTTTTCAGCCCCAAGGAATAAAAAAGCTCTAAAATGGAGGAAAGCTGCATGTTTACATGCAGCCTGCTTGCATATACATTAGAGATCAGAGGGAGCGCATCATTAAACTGAGGAAATATTAACTTTTTCATCAAGCAGGAAGAGCATCTTACTTATATGCCTCTTTGTTCAGAGTGTTAAAAAGATACGAGGGCAAAAGAAGAAGGGTGATAAGTTTCAATTGAGCAGAAACTCAATCAGAGCGTTTGAGATTGGCCTCGTGAGGATGAAGCAATGTGACAGGCCTAAAGAGGTTAGATGCCAGGTTTATCCAATTATAGTCCCTCAATAAACAATTGCAGATCCCCTCCATCCTCCAGCGGCTCATCGCTCGCACTCCCACCGCACTCGGCTTGAAACTTGACCCACCATCTGTATCCATAGACCGCTGACGAATGCCGCTGCGTCGAGCGGCGACACTGCGAGGGATGAGTGTGCAGGTCGGGGCTCTGCCAATCTGCGGTGCCCCCTGCCCACTAAGCAAATATTCGCAGACTCTGATGGCAGCGTTTTCGTCTAAATTAGTGCAGAGCCGTCAGCAGATGATGATAATGAGACACTCAATTTCCTCGACTCCGGCCATCTGAGAGACAGTCAGACGGCGGGATAATCTGGTTTGCGTCAGGGAGCTCATCCATCGAGTCCCAGTATTGCGTTGACATTAGAACCAAGATGTATTAGCACATTAGCCCAAATGGGCCGTGATGTGCCCTCACTCAGTTAAACCGAGTGCGATAGAGGCTGCGTTATAGTTATGGCGATGGCTTTATGCAGTCGTTCACAACTCCATTGATCTCCAGCAGCACCTGAGGTGAGCAAACGCTGAAGGTTTCTGAAGACGAATGGCGCAGAAATGAAGATGAGCACCAGCTACGTCAGGCGAGAACGATCACACAAAGTGGCTAAGAGGGGGAGGAAGGTGGAACAAGTTAATGAGAAGTGTTTCCTGTGTTTTCAGGGATCAGGAGATTAAGTGAAGTTTTGTGAGACGGGGAGGAGAGCTTTGAAAGAATCCATTGTGATCCTAATTTAGCAGCCTGGATGGATGTTCCTTGAAGGAGCAGCAGCCTTGCAGTGGAGTCATTACATGCCACAGGCCATCGACACAGATCTATAAATGTTTGGTATTAAACGGACCCACTGATGGCCTGCCCTCACTCCCTCTGCTGCCGTTAATGGAGCTTTTATGAATCTCAGGCCTCATTTGTCTCTCATGGTTAGCGGCTTTCTGCCGTCTGAATTGTGTAATAATGGCAAACCCAATTTGCTTTGTGCTACGTTAATCTCAACACGCCCCTTCTCTCTCTTTCATGCTTCCCTAACTGCATTCAGCCCATTCATCAATGATTCTATTATCACTGTCTTCTTTTAACCACGGCTCCATGCATGTGTGTGAGGAAATCATAAAATAAACTCAAATTACGCCACTCTACTCATTGGAGACAAGAAAGGCAACATTGATGAAATTCTTCAGAAAAGTCATTAACGACGGCGCATTATCTGCTTTAAATTCTCCTTTTTGTTCCTAACCCAGAAGCATTTCCTCAAACAATCAGACATTTTTTAATGAAATGTCTCATGAAAGGAGGACAGAGCTGCAGTTTGAGCTGCTGGTGTTACTGAAAACTACAGGAGGAGGTTAAAGGCGTCGTCAGGAAAAGCTCTGCATGAGGAGCTTTTATTGGCACAAGCGGCTCTTTCTGTCAATTTATTTGATGCTCAATGATAATAGTAATGTAATTGTGTAATAAAGTTTGTTTTAAAGTATTAGGAGACTTTGCCTTTCATGCCTTTAAAGTCAAACACTGATTTTCTGAGTGTGTTTTAACCAGAGTTAACTAGGGCTGAGCAAATAATTGCATTCACAATATAATCGCAATTTAAAGGGAAAGTCCGCTAATATTCTGAATTCAAACTTCTGAAAGTACTTATTATTACACACTGTTAAATAAATGATAAGTGTTTTTAATTAAGAGTAATTTTCATGTGAATGTGCTTTACAGGAGGCATCCATGTTTGTCAAAGAACACTACTGCCACCTACTGGTTTGTGACGTCACGGTGCGGTATCGGCTGTTGATCAAGTCCCAGTGCTGTATCTGGTGTTTGTCACAACGCGCTATTATCCAAGTCATCTTGAAAACATTCTTCTTCCAAATGTTGGCTACATATTACATGTTTTTTCTCTGGCCAGAAGTTCGATGGCAAATCCTCCCTCTTCAAGTTGGCAATCCAACGACGAACCCGTCTGTGGAGGATCAGGAATCGGAAAGGTGAAATAACTCTTTTTTTCCCACTTTTACCCGATGTATTCCAACATCCAACTGCCATACACGTGGGCATTGTCAGTTTCACTATAGCTCTGGTGAATTTCAATGGTGAAAGCGGGAGAATGACTCTGTAATGATCTTGGTTCTGTTGGTTTTCTCTAAGTTTTCAGTTATACATTTATCCATGTTTTTCTTTCTTTTCTAGCTTTAGGGGTGTGTTCCGGATTTATTTAAGTTTTTCTTTGCTTTTCCTCTGTTGCCCTTTGTGTTTTCTTTTCCTTTGGCTTGCTAGTCAGCTCTACTCACACCTGCTCCTTATCAGCTCATTAGTCCTGCCTTTGTTCAGTCAGCCATAAACACACTCTCTGTGCAGTCCCTCAGTGCTGGTTCCTCTTCTTACTTCGTCTTACCCTGGCTCCTCATGATTGTTTTCCCCTGATGTCTCCATTGTTCTGGCTTGTGTTTAATTTTTATGTTGGATTTTTGGATTCCTGTTTAGTTTAATATTTTTAAGTGGATTTTTTTATCCCTGTTTTGCTACCTTTGGTCATTCTATTAAATCTGCAAGAACTCACCTCAGCCTCCCTGCCTCTGCATTTGGCTCCTCACATTAACCTCCAACCAAACCGTGACAGGCGCTAGGCGTACCTCTCTGACATCACTGCCGGAAGATGTCAGGAGTGAGGTGTTACTATATTTGGGCAAAAATGGCCGCTCACAGACTGAATAACATTACCATAGTTATCTAGGACTGGGCACTTGATTGCATTCACAATATATTTATTTAGTTAACAGGAGTAAGACACTAAATTTCTAACACCAGCCATTTAGGTGATGTTAGACACTTCAAATAGGTTTGTTGCCACACAGAAAGGTAGAGAGGGTTGCAGCTAGCAGCAGATCCATGCGTGGAAGTAGAAGAAAACTGTTTTTCACACAATGGTTGAGGACTGAAACAATTAATCGGATTAGACTTAGACAAACTTTATTGTCATATTGTACACACAGGGTGTATACAAAATAAAATTTCATTCAGTACAGCTCTTAAGACATTTCCTTTTCTTAAAGTGCATTAATCTTGATTAATTTAATATTGAAATAATCGTAACCTAAGTTAATATTTAAATAATTGCCTACTGGAGTATTGAGACTCTAAAACACGCCCTCAGCTGATAGACAAAACCAATTATTGCAGCAGAGCATATGAACGGAGCAGAGTGCCGCGCAAATCCTGCTCCCCGCTCACAAGGATGTTTGCTCATCAGGAGAAGACATTTTCTGACAGTTTTCCTTCATGTAATTATGCCAGGGGCCTGGGACACAGCGTTTGATTTAATGATGTGACCAATACATGTATATTGTCTTATTTAACTGGCTTTGCTCGAAATTATAATTGCATCTGCTAGGCCGGTGGACCGGGACTGGGCATTCGTACCGAGCCACCAGCTCCGGGGATGGTCCGGAGCCAGCCGGGGACGGAGCGAACGAACCCGACCCGGTGACGGTATGCTTCCAACCCCCTACCTTACAGTTGTTCCCCCTGCCTGCCCAGTAAATAAGATGATATCCTATAATTCATGTATGCGATCCATTTTTAAAAACAGGCTCTTACGACACCCGGGGGATGTGAGCGCAGCGGAGCGAAATCCTAGCTCCGGCCTTTGAAATGAAAACTGCTCTGCGCTCCACCATATTTCTTCCGCTCCACTGCTCGCTTCATGCTCCGCTTTGTTCACATGCTCTGTATCGCATTCATTATTTCAAAATTGTAAGAAAAGTGTATAAAGATTTTTCCTTTAAGATAAAAAAAAAGGTTTACGTCTGTCAATATGGTCTATAGAGAGCTCCTCAAGAAGAAAAGTTTTAGTTTCACTTGGTGTAATTTCGTAAACAATATTCTTTATGGAACCTTTGGCTTTACTATTATTAATTGAAAAAATTTTAGACAGACTAATCGATTTGCAAAACAATCGTTGGCTGCAACCCTACAATGGCTACAGTAATGTCCTTTAATAATTGACTCAATGCAAGCAAGCTATAAAAAACCGAAACCCTTGGATGCAACATCTACAAGCTATAAAATTGCAATTGCAATTTAGATTTTTGGCAAAATCGGTGAGCCCTATAGCTTTTTTTGTTTTACAGAAAATGTCTGAAAAGTGTGCCTAGTGTTTGTATTCAGCTCTCTCTTATCTTTAGGTCCTGCCATTGATTTATAGAGAATGAAGGGCTGGACTTTGACTAGGCCAAGTTTGGCAACCCGGGACCCGCATACGCTATGCTAACAAGTTTGAGCTATTATTTATAAAGCTAGACCAAGCTTTATTTTGGTAAGGGTTTAAACAAAAATATAACGATAAGGTTCATGTGTCTTCTCATATGCTCATTACAATTTAATTACCGAAATTTATCATTTTAATGGGAATCTTCATGTTTGCAAACAGCAAGTTCACTCAAAGAAGGTTAAAATCAATTCACTAAAGGTTATAGGTTCTTGGTTACAAAATACCTTGTATAAAACAAAATTTTCTTTAAATAATATTTTATTCACATCATGGATTTTCATTGAACTGGTTTGAAAAAGACTCCAATTGTTTGAAATTAGTTAAAAGCTAATTTGACCTCATTCTAAATTTTTCAAGATAAACAGTTAAACTGTGCTTGATTGATTGATTGATTATGGTTTTTCAACCATGTTTTTCAATTCAATTCAGTTTATTAATATAGTGCCAATTCAAAACACATGTCATCTCAAGGCACTTTAGAGAGACTTTCCAACCAGAGAGACTATCCACATTATGATTCATTCATGCCGCATTTGCTTAAGAATAAAATATAAAAAAACAATCAATTCAACTCAGTTTATTTCTATAGCGCCAATTCACAACACGTGTCATCTCAAGGCCCTTTACAGTTCACCAGATCATCCAGCCAGACTGATTCAAAGTTTTCTATCTAAGGAAAACCAGTTGATTGCATTGACTCATTGACTCTTCAGCAATCCCTCACGCTAATCATGCTTGTAGCGACAGTGAAGAGGATAAACTCCCTTTTAACAGGAAGAAACCTCCCGCAGAACCAGACACAGAATAAGCGGCAAAATGCCGAGGCCAACTGGGGTTCAAGGAGACAAAAGCAGAGGTACAAAAGGAAACTGTAAAAGGCGGCCCCGTCCAGGAAACACACAGCCAGGCAGATGAGCTCCGAGCCAGCTCCCATGTCAGAAGATGAAGAGAGCACATCCAGCCAGTCACGGTCAGAGAAACAGGACTACACTGGAAAATCAGGCCGATCTCCAAGATCTATAAACAAAGGTGTTGATGGAAGCAGCATAGCTGATATTTTTCTCCAGGATGGAGTCACAGCCAAACAGGAACAGATCAGATGAAGCTACTATGAGAAAAAGCAGAGAGAGCAGAACGTTAGAGATTGAACTAATAGATTCTGCAGAGTGGGAGAATAGAGATAGAATGAAGCAGAGGGATGAAAAAGGGGTCCCTATGTCCTCCAGCAGTCTAAGCCTATAGCAGCATAACTATAGAGATAGCTCAGGATAACCTGAGCCACTCTAACTATAAACTTTATCAAAAAGGAAAGTTTTCAGCCTAGCCTTAAAAGTAGACAGGGTAGTAATAATATCTATGATATAATATGGAGCTTGACCATTTAAGGCTGTATATTTGAGAAGGATTATTTTAAATTCTATTCCAGAATTTAACAGGAAGCCAGGGAGTAGAAGCCAGGATAGGAGAGATATGATCTCTCTTTTTAAATTTCATCAGAACTCTGGCTGCAGCATTTTTGGATTACCTTAATGCTTTTAACTACAATTTGTACAGTTGTCCTTTCCTCTCTCTACATAATAGCTTAGTTTAGTTGAGTTTTGCCAGTTTTAGCCAAGAGATCTTAACTGAAATTTGTTTGACTTGGAGCTGATTTATTTTTTTGTCTTATCCTTTGAATGGAAGTTGTGATGAATTTTTGTTTTTTTCTTCACTGACTTCCTATCTAGTTTTTGACCTTCACCACAATGGTCTGTTACGCAACGGGCTTAATGGAGCATCAAAGAGAACCAAAGACGGTCCGCAGCAGAACCTTCCTTTAGCTCTCTGGCTATAAGAAACGTTTTCAGCTAATCACTGTTTACTGTGCATCTTGTGGAGGTAAAATCCTGTTTTCTGTCATTCACATATTGTGCTCCATATTTTCCACTGATTCAACTAAAGACTCAAGAACAAATCGTGACGTTCACCCATTCCCCGCTAAATCTTCTGTCGACTATCTTTCAAATTGGCAGAATCTCAGCCAACCAATTTAAAAGCAGAGAGGAACATCAGAACACTTGGACAGCTGACGTCTCTGGAGAAAATCTGCTTCTCTTTAATGAGAAGAAGAAGAATCTAGAGAAAGTACAATCCTTAAGCAGAGACCAGTTTCCACAGTTTAATCCAATGAGACTAGTTTTACTGTGGTTTGGAAATCCATGGAAATCTATGGACCTGCAGTGATGTTTTCTCTGTGGTTAAAGGAGAAGTTCGGTTTTTAACACTTTTAGCCCATTTTCTGTAGTGTCCAGGATGAAATCGAATGATCGACACCAAAGTTTTGACAATTGGTCCTGTCTCTGCTTTTTGGCTCATTTAGAATCCACCCCTGGCTGCTTTAGAATGGCTTCCATTGTGCATGTCCGATAATGTCCTTAAAACAACCTTAAACGTTCTTTTTTTTAAATATGCTACTCACCGGGTCGTCAGCGCTGTTCAATGACGTTCCAAAAAAAGTTTCGTAAAGAAAAAACGTTCCTGTAGTGTTTTATTTAGCATTTTGTAAATCCCATTGAGTTCTGTTGGAATAGTCAATATTCCCCTGCCACCGGAAACGGAAATGGGGTCTGTTTACACAGTTGTAGTCTTTTCGCTTCACTCTGTGTACTCCGACGTCGAGGTGCTAACGTCTCTGTTAAACACTTTAAAAAACTCTGAAAATGGAATACGAAAGGTGGATTCTTGATTCTCGACGTCGGAGTACACAGAGTGAAGCGAAACTGTGTAAACAGGCCCCATTTCCGTTTCTGGTGGCAGGGGAATATTGACTATTCCAACAGAACTCAATGGGATTTACAAAATGCTAAATAAAACACTACAGGAACGTTTTTTCTTTACGAAACTTTTTTTGGAACGTCATTGAACAGCGCTGACGACCCGGTGAGTAGCATATTTAAAAAAAAGAACGTTTAAGGTTGTTTTAAGGACATTATCGGACATGCACAATGGAAGCCATTCTAAAGCAGCCAGGGGTAGATTCTAAATGAGCCAAAAAGCAGAGACAGGACCAATTGTCAAAACTTTGGTGTCGATCATTCGATTTCATCCTGGACACTACAGAAAATGGGCTAAAAGTGTTAAAAACCGAACTTCTCCTTTAAATTCAGCTGAAACCAAACAAACTTTTAGACTTTAAGCTTCCTGCTGTTCATTTATTCTTACTTGTACTTTATATATTTCTGGGACTTTCATTTCAATTTTTCTATTCAAACTAAGAGGCGGTTCTGGTCAGAGCTTAAAATGAATGAAGTCAAATAGAAGTAAGGATTTTTTTCAGTAGGTCTGAAGGAACTCAGACCGGTCTAGCATCAGTCTTGTGCAGAAGGTGGAGCGATGCCGGCCTGAAATAGTCAGGCTGTCCTCCAGCATAGCGCGGGCTCTGGAGCCCTCCTCCTTAAGAGAGAGTGGACTCTCTGCACAAGCGCTGCAGAAGCAGTGGCGTCTCCAGAAATGTTTTAGAGGGGGGGCCAGATCGGGCCAATAAAAATCTTGGGGTGGCCACTGAAACCAAGGGCCATAATTTCAGGGTTTGAATCTACTATTGTGGTAAACCTGCCTTTAGAAATCATAAAGACTTCAGTAAAAACTAATCATATTTTGGTTTATTGTGTGATTTTTGGTGTGATGTCGCTGGCTGTGCATAATGGGATGAAATGCTAAACTGATGCTACTACAATTTATACTGTATACTGTTTATTTATGCTGCTAAACTCTACTAGGAAAAGCAGATAGCCATATGTTGCTGCATATAGGCCTATGCTCTCATTCACCCCCTGCACTGCACAGATATATATTTCTTTCTCTCTCTTTTATCCACCTTACTCTGTGTTTCTTGTGGTTCTTCTTTTATTTTTTATCTGTGATTTGTGAAATGTGAACGTGTGTGTGAAAGTTGTACTACTACTGCACAAATATTGCCCATACTGGCACAAATAAAAGCTTCTGAACTGAACTGAACAATTTATACTGGCGAGTGGGGTTGCCAATGGGCATTGCACAGGGTGGTCATGGCCACCCCTGGCCACCCCCTGGTGGCGCCACTATGCAGGAATTTGGTCTGCATTGACGGCATTAAGTAAGACCTGTTCCTTGTGCCTTTTGGACTCACCGGTCCTGTTCATATCCTTTATGGATAGGTTTTTAGGCGCACCCCAGAACCTGAGGGGGTCTGGTTTGCAGACCAGTGGATTTAAGTATCTTGGGGTCCTTTTAATGAGTGAGGGTAGAACGGAGTAGGATATCGGTAGATGGAAAAGTGCGGCTGCTACTGTTTTGTGGACAATGCAGCAGTCTGTTGTGGTTCAGAAAGAGCTGAGGGAAAAAAACTAATCTCTGATTAAACCTGTCGGTCTACTTTCCTACCCTCACCTATGGTCATGAAATCTGGATCATGACCGAAAGAACGAGATCCCGCATAAAAGCAGCTGAAATGATCTTCCTCTGCAGGAAGGCTGGTCTCTCCCTTAAAGAGAGGGTGATGAGTTTCCGTCATTTGGGAGAGGCTCAGATTAGAGCTGCTTCTCCTTCACATCCAGAGGAGTCAGCTGAGGAGAATCAGACATCTTTATCTGATGCCCCCGGATGCCTGCCTCTGAGATGTTCCAGGCCCGTCCCATTGGAAGGAGACTTTGGTATCAGGAGACTATGTCTCTTGGCTAGCCTGGAAGCACCACGGGTTCCCAGGCAACTGCTTTGTTAAATGCATCTTCATTGAGGGAAGTCTGGGAGTCTCTACTGAGTGTCATGTTGGGGTTTAATCGTCTAACCCACATGCAGAAACACTCAGAGACAGGGAAAAAGTTAGAAGATTTATTGACAATGTTTTCAGAGAAATATGAACGTCGTCTTGGTTCGTCAGGCTGGTCACGGGAGGGAAGCAACTAGAGGAGGACAGATCGGTTAGAGAGGATCCAAGAAACTTGCTGCTAAACGGCGGCTTGGACTTATACCTGCTCAGAGGGTATTCTGATCAGCAGGGGGGGAACCTTGTGGGTCCAGAGGCTGGTCGGCAGGCTGAGGGCTGAGGGCAGAGGCGGAGACGGAGGCTGAGGCGGAGGGCAGACAGGCAGGTTCCAGGCAGCGAGAGTTTTCTCCAGGAATTGACTGGTTTCCAGGTTTGTCAAGTTCTGAGAGGCAGAAGAATACAGAGTCAGAAGATTCACAAAAAATCAGGAAAAAACAGATCAGAGTTAGCTGGCTCAGGTTTGCTGGTACCATTACTGGCAAACACTCTGGCAGGGAAGTGTCAGCTTCTTCCTCCTTAAGAAGACCTCTAGATGAGCAGATGGGAAACAGGTGTGTAGAAGTCAGCTCACGCCCTCAGGAGGAAGATCTCAGGCGCCCTCTGGTGGAGAAAGGTTGACAAGCCTTCAGATCCCAACACTGAGACTGCTGCCCCGCAACTCGGTCCCAGATGAAGCGGGGACAACAGTAGTGTAGTGGTTGGTTCACTGGTCATCATGCCTACAGTTAACCAATATATTCAGTAAAGGCAGTGATTTCTAGCCAATTAAAAGTGGAGCAGCACAGGTGATGCCTTCCACATCCTAGGAAAAAATGGCAAATTTGACCGGAAGATTCTGCTTAATAGTGTGGCTCATGAGCGATTAAGAAGTGGGTATATGCTGCTTAAAAAATAAGTGGTATATGCCGTATACCCCTGTATACCCTGGACTACAGCACTGATGACAAGTACGAAGGATTTTGTTGTTGGGGTTTCATAAAGGCAAACTTTTGCAAATGTATTGAGGACATCCTCCTCAGTTTTGTATTATTTCTTGATGGTGCTATTTTTAATAAACTAATAAACCAAAAGTCTTTCTTCTTATGTTGCAGTTTTGCGGCCTCCTCCTATTCTTAGTTTGTATTGTTTTATATTATTTACTCTGGTGCATCACTCACTGCTGGGACACCTGAGCTTCTTCACAGTGGGACAATAAAGGCTATTCCAGTTTTATTCCATTTCTTTTTTTACTACACCCACACATCAATAATGCAGGGATGCAACAATGTGTTGGAGGTTTAACAAAAGCCTGGATTTCATATGAAGCCATGTCTGCAGGGAACCACAGAATAACTTCAGAAAGGAAGTCGGGTTCATTAAGGCAGAACTTTATACTATTTATATTAAAGCAACTGAGAAGTGAAAACCCCAAAACGAATGTATTTCCCTTACGTCCAGTTATTATAATTGGATTAAGTTTGACCTGATTGGGAAACAAACCAATGAATGTTTGATGTTAATATTTACCATCTCACATCACCTTTTAGATTTCTAAATCCGGAAAAAGGCAAAAAAACAAAAAGCTCTGTTCTGAAATAAATCTTTCAAGTAAGGCTATAATGCCAGGAATTACTAAGCCCTCTTGGCAAATCTTTAAACCTTCCTATATCCATTTCCCCCAGCCCTTTTTATAAAGACATGAAGCTGTTATAGAACAGGAAACATATGTTGAGCAGCAAATTGTAGGGCGCCTCATTCCTGAAGTTAATCTTAATGCATGAAAATGCTGTTGCCAGGGTCCCACATGCTCTGTTGACTCATCCTGGTGGCTCCCCTGTGTTCAATTATATCCAGGATCAAAGCCATTCCATGCAGATTGAGATGGATCGCAAATGGCAACGAAGTCCTCATTTATTGTTTTTTTTTGCTTTGGGTTTTGCCTCCTAACTATTTTAATCGTTCAAATGCACAGAGAAGCATCAGCCACAAAGAGCAGCAGTTTAAAAGTTTAGGCAGATCTGCTCCTATGGGTCCAAGTTTATCTACATCCTGTCCAACTGCCTCAGCTGTCAGGACCTCGGAACCTTGGACCAAATATTCGAAGCAGCAGACAGATCAGTGTCATTTTCAAACAAGCCTTTATTAAAACACAAGTACAGCATGCGGCTGGTTGTCGGCAGGGCAGATGACCGGATTCTCTGCAGAGATAGAAAACTCAGGACTGTGACTAAGATTAACGGACTGATATTGACTAAGAGCAAAAGTCACTGACCTGGTTCTGAGTTCAGTCCGATCCCAGAGGAAGGAGAAGAATCCAAGAGGAAGACAGTCCACCACTTGCAGACGGTGCCGCTCCCAGAGCTCAGAGTGATTGTATGAGCTGATGCCAGCTGACGCCAAGGAGGCAATCATGTCCGTGGGGGAAAATTCAGAGCCCAAGTTCAATCAGATTAAGATTTATAGACCAGAGGAACAGAGAACCGAAGAGGTACAGGAGGACAATCCAAGCCAAGGTCAGTAGCACAGTCCAAGTTCGGTTAACCAGCAGAGTGCAAGAATCAGTCCAAAACAAAACTGAAAGAGCAAGGCAAAATTTGGATATCCAAATTCGGGTAAAATTCGGGTATCCAAAGGTAGAAACAGGTCAGAATCTGAATATCAGAACAAATACAAGATCGCTGGAGTTTCTCTCACCAAACAGCTCAAATAATCTGGCACCGATGGTAGGCAAACAGGCAGCCTAAATAGTAACAGGAACCAGGTGGAAAAGATGAGTGTAATGACCCCCCGGGTAAATTAGACAGGTGACAGGAGTAAATGAAAATGCCAACCATCAGTGCCAAGACCATGACATCAGCGCTATACTGAGCCGAGATCAAGAAATGGTTTGAATTATATGATCCTAACCTGCAAATGTCACTTTGTTCTGAATCCTGGGATCATTAAATTAGAGCTGCACCATAAATGTACTGACAGCACTGTGTCCAACGAGGCCACAAGAAATCACTGTAAAGCAATATTTTTAAGTGTGAGGCTAGTTAAAGAGAGGCTCTGCAAAGAAACATGGAACCAAATTAGTCATCAGCCAAAGAAAAATTCAACATTGGACTGAAGTCAGATGAAGGATTCAATCTGATGTAAAGCAAATAAACAAATCAGCATGTTTCTTTTAGAGTTAACCTCTAAATACCCCATTTGAAGTAATCCTCACCTATTTTGCATACCCTATTGGAAAAGCTAATAACTGAGGAACTGTAAGCTCACATCAGATGTGTGATACATCATTTGAAAGCTAACACCGTCTAGTTTCTGAAAATATAAATGAAAAAGTGTGAGTAAAACACAGCCTAAGCTGCATCAGTTCAAACATGATTCAGAGTTGTTTTTCTTCTTGAAAATAATTGGTATTTTTTGAACAGCACTAGTAAAGAAATACTTGAGAAAAGGCATGTCTCATTGTATCACATTTGTTTTACATCATGTCAACCACAAATGCAGAACATATCAGACCCCTAGCTACAACAGTTTCAGAGCTACACTGGAAAAAATCAAAATCTAGAAGAGTCATTTTTTTTCTTAAAATGAGTGCATTTGCCCTTGGATTAAGGTAGTGAAAGAGACATCTTGCCAATGGAACAAGTTAATTTACACTTAGAATAAGAAAACAGAATAGCATTGTTTAATTTCAAGTGCATATTATCTAATTATCTTATTTGTCAGAGTAAAAATACTCATTCCGTTGGCAAACTATCTCATTTACCTACTCAAATTAAGGGGAAATACACTTAATTTAAGATATTTTTACTTATTTCTAGATTTTTCCAGTGTATGGGGCAACTATTTTTCCACTTTTCTTTTAGAATCAGTGCATATAACAAAATGGAACATTTATAAACCTAAAATAACATAAAAATCTATAAAGAATAGTGAGACTGCTACTTTTCAGCTAAAATAACCCCAGTGCCGTTTCTGAGCTGTATTTGGTTTTGGTTCATTTTTAATCAGCATCCAAACTTCGAAAATATCGGAGTGTTGTTAATAAACTGCTTCGAACTGTACATTCTGATCCAGTCTCAGCAGTGTGTTTCACTTTTACGCAAGTTAGTAACACAGTTCTGCTTTATCTAACTCAGCCAATTTCTACCCTTGTTTCAAAACCTATTTCATTGTCTAAAAAGCCAAACAGCCCACGTGGTCTTAACCAATAACAGCAGGACTCTATGGGGAGTAATATCGCTCTACTCTGGGCGTCATTGGCTGACAGGCAAGGAGCACTTGTAAGATTTGATCGGCTGTCCCTGACTCAAATCCAGTCATACAAAGATGCAGACACCTTTGTCTAGTAGGTAAGAAGACGATGGAAAGAAACATACCAAGCCCATGAATTTAAAGTTTTCTACTTAGATCTGATCTGTTGCAACTGGGAGTAGCTTCTGATAGATATTCAGACAGAGAACCAATCACAGAGGTGAATTTAAAAACTTTTTGTGTTCATTGTGTTTCTCATCAGAGCATAAACACATCATCTTGAAACAAGCTGTTATCCGGTAGGTATTGGTCACTGTGCCTCTAATTAGCTGCCTGACCTCAATAAAAGAAGAGAAGAAGTTCATCTGGACATTTTTGAAGACGTTCTCACAAATTCTGAGGGAAAAAAAGGTGGAAGTGGGACATTCTGGACGGGGTGGGTGTAGTTAAGGTAGGGGGGAAAGAAGGTGAACCAGGAATAGTTATGGGAAGATCTGTGGCCTTCCCAGAATTACAGTTTCAAAGGAATAAAGTGGCTCAATAACCAACAGGTAATAATAATTAGAGACGGTGGTCCCTGCTCAGAGGGCAGGTGTCATATTTTTGTTTCTGTTTAAGTTTTATCTTTGAGTTGACATTTGTTTTATTTTCATTTTGTGTTATTCTAGTTGTTTTTGATTATATTTGAGTGCTTGGGTATTTCTTGTTTGTCCTCTGTTGCCCTCTTGTGTCAGTCTCCTTTTCTCTAGCTTCCTTCTAGAATCCTCTATTCACACCTGCCCCCAATCTGCTAATTACCCTGGTCTTTGTTTCTCTCTCCCATATATGCACCTCCTGCTAAGTTACTGTTGCTGGTTTGTCGTCATTTCTTTTCCCCCTTGTTGTGAGTATTCCTGGTTTTCAGGGTTTTTGGATTTTGTGAATTTATGTTTTTGTGGATTTTTGCTCCTGTTGCCCTTTTAGGTTCATTAAATCTTGCAAGAAACCGCCTCAGCTTCAGTCTCTGCATTTGGGTCCTTCAAACGTCCATCCAACCTGTCAGCAGGGGAAAAACCAGAGGACAAAAACCCTCCAAGTCGAGAATGGGTGATCAGTCCAGATCAGGTCCAGAGGTTTTTATCTGGTTAAATGAATCAGACCTTAAGCAGTTCATCCCGACAGCAGACCCAGCACCCGACTGCTTTAGACACTTCAGAAGAAATCTCATCTTTCTAATCTTGTTTGAATATTTGGTGTTCGCTGGGTTTAATTATAACAGAGCACACAGAGCAAGCAGGGCCTCAGTATCCCGGTACGCTGTGTGCCGTGTGCGTTTCAGAGAATTAGATCGGCTACTGATATAAAAAAATGACTGAGAAAGGAGTAAAGAGAGTGTCAGTTTGAAAAAGAGCTTCATCTGTGCTGTGAAAAGATGGCAGCGAGGAAAGGAATGAAAAAAGCAGGAGCGTAGAGGAGGTGGGGGGGGGCGAAGGATGAAGGGCGTCCTGGGATGTGTGAGCGAGTGCCAACCGGACAGTTTTTGTTGTTTTTACTCCACAACCAGAGGCTGCCAGAAACACCACCTACACACAGACGCAAGTAGCCTCTCAGAGACACACAGTGTGCTAGTCGGGTATGTGTGAGTGTTTGAAACACGCATATGAAAGAGGGAAAACTGGGCTGTTCATCCTCCTGAACAGACCAGGAGTTATACTTCCATCCTGTTTATCTTAAATTAACTTAAAATTAAGAGATATGCATTCATCTCATCTGTCTTATCTTGTCCACCGACAGAGGAGCGCACCATTATGCCATATAGTCACAGCTGATTTCCTGATCAAAAGAAAGTCACAGATACTCTAGACTCAACACAAACACCAACACATACCAGCTTCTTATCCCCTAGAAACCTAGGGGATACTGGACACTGGTGGGTCCAGCTGCTACGTGACCTCGTAATTTTAACAAACCCCCAGTATTGATGCAAAAAACACATTTGGCACAGTTTGGTGACATTTTTGGATAAATGTGCCAAAATGGCCTCTCCGCCTAAGAAATTTCTCACTAATACCATTCTAAAATAAATATGATTCATCTGATTGAGTCCAAATTTGGAATATTTTTACACAACATTTAGATTTAAAAGTCTGTACTACTTTTTTGTGCTATAAATAATATTTTGGTAGTGTTTTGCAATGTTTATTTCAAAGAAAATTTTGGCGAGGTTAAAAAAATGCAAAATATTTTGTATTTTGTCCCTAATATTTCAGCCAGGGTCAAAGCTACAATGATGCTGACACCAGAAGACCATTCTATGACATCTTACCTTTACAGACGTACCAAAAGTTTCTTCTTAAATCTAATAGCTGTGAGGCTATAAGTGATTTACTTTTGTGTGTTTTTGTCAGGCAGAAATTTATTTATACCCCCTGAGGGTGTAAGAGGTTATGTCGCACCAACATTATGTTTCACATGGCTTCATTGATCAAGGATTTTATCCACTTTTCCAACTTGATGCATCAACTTTACTGTTGCTGGGGTCCTTTAAAGGTGGGATGAAAAGATAGTTAGTAAGAGTAATATAGCTTTCATTTATTCAAAACAAACAAGTGGGTTGTTATTTGCTAACAGCAAAAAAATAAACATCATTCAGCCAAATCACAGAAAAAAGCAACCGTCTTCTACAAAAAGCCAGTGACGTCACACCAGGTGACTAACTCTAGTCTGACAGAAGTTACAGAAATCATGTGATTATTTTCTGGAATGAAACAGAAGATGTGTAGCCTGAAACAAGCATGAACATTAGTGTTGCACCGATACCGATACCAGTATCGGACGGGGCTCCGATACTGCCCTAAAATGGTGGTATCGGTATCGGCAAGTACCAACAAATAGGGCACAGATACCATTTTGGGAGCCAGAAGTTTATTCAACTATTGTCACCCACTCCTGGTAGGCAATAAATAGTTCTACTGGATTCACTTTGTATTAGATTTTTTCCTGCTTCACAAAGGTAGGCAGCAGCTTGACAAAGCCATGATGGCAATTATTTTACATTATTATGGTATCGGTTTCGGCCGATACTACACAGCCAGGTATCGGCTATCGGTATCGGGGCCAAAAAATGGCATCGGCGCAACACTAATGAACATGTTCCTTATCTGACGAGGTGTTGAAATCTGACAAACGAGACAGCAGTGGTAGGACCTGATGTTTGACGTGATTCTGATTGTGGTTCATTAACCTCACTTGGTCAAGATTCTTGATTTGTTTGTTCCTATCACTATCTGTTTTAGTGTGTACGTCTACCATATTGGCTAGTCAATGTCCTGGAGCCATGTCACACTTTGATATGGGCAAAAACTGGCAATGGAGAGCAGAGGAGCCTAGTCGATCGGAGAAACCTGCTGGGGAAACAGCACCAGAGGGGAAGAGGTAACATTTGACCTAACTAGGCTAACTGCGGAGCTTTGAAAAACCATGGAGAAAGAGCAGATAAGTCCACCAGGCGGGCCATAGGCTTCTGCTGGCAGGGAATAGGACAGTGGTACTTAAGAGAGAAATAAGCTGGATCAGCTGATCAGGAAGGCCAGCTCTGTGATTGGATGCCCTCTGGACTCAGTGCAGGAGGTGAGAAACAAAAGGATCCTACCTAAATTAACATATTTGTTGGATAATGTCTCCTACCCCATGCATGAAGATGGTGCAGCACTGGAGAGCTCCTTCAGTGACAGACTGCTGCACCCTAAATGCACCATGAAGCGTTATCATAGATCCTTCCTCCCAGCAGCTGTAAGACTCTATAACCACTGTTCCCAACAATCTCAATAGGTTTTTACATTAATCCTGATTTTTCAAACTTTCTATCTTAGTCATATAAATAGCATGCTGCTGTCATTTTGCACATCTCTGATGTTGCTGCTATTTTCAAATATCCATTACTGTAAAAATGTCCATATCTTTATATTGGTTATTTATTCTCCAGGTGCACAGTTTTCATACTTTAAAAACACTTTACAGTACAGTAGTTTATTGTTTATCTTTTAACTCTTCACTAGTATGTTATTCCTAAAACATTTTTCTAGGGTCCACATTTGTGTTGCCATATTTTCTATAATCATTTTGCTGCTATAAACACCAGAATGTACCCATTGTGGGACAATAAAGGGATTTTCTATTCTATATACAGTAGTAGCCATTCAAAAGTTCCCCACTTTCTGTGATGAGCCCCTGGTTGGTCCTTGGCTGGTCCTTGGTTGACCCCCTAACAATTATTTTTAAAGCATCTATCTTTGTACTAAAATATTCTTTCTGTCATGATTTGTGGACATTAAGATCTAAAGAGAAGCGTCATCTCCTGGTCAGACCCTGTGATTCATTGAAAGAGTGGAGTCAGAGCAATAAAAATATGCAAAAGTAGGTCACTCCAGTGTCTGGAAGTTGGAGGGGATTTCGCTGGTAGTTGGAGGGAAGTGGGCTTCCATTTGGCTGGCGTTAGGGCTATTTTGAATGGCTGCTATTTTTTCATTCCCAACACACTACCGATATTTCAGCTTTGAAGACTGACAGACATCATCTGCACTGATTATGCTAAATTTATTATTCCTTTTGTAGTATAAAATGTTAGCACAAAAGAAGGTTCTGTGTTTACATCTTTAAGCTTTCACTCCCTGATCCATGTGAAGAGATTATTCAGGGCAAACACTTTAAATAACCCTTCTTAATTTATATACATTAAATTAATTTAAGACACGACAACAGATTTAAAAGGATTTATAATCTTACTCACCAAAGAAATGGCTTGTGTTACAGATGGCAGCGCTAATTTACCGGGCTACTTCTTCAGAAAGTCGGCCCAGAATAATCGTTAAAGAATCATTTTATACACACAGCCTACCATATCATCACATTGGACACATGTTTATAAAATCAGGAGGCATCACTGGCCGAAGCCATTTCAAAATATCCCATTGTTCTGGATCAAGGAAGTCCTGATTGCACAGTGACAGAGCTATCTGACAACAATAATCCACTCTGTCTGTTTGCTCCCATTTCATTTCCAAATCTTGTCCTAATTATATTAACTTCTTGGGAAAAAACAGGAGCCTTCAAAACATAAGAGGCTGGTTTAATTAGGGTTTAACAAGCACATACATGAATAATTAAAAAGAATACAAATATTAGAATAGCCTTGATCAGTTTATATTATTTAATATTACAGAATAATTGTCAACAAAAACAGGTGAGAGAGGTACTCAAGAATCAATGGGTTATTTAAACACTAAACAGAAGTGTTTTCATCAGTGTGTTAATACTGGAGATTTCAGATGCAGTCCTATATACTGTAATCTATTTTTTTGGCCGATATTGGATGAATATCCGATATCAATATTGGATCGGGACACCCTATAACTGTTCCCCTCACTATTATAATAACGCTGTTAATAAAGGATTGCTTCATGCTTTGAAGGAAAACTCCGGTCATATTCAGAATTGTTTTACTTCTGAAAGTGATTTAAATATGAAATTATTACATACTGTTCAATAAATTCTGTTTTTAATTTAGAGTAATTTTCATTTGAATGTGCTGTAATGTAGACATCCATGTTTGTTTCCTTTAACTGCCGTCTGAAGCCAGCCATCGGACCAGGCAGTGTATTTCCTGAGGCTGTCCAGGTGAGTCATATTAGTTTTCTGTTCTTACTCAAAACGCCAGACATCCCAGGTAGTTTGCCATTGTTGCTTCTTATCTGCTACAAAGTTCTACATTTTGTTTATTCAGAGATGTTTTTCTCTGTACTTTGGTTGCAACCAGTGGTAAAATGAGAGAGAGTCTGACCCATAAATATCATCGTCACTGTTGGGATCTGGAGGCTTGTCTACCTTTCTCCACCAGAGGGAGCCTGAGATCTTCCTCCTGAGGGCGTGAGCTGACTTCTGCACACCTGTTTCCCATCTGCTCGTCTGGAGGCCTTCTTAAGGAGGAGGAGGCTGACACTTCCCTGCCAGAGTGTTTGCCAGTAATGGCACCAGCAAACCTGAGCCAGCTAACTCTGATCTGTTTTCCTGATTTTTTGAGAACCTCTCTGACTCTGTGTTCTTCTGCCTCTCAGATCCTGACATATCTGGTGATCAGTCAACTCCTGGAGAAAACTCTCGCTGCCTGGAACCTGCCTGTCTGTCCTCCGCCTCCGTCTCCGCCTCTGCCTACAGATCAGCCTCTGGACCCTCAAGGTCCCCCCCCTGCCGGTCAGAATCCCCCCTGAGCAGGTATTAACCCAAACCGCCGTTAAACAGCAAGTTTCCTGGATCCACTCTAACCGATCTGTCCTCCTCTAGTTGCTTCCCTCCCGTGACCAGCCTGACGAACCAAGACCCCGTTCACATTTCTCAGAAAACATTGTCAATAAACCTTTTACCTTTTTTCCTGTCTCTTGAGTGTTTCTGCATGTGGGTTAGAAGATTAGACCCCAACATGACAGTCACCCACAAATTTTAAACATTTCATGAAAATAAATTATCGTCAAGCTTGGATGACAAACATTCAAAATGAAGGAAATAACTGCTTGTCGGGTGGAGATTTACCATAGGCAATACTGGGCAGTTCCTGGGGGCCCTATAAAACTCTGTTAACATGTTTGGTTAATACAGCTATTCCTTATTTGTACACATTAGTTATGTTTAAAAAAATCAGAGCGCTGATGGCCTTCAGTGTCCACCAAACTGGATCAGCCATTTTGCTGGACGTGTTCAGAAAGGTCCAAACAGACAGCAGTAAACCATCTGAAAACAATTGGTTTTTTTGATTCATGCAGCTATTATTTTATCCAAATAAAAAATGGAGAACAGATAAGCAGATCATGGCTTGTCTACAGTGAAAAGAAGGACTGGGTTATTTACTTTTTGGAAACACAGGAAGGAGCAATCAGCTAAGTGAGCTTAGTGCTTGGAAAAAATCTTTCATTCCTTTTGAGGCAGCATGAAAGTCAGCTGAGTACAAAACATAGAGAGGAAAACAACAAGAAAAGGGACAAGAAGAGAGGGACAAAACCTAGAAAAAAAATATCTATTATTTTAAAATATACGTGTCTGTATAATGGATCTGTTTTATGTGTTGTCTTCTCAATTCAGAGGCCCCCCTGGCCTGTCTTTGCCTAGGGGCCCCAAATTTCCTAAAGTATTTTAAGCTGGCAGTCTGTGTGCTATACCGCCCCCTAGTCTCCCGCAACATTAGGTTAATAGGGTAAAAAGTATAAAATTCTGCTAACAATATCTGCAATGTTCTGCATGGAAAGATGATCAACTGAGGTAAACTGACCTTAAATTCCTCGTTTAGGTATTCAGATATTGGCTGCAAAAATCAGAATGCGTCTTCAGCCTAGATGGCTAAATGCATGGAGTCTTTGTTATTGGCTGATGAACCATCTAGTTCTCACTTGGTGTGTCTAATAAAGGCTGGTGAGTGAATTGTGCAGATCAATGTGTTAAAGCTGAACTTTGATGTTTAACTAGCCTCTGATCAAATGTTTAAGTGAAATAAAATCCAATGTTAAAAATAATTTTAATTGAGTCTTTAAATAAAGCTTCAGGGTTTGTGATGTTTGAACAGAAAAGCAGACGCATGATGATCACATCAGCCTAGATCAGAGGGAGAAAAGCTCCATTTGGTTTCTGATGCATTTCATTTCATTCAGCAGGAAACAGGGAACATGTCTAAACCTGTTCAAAGCTCACATTTTTTCAGAGAAACATTTCTGGCAAACAAATTTCTAACCACTGAAAGATCACATCTGAATGTGAAGCTCAACCACAAACGCTGCCTTGAATTGGTTTAAGAACCCAATCACAGGTGATTTTGATGTTTGTGAATTAGATCAGACCAAGCCAAAGCATTTCCCCTTTTCCTCATCGTCAACTATTCAATTCAGTTTATTTCTATAGCGCCAGTTCACACCAATGTCATCTCAAGGCACTTTACAGTTCACCAGACCAAACAGTCAAATTGATTAAGTTTTCTATCTAAGGAAAACCAGTTGATTGCATCAACTCACTGACTTGAAGGCAATCCCTCACACTAAGCATACTCATAGCGACAGTAGAGAGGAAAAACTCCCTTTGAACAGGAAGAAACCTCCAGCAGAACTAGGCTCAGTGTGAGCATCCATCTGCTGAGGCCGACTGGGGTTCAAGGAGACAGAAGCAGAGATACAAAAAGCAACTGTTAACCAGCTCCACAGGCGGCCCCGTCCAGGAAACACACAGCCAGGCAGATGAGCTCCGAGACAACTCCCATGTCAGAGGATGAAGAGAGCACATCCAGTTAGTCACAGTCAGAGAAACAGGACTACACTGAAAAACAGGCTGATCTCCAACATCTATAAACAAAGGTGTTGATGGCAGCAGCACAGCTGATATTTCTCTCCAGGATGGAGTCACAGCCAAACAGGAACAGACCAGATGAAGCTACTATGAGAAAAAGCAGACAGAACATAGCGTTAGAGATTGAACTAACACATTCTGCTCAGTGGGAGAATAGAGATAACTACAGGTTTCAGTAACCCAAGGTGTTCAAAGAGGTGTATTGGACCAAATAACAAATCTGTTTAGGGGAGCAAAAATGTTTAAGTCTTATATAAGCCTTGTCTGGCCACAAGGGCTCTAAGTGTATTAGCCCACTATAAAAAAGGACTACGTGGGCTTAAATATACACTACTCAAAAAATTAAAGGAACACTTTGTAATCAGAGTTAGCATCAAGTTAATTAAACTTCTGGGATATTGACTTGGTCAGGTAAGTGGCAGAGGGGTTTGTAAATCAGTTTCAGCTGTTTTGATATTAAAGAAATTAACAACGGTGCACGAGAGGGGCAACAACGAGATGACCATCAAAACAGGAATGGTTTTACAGGTCGAGGCCTCTGACATTTTTTCCCCTCCTCATCTTTTCTGACTCCTTTTGACCAGCTTTGCATTTGGCTAGGGTCACTGTCACTACTGTTAGCATGAGGCGCTACCTGGACCCTACAGAGAGTTGCACAGGCAGTCCAACTCCTCCAGGATGGCACATCAATACGTTCCATTGCCAAAAGGTTTGCTGTTTCTCCCAGCCAGAGATGGGAAGTAATGAAGTACAAATACTTCGTTACTGTACTCAAGTAGATTTTTCTGATATTTTTACTTTACTTTACTACTTATTTTTATGGCGACTTTTTACTTCTACTCCTTACATTTTTACACAAATATCTGTACTTTCTACTCCTTACATTTTAAAAAATTGGGTCATTACTTTAGTTTTGAATCATTTCAATGGAGTTACCGTTATTATTTTTCACGTCATCAATACCAAATTCAATCTAATTGGATGGGAATCTACGTTGCATTTGACGCACCACTACAAGATGAATCGACAGATTCGGCGGTATTCATTGGCGGCAAATCATTGCAGCTTGGTGGCGGTGGCGTTAGCATAGTAGCATGGACGACGAGATGATTGAAAATGAACACAACGGAGATCTAGTCCTATTGGCAGACATCCATTTAAAATGTAGGCAACGGCATGAAAAAAGTGGTTTCTACTTTTACTTTTATACTTTAAGTAAATTTACAAGCCTGTATTTTGTTACTTTTACTTGAGTAAAGAAGTTTAATCAGTACTTCCACTTTTACCAGAGTATTTTTTAACACAAGTATCTGTACTTTTACTCAAGTACGGAAAGTGAGTACTTTTGCCATCTCTGCTCCCAGCACAATCTCAAGAGCATGGAGGAGATTCCAGGAGACAGGCAGTTACTACAGGAGAGCTGGACAGGGCCATAGAAGGTCTACAACCCATCAGCAGGACCGGTATCTTCTCCTTTGTGCAAGGAGGAGCAGGAGGAGCACTGCCAGAGCCCTACAAAATGACCTCCAGCAGGCCACTGGTGTGAATGTCTCTGACCAAACAATCAGAAACAGACTTCACGAAGGTGGCCACGAGGGCCCAACGTCCTCTCGTGGGCCCTGTGCTCACTGCCTGGCACCGTGGAGCTCGAGTGGCATTTGCCACAGAACACAGGAATTGGCAAGTCCACCACTGGCACCTTGTGCTTTTCACAGGTGAGAGCAGGTTCACCCTGAGCACATGTAACAGATGTGAAAGGGTCTGGATAAGCCATGGAGAACGTTATGCTGCCATCATTCAGCATGACCGGTTTGGTGGTGATGGTCTGGGGAGGCATATCTATAGAGGGACGCACAGACCTATACAGGCGAGACAACGGCACCCTGACTGCCATTAGGTATCCTATGACAATGCACCCATTATCAGACCCTATGCTGGTGCAGTGGGTCCTGGGTTCCTCCTGGTGCAGGACATGTGGCGAGAGTATGATACCATTGATTGGCCCCCACGCTCGCCTGACCTAAATCCAATAGAACACCTCTGGGACATTATGTTTCGATCCATCCGACGCCGCCAGGTTGCACCTCAGACTGTCCAGGAGTTCAGTGATGCCCTGGTCCAGATCTGGGAGGAGATACCCCAGGACGCCATCTATCGTCTCATTAGGAGCACGCCCCGACGTTGTCAGGCATGCATACACGTACCTGGGGGCCATACAAATTACTGAATACCATTTTGAGTTGCTGCAATGAAATTCCAGCTAAATTGAGTAGCCTGCCGCATAATTTTTGTCACTGTAATTTTTGGGGTGTCTTTGAATTCAGCCCTCTGTAGGTTGATCATTTTCATTTCCATCAAATGTTGTGGCATCCTTTTGCTCCTAACACATCACCCAGTCCATATCGGTATAAATAAAGAGCAGGATTTTTTCCCCATTGAGATCTGATGTGTTTTCAAAGTGTAATTTTTTGAGCAGTGTATAATAAGCATTCATGATTAAATGTTTGTCCTCCAGCAAATGTCACATAAAGTGACTACATTGTGACTATATGACTATAATGTGACTATTGAGGGAATGTCGGCCTAGTGGTTAGGGCATTGAGCTTGGATCCCAGAGGTTCTGAGCTCAAGTCCCACTCCCACAGCATGCCAGTCTGGATCCCTGAGCAAGACCCTTAAGCCCCACAGTACTCCCTTGACGCTGCACAATGGCAGCCTACTGCTACCAAAGGGGATGGGTTAAATGCAGAGAGTGAATTTCGAGCTTTGTACTTGTGACATTGCGATGACAATAAAGTTCAATTATATTCTTCTATTCAGCTTTACAATATTTGGTGTTTTAGGTTTAAATCCCATTACAATATTAATGTATTTGGTTTTACACAGATACTTGTGTGAAAATGTAATGAGTAGAAGTCAGAAGTAAGAAGAATAATAAGTAATGGAGTAAAGTATAGATAGATAGTAAAAAGTGTTGTTATGTGTAGTAACAAAGTATTTGTACTTCGTTACTTGACACCTCTACCCCTCTACTAACAAGAAGATAAAATCACCGCCTCCATGTCACCAGAACTCTGCCCACATTTAGCCCAAACCCGGGGAGAGAAAAACATCCATTACAAAATCCTTTGCAGCCCGATTTGTTTCATTGCCAACACATGCTGTTACCAGGTTCGATGTTTGGTCAGAGGTGTTTGGCAGCCTGTGGATTAGGCAAGGAGGCATTCTGAAGGTTATAAATAAGCAGAATAAAAGGAAAATCATGGGCTGTATTTACTGCTGCTGCGACTGCCGGGGCTCAGGAGAGAGGAGGAAATACGGCCCATGGGACGAGGAAGTGAGCAATATACTGCAGCTCTGCAGAGCGTGCTGTTAAAGCCATGACCTTTACACCGCCCTCCCGGGAGACCGGTCAGATGCTGCGTCGTATCAATATTTAACACCCTACTTCTCAGCTCAACCTGAGGCTGCATCAGGGGAGGATGGCAAATAAAAGCACACTGGTAATGACTTCTTAAAGACAACACATTAAAATAAAAAAAGATCTTTCACAGGTGATGCAAGACATTAAATATATGATGTTTGATGAAGGAAACGATGCAGACTCATTCAGACAGATTCATTTCTCGTGGTGTATTTGGAAGGACTTATTTACAAACAGTTTTGCTTGAAGATTTCCATTTATCATCTAGGTCTTAAAAACTGAGAGCTGGCTGGAAATATTTAGCTCCTCTGGTAAAATCAAAGCAACTTCTGGATCAAAGTCAGTTCACATGTTTCTACAGGTGAAGATCAAAACTCCTGTCAAACGACATTAAAAAGTGTCACCAATAGATAAAATGGCCATAAAACGAGACAAGAAATGGTCCAAATTATCAAGATCTTCTGACTGATCGTTAACAGGTCAGTTAATGTGAATGTCAAAATAAGTGACATTACATCACATTTCCTTTGCTTTTTGTCCCAAGTCTCATTTGGCCCATGTTATAATAAAACATGTGAAACTATATCATAATCAAAGAAAGACAACTTTGAGCAACTTGGCTGTCCTTGGCTGAAAAGATAGTTTCATCCTTCAAGAACTTCAACACCTTTTTTTTATATTTACTCAAAAATGAAGTCTAGGTGGAAGTTCAACTGAAGAAGCTGGATTACTTACCCTCATCTGCCTCATACAAGCCAATTAGATTTGAACCACACCTCCCAGAAGTCCAATCAGCATCCACAGTTAATTTTAAAAGTTCGCGAAAACCACAACTCAGTCTGCTATACAGCCAAAGTGCAGGCAGTGGTTGTCTGACTTGATTCAGATGACCCCGATTTAACCCACCTCTAGCCCCTCCTCCATCATCGTAGCTAAAGCTTCATCTTACTTTTCCATGGTGCTTCTTCTTCTTCGTCCCCATTGTTAGGTTTATTCAATGATGATTATAAAATTAATGTGTGCTTATGAAACATTTGTGCAAGGGGATGCTCCACTCCTGTCTCAGGATCCAGTCAGGAGACCACCCTGCCTTGTCTTTCTGATGGAGCATCCTGTCTTTATGTACTGATCAATTGTTTTGTCAGAACAATACTCTTTTTGTAACCATGTGCTATGTTCTGTTAATAAAAGACGGCTGCAGGAGGGGATTCGGAGAAGGGAAGCTTGAAGTTGGGTTGGGCTTTTCCTTCCTCTCCTGCAGAAGCTGCTTGAATCTCTTTCCTGTGCAGACTCAATTTCTATTTATTTGCAAATCTACATTTTCTGAATCCAACACCCATCAGACAATCATTCCTCCCTGACACTTACTGCATTCCCTGTCTCATCTCAACCAATCCAGCAGAAGACTGGACTGGTTCTGCCAGAGGTTTCTTCCCAAAGGGGAAGACTCCACTGTCGCTTCATGCTTGCTCATCATGGACAGCTTCAAGCAACCTGTGTTTATCCAAACTGGACATCCATCTTCCCAGGTCCCCTAGCGAGGCACTAGTATCAGCTCACACGCTCTACTGGATCTGACCTATACAGTGCAAGCACACTGTCTCGCCAATGAGCAGTCATGGACTAAACCAATGTCATTATCTCCTCCCCACCACTAGTTTCAGGCCTGGGGGGGCGCATCCCTGTTCTTAGACTAAGACTTAGACAGATTTATTTTGTCATTTTGTATACACAAGTGTAAACAAAAAGAAATTTCATTAAGAACAGCTCTCTAGACTAATTTCATTTTCTAAAGTGCAGCCTTGATAAGGTAAGCAGCAGTTGTTGTTGAGCTGCTACTACTGCCTCCAGCTCCTGAAGCACTCGCTTCTCCTGGCTCAGGGGAGGAAGAGGACGATGATGGCGATACTGTGAGGGGTGGTAGCCCCCTGGGTTGATGAGGCTGACATGGTTGAAGCAGCAGTGGTGCCATCGGCAGGTTTAGCAGCGACAGACGATGCTGCAGGTGTGGAAGCTGGAGGGGGCTGCGAGGAGCCAGCTGGGGATGTTTCTGCATTTGGCAGGGAAGCATCTAGAGTGCTCTCTTCCTTTTCACCTGCAGAGGGCAGTGCTTCCCCTCTAGATGCTGAAGATTGGATTGGAACAGTCTCAGAGGAGCCTCTTTGTTTCTAGCAGCGCAGTATAGCATCAGCCCCCCGGCCAACAGCACCGTCCGTTACCACTGGATGCAGCCAAGACTTTGACAGAATGATGGCTCAGCTGTTGCATATCTCCTATTTTGAAGATAGTTAAAGTCGGAAATTATCAATTTTGTTTTCCAACAAGCGGACGTTAGAGAGCAGGATTGATGGAAGCGGCGGTCTGTGGGGATCTCTCTTTAGCTTCGCAGTTAGCCCCCCTCTGCGTTGAAAGCGGCATATTTTGTGAAATTGTTGGGAGGAGCTGCTCTTGGCCGCTGCCTTGGAGGGCCGCCATGGTAACTTATGCTGATTAACTTATTTGTTGGGATCCTCAGGCTTGCCCACCAGAGGGCGCCGAGGATCCTCTTCTGTTTCTATGTTTTCTCTTAGACTGGAGTTACGGTTGGGATCTGGAGCTTTACCACCTTCCTCCAGCAGAGTGCGCCGTGGGTCTCCTGGAGCTGGAATCTTCCAGCACACCTGTTATGCATCTACTCATCAGGAGACTTCCCCTTTATAAGCTCCTGCCAGACCTTGCTTCCACGCCGCAGTGTTGATCTTAGTTTGGTTAGCAACCTGAGCCTCTGTTACTGGAAGAATCTTAGTTGTCTCTAGTGTGAGATCAGATTCTAATCTCTCCTTTGTCTGTGCCTCACTGGAAACCTGTCTCTGGCCTGAAGCTCTGGGAGAGCTTAACCTGCTAATCAGCCCTGGTGAGCCAACCTGAAGATTCCTATGTGGAATTAACCTGAAGACTCCTATGTGGAGTTTACCTGATGATTCCTAAGTGGAGTTAACCTGAAGATTTCCTATGTGGATATCCCCTGCTGTTCACAGTGAAGAGCTGGAAGCTCAGATCAAGGTCAGCAATGCTAAGTCTGAAGCTAGATGCTTTAGCTCCTCATGAACTCTGCTAACCAACAGTCTCTGGTCCCAGTCAAGACTTCTGTGAACCAGCCCAAACCAGTTTTAGAACTTGTTTATTATTTTGTGTTCAGAACTTTGAATAAACCTTTGAACTTTTTCCCTGCCTCCTCCGTGTGTGTTCTGCATATGGGCTTGCTTCTCTGACCCATCATGACATTATTCTTATGCTCCTGCTTATGCACATCAAAGAAAAATTAAGCGTAAAAGTTTCCTGCCGAGGTTGGTTGTCTTTTTCTTTCTGTGTAAATTTTTCAGATTGAAATAACATTTGGTTCATGATCTGTAGTTAAGAAAAAAATTTATCTAATATTCTAGAAAGAAAAGTAGGGAACAAGGCAGCAGCTTGTAGTTTTCTTTTTCATTTTTCTGGTTGGAATAAAGCTTCAATTAAACATTTTTGTTATGATGTACATCTGGATGCTCTGCTGCTCTTCAGATGATTTCTCCTGCGTTCATTTACAGCTTTCAGAGAATATTTGAAGGTGTTTTCACTTCACTGTAGGATAAAGGGAAGCTGTGGAGCATCGATCGGTTCGGCTAAATAGTGAAACCAATCAGGACCCTGGTTTTAACGAGCTCAGGTCTGTCTGAGCTGTGTTCTCTGACTGGATCCCAGCTTCAAATGAACCATCATCTTATTAACCCCTTAAGCCCTGAGGGTCTTAGGAGCAAATTCCGCCTGAAATTACATATGTGAATTAAAGCAAGTACAGCTCCTAAACATTAAATTGGAAATACAATTGTGTGTATATTTTATCACAGATAGGCATTGAAGAATATTTTTCCAGGTGGAAGCACTATTTTAAATGTCACCGTGTCAGAGTTGCAGGTGATTAAACAAAGAAAAAGTGAAAGAATTTAGCCTTGCCAATTTTTTTTCCAAAATAAACCCTACAAAACACTTTATTTAAAACTGTGGATGAACCCTCACACTTTATACATCACATCTTGACTATAACGCAAACAAATTTGGACTGAATAAGTTGAAGAATGTTTGTTCCACAAAGGTTTTAGTGGACAGTGTAGTACAGTAGGTGGAAATGTGATTTTGGCACAATGCCAAACTGTGCAAAAATGCATTTTTCCACCCATTAAAAGGAATCTGGTGGGACAAATATGTTGATTTACATTGTTGGAGACCTTCTGCATAAGACAAAGCATTTGCTAATAAGATTTTGCAATTGTTTCATTGAAATTACCAATAATATCTCCAAACCGAATAGAAAATAAGAATAACAGAGATAGCTTATATAGCTAATGCTGGTACATCACCTGAAATGATTGCAATTACCTGCGACCCCTCCTTGGAAAGGTCTGAGTTTCTACTGATGTCGGCAATTAGGGGGTGTGGCTAAAATAGTTAATACCTGCTGTTGCATTACTCCAGAAGAGTCGGACATCGCATTTTGTTTACACAGCTATAAAACAAAAAGTCCTTATTTTGAAAAAAGTTTTAGAGATTTTAAAGCTCCTTTTGAACAGCATGTGGATGAAACACCATGTGACTGTGTTTTAGCCATTTCTATGAATAGATAAACATGAGTTGGTGTCTGTTTGGCCCTGTATGGGCCATCTGCACACCCACTGCCTGTAAAAGCAGACCTAAACCCTGGAAAGTAATGTCCATGGTCCATTTCAAGGCTTCATTTAGGTGTCCATGCCCTGAAAAGCAATGATTACATCTCAAATTATTTGTGTCCTAATTAGCCGATGCCTGCTGAGTTTTTTTCCTGTAAATAAGTGGAATATAAAAGAAAAAAATGAATCTTTATGGAGCATGATTTTGAATTTATCTGCCTCCTATTCTGGGCTCAGCGCTGCCTATCCAATCAAAGCGGCGTCGCTCTCAGCTGCTCGTTCCCATCCTGTTGGACCGTTTGCTCAGTCAAAGCAGGACTTTCAAGGCTTCCTTCTAAGTTAATGGCCCAGTTAAGCGAGCGGCGCAGGCTGTTTTTAGAAGCTGTCCATGCTGGCAGGGCCCTTGTTTTACCTCATTTCATCTCATTTGAAACTCATGTCCTCATTATGTCAGCGGCTGCGATGGAGCTGTAAATAAAGGTGGAGGAAGACAACATCAGACTCTGCAGACGTCACGTCCAAATACAAAGGCTTCAATCAGGACGGGAGCTCTAATTTGCCAGAACCTGTCGAGCTGGTGCAATCGTTTACACTTAAAAATTCACACACGCTCTATCTGTAAAAACACAGAGATGCACAAAGCTGAGCCAAGAATGCGAGCTCCCTGAGGTGCTGTGCTATGTGTTTATAAACACACACACACACATATATATATATATATGTATATATATATATATATATAGGAGAGTGTAAAGGTTTTGTTGTGTTCCCTGTGCCACGGCTTCCTTGTTTTAAATCCCCCAGTGCATTAGTGCGCGTGTCTTCCAGCCATTTTGATTTCCAGTGTTTTTCTTCGCCCTGCTAAGCTTCAGTAGATGTTTCTCTGCTTTTCTAAACACCCTCTCGGCAGCCTGGGCGGAATATCAGAATGCCTCTTCTTAATCCACTTTCCCCACTAATCCCTGCTCCGTAGACCTGTTGGCTTGCTTCTTATACAACCCCAGCTTTTTCACTCCTCTCCTCCATTCACCGGGGTCTTAGCCAGATCACTATCGAGGAAATGGGATGAATTAGTTCTCGTCAAACGGACCAGGGGAGGGACCTCGCTGCCGCTTGATTTACAGATATTCAGAGGGAGCGGAATTGATCGAAGGCGGCAGGGCCCGGCCTGCTGTCTGCTGGGGATTTCTGCAGGCGGTGAGTTAAGGTTTGCCATTCTGCTGTCGGGCTGTGAAAGCGATGGGACTGGATTTAGCTCTCTGACAAAAGCTTGAGAGGGATGCAGTATGTCATCTGCTGCAGTGGGATACAGAGCGGGATATTCAGACACGGCGTAAATAAGGCAAAGGAACACACAGCCCACATCCCACAGCCCTGAATCATGACTGGAGGGGGAGATTTGGTTTAGGCGACTGGCAGCGGGAAGGAGAACAGCTGCATTTATACCCTGATACTGTGAAATCACTAAATGGGTTGAATCGGGATGTCTAAGGTTCCAGATCCAAAGTTGAGCAGCCTTAGCGCTGCTGTGATGTTAAAGCAAAAAGGTCAAATAACCGTCAAATAATTAAGTAATAATTTAATAATTTCTTTAACCCCAGTCAGCCTCATCAGATGGCCGCTCACACTGAGCCTGGTTCTGCGGGAGGTTTCTTTCTGTTAAAAGGGAGTTTTTCCTTTCCACTGTCGCTACAAGCATGCTTAGTGTAAGAGATTGCCTTCAAGTGAATGAGTCGATGCAATCAACTGGTTTTCCTTTAAAAAATTTGAATCAATTTGACTGTATGACCTCGTTGAATTGTAAAGTGCCTTGAGATAAAATAAAATGAATTGAATTTACTAATTTCCTGGAGTATAGCAACTATAAAACGAACCTTTAGCTGACAGAATGACACACTTAGAGCCATAATTACACAAAAATTGTAAGAAAAAATAAAACAATTTTACATTTATGCTTAAAAGATTTTTTTGTCTGTCAATATGCTGTATACAGAACTCTTCAAGCATGTTGGGATCTGGAGATTCGCCACCCTTCTCCAGCAGAGTGCGCTGTGGATCTCCTGGGCTGGAGCCCTCCTGCACAGCTGATGTTCATCAGCCCATCAGGAGACCTGCCTATATAATCAGCAGCCAGACCTTCCTTCAACGCCGCAGTGTTGACCAAGTTTGGTTAGCGAACCTGAGCCCTTGAACTACTAGAATCTTTGTCTCTAAGAGAAAACCAATTCTAACCTGCCTCTGTCTTCTCGCTCATAGGAAACCTGTCTCTCGTCTGAAGCTCTTGATGAGCTTAACCTGTTACCTGCCTGCCTGCCCTAGAGAGCCAAACCTGAAGATCTCACTCTGGAATCCACCTGCTGCTCTCTGGGAAAGAGCTAATCCCTCAAACCAAGGTCTGTCACTAGAAAGTCAGAAGGTAGACGCTGCTGCTGCTGAGCACTCTGCTGAACCAACAGTCTCTGGACCCAACCGGTTCCCTCTCTCAGAAAAGAAAGCCTGGACCTCTTCAAGGTATTTTCAGAAACATCTGAAAACTCAACAACTAATCTGTTAACCTGGCTAATCAAACTATCTGTCTCTGCAGACGCCTGAGAATCCTGCCCGGACCAGTTTCCAGAATCCAGTTCATGTTATCTCTGTGCAAACCTTTAATAAACTCTGTTGAACTTTTTATCAGTCTCCAAGTGGTGTTCTGCATGTGGGTTTGATTTCTAAACCAACCATGACAAAGCGGAAATTTTGAGTTTCATCTGGTTTAATTTCAATTAACAATCTTCTTTAAGGAACCTTTTTCTATCCGATTAATCAAAATAATAATCAACAGATTAATCGATTTGTAAAATAATCGTTAGTTGCAGCCCTAGTCAGAGGGCCCTCAGTATCAGGCAGCAGGTTCAACCGACAGAATATCTAAACTTAGAATGACGATAATAAAACTATACTCAGTTTTAATCAGACCTCATCAGCCGCTGCTACTGTAGCTGAACAGAACCTGACACTCAGTCAGAACCTCAGGATGTTTCACACCAAATGCAACTTTATAGCAAAAGTGTTGAAGCAGCCAGCGATGGATTCCACGTGGTGAGAGCGTTTCAAATCTCATCTTCTCCATTCTCCACAAACTGGTTCAGTCTCTAGAGAATCAGGCGGACCCACAGATGATGACGTCCAGCCATAAAATCCCTGTCCGCCATGTTCAGTTGAAACTGGCAGGCGGATGGAAGCCCAAGCTCCTCCCACTTGATGACGCATGCCGTGGAAGTCCCTGTGGTGCAGGCAGTGTGAACGCGCCATGACATTTATTAAGATCAAGATCACCATTTACTCATTAAAACAGATCTTACATACAACATACATCAAAGCATTACCTAGATTTATGACAGTTGAAGATCTTATTCAATTTTTTTCAATAATCATGCAACTTTTAAACGCTAACTTAGAAAAGTCTTCAAGTCATTTTTTTTAGAATTCAAAATCTGAAAAATTACCAAAATCTGTTTTTAGATTTGTGACATTTTTATAAATTTTCACATCAGCAGCAGCAAACAACGGGGTTGCTTTTTGTCTCCCTCCGTCTCTTAGCAACGGACAGTCTTCCGTCAGGTGTCAGCGCTTTCAGCAGAGGTCTTCCTCTCAGGTTGTTTAACAACTTAGTTTGACCTCACAGGTTTGGATCCTAAATACAGGTAACCCCCAACACACACACACACACACCGACTCTCACCCCATGCAGAAATATGCTTGAGTCATAAAAGTTTGAAATCAGATCAGGCTTCAAAGGCTGAGATATTATTTATCAAGATTTTTCAGCCAATAGCTTCAGAATAGTTTAGGAAGAATTACAGCAGACTGTAAACTCTGACAACTAAGGAAATAGAATCATAAATATTTCTTTATTTTCACCTAAAAAACCTAGTTCTGTGATTCATCGCATCTAGAGAAGAAAAAAAAAAACATTGTTTAAAAGTTGCAGTGTGAAACTTTGCTGCAACTGTTTGCCAGGAAGTTTTGGTTTTTAGCTGGAGACGAACTGAAAGTATGAATTCATTCAATGAGGAAATTATTTTTATCTACAGCCTGGAAACCCTTCAGCTTCTAATGCAAACAAAAAATGATGATTTATTGAAGCACATTAAGCTCATTAATGGTTATAGTTTTGATGGATGTGCTCAAATAAGGCAGCTGTTTCCATGTTTCCTGACAGCCGGATCAGATATCAAGCCCCGCCTGTTTCTCTAGAACCAGCCCGTCCCCACAGCCGGGCCTAATCCTGGATCCATGCAGGATCTCAGATTAATATGTATAAAGCCGTCTGATATCTGCTCTCTGTTTATGAATCTCTCTGTCAAGGCTCAGAACTGAGGACCCAGAATTTGAAGCAGACAGATCAGTGTCATTCACAAATGATGTACGTCGGATCTGCAACTCAGCAACAAAGGTGTCAAAGGCCAGAATCTCTGTAGACGAAAACTCAGGTTATTGACGATAAAAATATGATGGAGGCGTGTGAGTCACTGACCTAGTTTTAGGGTTCAGTTTGGGCCCAGAAGAAGGAGTGTAATCCAGCTATATGGCTAACATCAGCATGCACCGAACACCGCCCAGAAAGTTATGGTTGACGGAGCTTGAAAACTGCCAGACTAGCTGACAAGCAGACCAAAGCGGACAAAGGAAAACAGGAGTATCCAGAACACGAAACTTAAGCCGGTGTCGAAGAGGTTAACAGGAGCCCAGACCAGAAGATCAGAGATTCCGAAGAGGTGCCGAGGAGAAATCGAAGTCAGGAGAGAGTTCTAGGTTCAGGAAACAAGCTGAAACAAACAGGAGTCCAATGACAGGTCAGGCAAACAAATTGAAAACAGGAACGGGCAGGCTCAAAGGTCACAGGGCAGAACTGGTCAGGATCAGGCGATCAGAACAGCAACAGCTACGCTAGACAACTCTCACTGAAGGCTCATTTAATCTGGCACTGATGACTGGGAGCAAGCAGCTTAAATAGAGGCAGGAGCAGGTGGATAAAATGAACAGTGATTAGAAACTGGGCAGAGTTTGGCAGGTGAATGGAATTAATCATTGAAACAGTTAGCAGTGCAAAGATTATGACACTCTCCTAGTTTGAGTTTAAATTTAGCATCCTTTATCTATGTTGATGCTTTTATTTTGAAAGGAGATGGTGTTCCTGTTTGGCAAGCTGCACACTAAGCTTCCTTCGGTCATTTCCTAAACACAAAGTAAGGATTTATAGCCTATTTTTTTTATTATTTTGTTTTTACAGATGATTGTCTTTTTTTTTACATTTTTACCACACCTGTTACTACTGCTGCTATTTCGGTGGTTGCCGTGGTTACTACGGTTTATTCCGCTGCTACCACTACTGCTTTGGCTCCTTGAAACTGTAGGTTTCTTACCTATATGGGTAATGTGTGTGAACCTCTGAGAAGCAAAAGTAAAGAAACCACCTGCAAATTTGAAAGTCAGCTGGAAACTTACATGACGGACATAGTCTGCAAACATCTGGGAACAGAAAGATTTTGTGAGTGAAAACGGGATTTTACTTCTGTTTCTATCGATCACATCTCAGCAAGATTAGTTTGATATTAAAACCTTACAGCAAACTGAAAAAGGAGCAGAACTGTTTGTGAGGGTCTGTGTGGATGCAGCTGTTATACTGAAGGTTGCTTATTGTGAGTGAGATGTTCAATGTCTTCATCAGAGAGACTTCCTGGGAGGACAAACAGTGAGGACTGTCCTGTGGCTCCAATCTGGAGATAATTCAATTCAATTCAGTTTATTTCTATAGTGCCAATTTACAACACATCCTCAAAGAGCTCTTTACGGTTCACCAGATGATACAGTCAAATTGATTCAAGTTTTCCATCTGAGGAAAACCAGTTAATTGCATCAACTCATTGAATTGAAGGCAACCACTCACTCCAAGCATGCTTGTAGCAACAATGGAGAGGAAAAACTCCCTTTTAACAGAAAGAAACCTCCAGCAGAATCAAGCTCAGTGTGAGCGGCCATCTGCTGAGGCCGACGGGGGTTCAAGAAGACAGAAGCAGATACAAAAGGCAACTGTGAAAGGCGGCCCCATCCAGGAAACACACAGCCGGACAGATAAGCTCCGAGCCAGCTCCCATGTTAGAGGATGAAGAGAGCACAGCCAGCCAGTCACAGTCAGAGAAACAGGACTACACTGAAAAACAGGCCAATCTCCATCCATCCATCCATTTTCTGGCACGCTTAATCCCAGTTGGGGTCATAAGGGCTGGTGCCTATCTCCAGCAGTCTATGGGCGAGAGGTGGGGTACACCCTGGATGGGTCACCAGTCCATTGCAGGGCAACATAGAGACAAACAAGACAACCAACCATTCCCACACACACTCACATCTAAGGAGAATTTAGAAAAGCCAGTTAACCTAACAGTCATGTTTTTGGACTGTGGAAGTAAAGACCCCAGGCCGGGAATCAAACCCAGAACCTTCTCGCTGCAAAGCAAGGTTCTTGCTCAGTGGGGCAGCCTGCTCTCCAGGATGGAGTCACAGGATGGAGTCACAGCCAAAACAGGAACAGACAAGGCAAAGATACTATGAGGAAAAAGCAGAGAGAGCAGAACATTAGAGATTGAACTAAAAGATTCTGCAGAGTGGGAGAATAGAAATAGAAGAAGCAGAATGATGAAAAAGGGGTCCCTATGTACTCCAGCAGTCTAAGCCTATAGCAGCATAACTATAGAGATAGCTCAGGATAACCTGAGTTACTCTATCTATAAGCGTTATCAAAAAGGAAAGTTTTAAGTAATTAAGACATGTAAAGGTCTAAACAGTTTGTGTCCAGAATGTTTGAGGTCTGCAGACGTGTTAGCTGCCTGTTCCTGACCTGGAACCTCTACAGGTTCTGGATGGAGGCCGAGTCAGCCCTGATCCTCCTCCCTGCAGATCTGACTGTGGCTTGTAGTTTGGATCGGCCCACTTAGAGATAAATGGATGGGAAAGACACGAGGATGGAGGTGAAGGTTTCAGATTGGAAGACTGATCTTCCTGAGAATCAGCAGGGAAATCTGGTCTTTGCTGGACCGTCCTCTGAACATAGTCTATCTGTGGAGATCCAGAACCTGGACGTGATCAGCAACAGACAGAACCGTTTTGGTTGGTAAGGATAGGAAGCCAGTCACTTCAAAGGTCTTAAACAGCTGAGGTTCCAGCCAGTTCTGATCGATCCAGTGGACCAGCTCCCACCAGGACCTCGGTCTTTGATGGTTTACTCAGTTTTTCAGACTATTTTTCAGGGTAAAAATGGGCCGAAATGTTAGAAAGATTGCTTTCATTGTTCCAGAGACTTTCTGCTCACTTTGGTTAAATGTCACTAAATCTTCTGCATGATTACTTTTACTTTTACCTTAATGTATCCTTCACTGTTTTTTTGTTTGGCTTATAAAGATGCAGCATTAGGATTTTGTGAATAGTTTTTAACTTTGTTCAAAAGAAAAATGAGCAGAAATGTTTCATATTTGTCATGATGCATCTGGAAGCAATGAACCATAATTACCTGTTACCATGGCAATAAGCAGGTGGGGTTTTATAATCCTTTTTATATTGTTTCTTCTTTTTATCCCAAATTAACAAACATTATTCTGACATTACGGATCAGGTTCTGGTTTCTGGTGCCGGTGACAACGGCTTGTTTTTCCTTTTGTAGATTTTCTCTGTTGATTGAAATTTTAAAGGTATAGTGTGTGTTAATGTTTGTTCGCATATGTTGTATAAGATCTGCCCTCTCCACTTAGCTTCCTTTGGTCATATTATCTAATTATCTTATTTTAGAAGTAAAAATACTCATTCCATTGGCAAACTACCTCATTTACCTGCTCAAATTAAGGGTAAATACACTTAATTTAAGAAATTTGTACTTATTTCTAGCTCGTTTTTGCAGTGTATTAACATGTGCAAGAGCATGCACAAATCTTTACTGTCTGTATTGCTCATACAAGCTTACTTTCCAAAAGAATTGCCATTTTTTCACTATGTGAAATGGGGATGAACACTTAGGACGGCCTTAAGTTAACATATCAACAGAATGAGTGCCCGTTAGGAGGACCACTTATTTTGATGATCCATCCGGGAAAATAACATCCTCCCATTTACCTTTAAATTAATCTTGGGTAATAATGGTCATGAGTATTGATTTCATTACCAACTTTTCTCTCTGAATGATTTAAAAAAGCTTATTTTTTTTCTATAGCTGAATTATAAAGCAATATGGATGTGTTGAAGGCAGAGTATTTAATCCTCAGGTTTGTCAGTTAACAAGAATCTAAATCTTTCAAAGTTGAGAAACATGAGGGAATTCATTTGAGAAGACTTTCAATTTTTAGTTCAATTTGATTCAGTTTATTTCTATAGCACCAATTCACAACACATGTCATCTCAAGGCACTTTACAGTTCACCAGATCATCCAGTCAGATTGATTCAAAATTTTCTATCAAAGGAAAACCAGTTGATTGCATCGACTCATTGACTCAAATACAATCCCTTATACTAAGCATGCTTGTAGCGACAGTGGAGAGGAAAAACTCCCTTTTAACAGGAAGAAACCTCCAGTAGAACCAGGCTCAGTGTGAGCGGCCATCTGCTGAGGCCGACTGGGGTTCAAGGAGACAGAAAGAGAAATACAAAAGGCAACTGTAAAAGGTTGCCCGGTCCAGAAAACACAGAGCCTACTTCATGCTGTAAGACAGGTGCTACTGGGATGAGAGGATTTAATGATTCATTCATTCTTTCAGGTTGTTTGATTTTTCTCTTTTTAATCAGTGACTTAAATCATAAGTTAAACAAAAAGGTCATCGGCGTGTGTGTCGCAGTAAACGCAGTCACTCTGCTTCTCCTCTCCAAAATTGTAGGTGACCACAGACAGTGCTGCAGACAGGAGGCCTCTGATTGGTCAAATCTACATCCGCTCTACACTTTGCGTATTTCCTGTTTGGTACTTTACCGGCTTGTTTTGTTTGTATGACCGCCATTGTGGAAAACGACTCGTGAAGTTAGAAGAGTAAGGAGCGTAAGAATGCTGGGACCCTCTTGCGTTGTGGTGTGGAATAACATACGCTTAAATATTAAGCATAAATCAAAAATATCTGCGACAAGCTCACTGTGACACACTACTGTGGAAGGATAACCAGCCCTTTAGTCTTGTTTGACTGTATAATTCCTTCTAAGACGCTGCTTTAGGGTTCGGGAGACTGTGGGGCAGCAAGAGCATTGATTTTGCATGGAGGTTTCAGAGCAGGAAGACTGAAAAGCAACAGAGTGCCAAACAAAATTAGTAAAAACATGTGGGATGAGTTTAAAGAACAAGAGATGAAGACAGAAAAGGAGAAAAGCCCCAAAAAGAGAAAGCAAAGAGCGAAGAGAAGAGCGACGCTTCCCTGAATGGTAATTAAAGGGGAAAATGTCATTAATTAGCAAACAGGCCAGCTGTAGCGCTCTTTAAAGCTCTGCTTCCTAACATTAAATATAGATTACAGGACATGCAGAACACACACACCAACACACACACACTGACAAAATAACAGTGATGCACAGATCTAATTAGTGGGATTGATTTAGTCTAACCCCAGTGGAGAGACAGCAATAGGAGGGCTAGATTCTCCAAATGCCACTCCTCTGCTGGAATCCTCTGGCTCTGAGGCTAGCATATGAAAGACAAGCTGACGGACAGAGAAGGAAAGCGCAGAGAGCCGGCTGAGGGAAAAAGATGGGGAGACGGGCAGTCAGCTGTCTGCTGGAGGAAGAGGCAGCAGGAAAATAATTAAAGCGTCAGAGGAAGACAGCTGGGAAAGAGTCCAGGAGGAAGATTGAGAGGTCGGGTAGACGAGAAGTCCCAGATAAAGCTGATGTGCTGGAACAAAACCCCAAACCCTGAATGTGACATCATAAAGATGAGATGACGAAGAGGCCTCAATATTTGATGGATGGGGCTGATTTTAACTTCCTCAGACTGTAAGGGACTGAGAATAAAACATTTATCCTGAAATCACAGGCTGTCCCAGTCAGCCGGCGTTTGTTTGAGTTATCATTAGAGAAACTGTTTCTGCTCAAACGCCGGCGTAAATAAAACTTCCCTCTGAGATAATTGCTGTGATATTAGGGCCGGCTGATGTCCTGCTGTGTTGGTTATGCAGACGGTGAGGTTAGAACTGCTCCTGACTCGCTAAACTGAACTAAAATCTCAGTCAGTAAAGACAAACGTAGAGAAGAAGTTACATCCTTTTATTTACCATAGAAACTATAATGTCTGACAATATTTTAATGCTGGAGGTTTAGTTTGGCTATTTTACTTTTTCTCTTCTGAGAAAATGAATTAATTTCAGCAAATCTAAACATTAATAAAACAAAGTTTTTATTTAGATCACAAAGGCGACTAGCAATTATTTTCCACATCCATCAATCTGTCAACAATTTTTTCAATTAATCCATTAATAATCTGATAGGAAAAAGTTCCTTAAACAATACCTTTTGCTAAATTAAACCAGATTAAACTAAAACTCTTCCATAAGAGGAGTTCTGGATAGAGCGTATTGATAGATGAAAAAGATGTTTATCTCAAATGAAAAAAAAATTGTAATTACTGCTGTAAGTGGGTCGCTGCACGAACTTTATGCACAGATGAAGCTTTAGGTTGACTTTCTCTCATAAAAATATCCACTGATCACAGTAAATATTTCCGTCCTGGATGGAAATATCAGCTGCGCTGCTGCCATCAACACCTTTGTTAATAGATGTTGGAGATCAGCCTGTTTTTCAGTGTAGTCATGTTTCTCTTACTTTGACTGGCTGGATGTGCTCTCTTCATCCTCTGACATGGGAGCTGGCTCTGTGCTCGTCTGCTGGGCTGTGTGTTTCCTGGACGGGGCCGCTTGTGGAACTGGTTTACAGTTGACTTTTTTTTTTTTTATCTATGCTTGCTTCTGTATCTCTGCTTCTGTCTCCTTGAACCCCAGTCGGCCTCAGCAGATGGTCGCTCACACTGAGCCTGGTTCTGCTGGAGGTTTCTTCCTGTTTAAAAGGAGATTTTCCTCTCCACTGTCGCTACAAGCATGCTTACTGTGAGGGATTGCCTTTGACTGAAAGAGTCGATGCAATCAACTAGTTTTCCTTATATAGAAAACTTTGAATCAATCTGACTGGTTGATCTGGTTGAATTGTAAAGTTCCTTGAGATGACATGTGTTTTGAATTGGCCTTATATAAACAGGGCTGTCAACTCTCACCCACTGGGTGTGACACTCACGCATCTTAGTGTCTTCACACTCCATATCCCCAATTTTTCATGCTAATAAATGACGGACATTAAAACTCAACTCCATTCCACTATTTATATATATAAAAATACGATTCAGATAAAAATCCACACAGTGTTTTCAACACAACTTCAGTGTTAACACATACATGCCAGTTTCATATCCAGTCTGTATTTTTGCACAAGCCCACCTATACACTGTGGGGACAGCACAAACCAGAACAAACGTTTGAAACTCATTTTGTCTGATTTGAAGAAGTTGGGGGGGCTGGTTGACCTTTGATGACCTCTAGAAATATTTCTTTATATCTTTAAAATGGTAGCGCCACAAACGAAGATTTTTGCTGCCCAAACCAGCACAAATGTAGCATAAACGTATGACACTGGGCCAACTTCACTGAGGTGCAGCAGAATCATCAGACTCATCTGGATACACTTTACCTCGATGCGTTTCAGGAGCATCAAAGATGCTCTTGAGGCGCGTTTGACCTTAATGTGGACAAGCATCAAAAATGAAGCAGCAGACGCTTCTTTGCTGCTCAAATGGCGGTGTGAACGTAGCATTACACTTTCAGGTTGTTTGAATTAACGTATTAAACTTAATATTGAACCTAAAAATGATCTCATATCTTTCTAAGGAAATTTCCACCTTAAGTCAAGCACACATACTTCGCATAATCAGGACAAAACTGGTGTGGTAACAAAGACTAAATGTTTGCTGCATTCCAACTCAAATCGCAAAAAAATGTTTTTCAGAGAAAATAAATTTCAATATTTTGCATAATGATACACCAAGGTGTAAGCCCTATGACATATTCTCATCTAAAAGCCTGGTTTAGGGTTAGGTGCTTCACACTGGGCTTTCCGGATGCCAGAACGATGCATGGTGGGCTGAGGAACCCTGCTCTGAAAGGAATCTGGCGTGGTTAGATCAGCAGGTTGAACTCAGTATGACATCATCCTGGCCTTTTCAGATCGACACACTAATGTGCTGATCAGTCGTTTTAATTTGACGCCCTGCAGCCTGATAAAAGCTGGTGTTTAATAGCTGCCACAGAATAAAAAGGATACTTTTTTTATCAGGCAAACTACATCTCAGGTTTTGTTTTTTTGTTTTGGCGTCATGCTGTAACTTCCTTTTGATGCTGTCATTTTAAAATTCTTCTCTGTCTGAAGAATCGTTTTCCTCTTAAAGAAAAGGACACAGAGTATATTTTGGACCTCAGTTTCTCCCTGCTTCAAAGCTTTGATCAGAGTAAAGTTGGTGGAGATGGGAGACTAAATGTTTTCCAGGAACAGCCGTCCTATTTTGAACAAAATATTCTCAGCACACCTGGGAGCCGGAGCTGCAGGAGAAGCGGATATGAGACCCTGCTGGTCCTGTCACTGAGTCGGAGAAAGTGTTAAAAACAATAAATGCAATAAAAACAGATGTATCGACCTAAATTTCTATACGAAAAGTATGCTGATTAAGATTCTTAGCCACCCAGGTCATAGTAATTCTAAAAAAGTTTAAAAAACAACCCATGTCATGATTTTATCAAGAGCTCGGACCCACATGCAGAAAACCAATACAGAGAGACAAGGGGAAAAGTTTAACAGGTTTATTGAGAAGATTGTGATGAATCCAGTGTAGCTCTGAACACTGCTCAACCGGAACTGGAAAGTGAGGGGAAAACACTGCAATTAGTTCAGGCGCAGTGGGAAATTTCATTCTCGAACTTGAAGAGGAGAAATAGATTGCTGACTTATGTTTCCAGAAAATGGTTGACTCTTTGACTCCAGTCGGTGTGGGGGTGTTCCAGTGTTTGTCTCATTCAGTGGAGGGCGGACAGGGTTTACCCAGAATGAGGTTGTTTGTAGGTGAACGGAGAAGCTGACTGCCACTTAGAATTCCTGTGGTACTTGAACGGGTTGTTGTGGAGATGAATCCCCTGCTCAGAAGCCCCAGACATTCCTAGGGGAAATGGGTTGATCAGAATCACACCCTTGAATCGTCAGCTCAGCTTGATTCTCAGACAATCCTTCCAGGGAGAGAAGGTCCGAAACATCCAGTTGCAGGATGACTTCCTGCCGAGAGGCAACGACAAAACAACGAGGTTAAAACTCAGGTTGACAAAAACTCAGTTTGACTCAGCAAAACTCAGCTTGGCTAGAGTACCCAAAACTGGCAATCACTCTGGCGTCGAGGTAGTGGCAGTCAGCAGCTTAAGAGCACTTCGTTAACGAGGAAACCCTCTGCAGATGTGTGAGGAGGAGAATCAGGACCAGGTGCCGCCTGGTGGAGGAAAGAAGACAAACACACAAACAACACAGACAGGAGCCCTAAAACCCTGGACTTTGTTTCGAAGTTTGAAGGCGTTTTGCTTCCAATCCAGGAAGATTTTTTCATTTCAATTGTCCGAAATAGCGTTGAATTTAAGGCTTTAAATGGTGAAAGAAAAAAAAAAAACCTTGCTTTACCTTAGAAAATATGCAAATTGAAACAGACAAATGGGTCGACCCCTTAGGAATGGGTATTGTTTGGGTTCTTTGTTAAGGCTGATTTATACTTTGAAACTAGGTCGTCTGCTTTCGTGTCACGGTGAACACAGAGACGTCCACACCCCCTCTGCAGACACTGCTACACCTCTCCAAAATTTAGGTGACAGTGCCATCGACCAGAAGCCTTTGATTTGCCAAATCTACATCCACTCTAAACTTTGCATCTCCTGTTTGGTACCTTACCGGCTTGTTTTGTTTGTTGGAGCGCCATTGTGGAAACCGACTCATGAAGTTGGACCAGCTAGAAGAGCGAAGTGCGTGAGAACGCTGGTGTCAAGAATCCACTTTGTGTGGTCTGTTGTTTGTGTTTGTCTCTCCCTCCACCACCAGGTGGCATCCTGTCCTCATTGGTCCTTCCTGCACACCTGTGTCTCGTTGGATCATTATAGGGAGGAGTACTTAAACAGTGGACTGTCACTACCTGGGCGCCAGAGTGTTTGCCAGTTTTCGGTACTCTAGCCAAGCTGAGTTTAGCTGAGTTCTAACTGAGTCTTTGTTTCACTGAGCCTAACCTTGTTTTTGTCTATGCCTTTTCAGCAGGAAGTCATCCTGCAAGCTGGATTTTTGGCCTTCTTCCCCTGGAAGGATTCTTTGAGTCTCACACTGAGCAGGGGATTAAACTCCACAAGTTCCGTTCAAGTTCTCCTGGATTTCCGATTGACAGTCCCCTCATACTCCTCTGGGTCCAACGAAGGTCTACCTGTCCGCTCTCCAACGATTCCCCTCTTCACTAGGTCAACCCACACAGACTGGATTCGAAGCGAGAGAAGAACCCTCACAAACGTGAGTCCCTCACTTGAATTATCCTTGGTTTATCCTAAACCAAGATTCCCACGGTACCTGAAATCAACTCTTTGAACTTCCCTCCTCCCTTCCAGTTCCAGTTCACCAGCCCTCTTAGTACCAGCTCCAACCCCTCAACCCTTACCACAATAAACCTGTTTAAACCTTTGCCTTGCTCTCTGAGTGGTTCTCTGCATTTCGGGTAAGATCCTTAAATAAATCATGACAACTGGGACCCTTTTTCCACCTGGATCCCCGCTCTTTGTCGCCCTCATGTCCCTCCGTTGCCACCTTGGCTGTACCTAGACCCACAGCTAGTTGCTGATTTTCCCCTCTTGCTTTGTGGCGTGGAATAAACATAGTGTTGACCACGCTATATTGAACATAAATCAAAATGTCTGTGTCATACCTGCGACAAGCTCACTGCGACACACTGCTACAGGAGTATTCACAGCCCTTTAGCCTGCAACACCTGATACATGTCTATGTAGACATTCCAAAAGGGCGGAGCCCTTCATCCGACTGAATTTGCATGTTTTCTAAAAAGTCTCGTTTAAGGACTCTTTGGCTATCCGATTATTAATCAATTAATCACAAAAAATAATAGACAGATTAATTGATTTGGCTGCCATCAAGACCTTTGTTTATAGATGTTGGAGATTGGCCTCTTTTTCAGTGTAGCCCTGTTTCTCTGACTGTGACTAACTGGATGTGCTTGCTACAAGCATGATTGCATTCCAGTCAATGAGTTGAAGCAATCAACTGATTGTTCTTGGATAGAAAACTTTGAATCAATCTGACTAGATGATCTGGTGAACTGTAAAGTGCCTTGAGATGACATGTTTTGTGAATCGGCGCTGTAGAAATAAACTGATTTGAACTGAATTAGCAAAATAATCATTAGTTGCAGAACTAATCTTAATGTCCCCACTTTAATGTGCCAGCCAATGATTCAATCAATTCTCTTCCTGTTCTTCAGGTAAATCAAAAACTGTCTTGCTATCTGGAAAGTTTTACAGCTCATTAAAAACTCTGACCACCTTTAAGACAAAACCTTCCAATGTCTACATGCATAAAGTGAAGAGTTAAAAGCATGATGCATTATGTACTTTCCCTGTCTAACCAGCTGTGTATGTTTCCTCTATCAGGCAGAACCAGAGACAACAAAGGTCCGATCCATCTACGATCCGGTTCTCTCAGCAGGACTCAGGCGCACACACCGTTTTGAAGATAAACCTCAGGAGTCGTCCTCGTTGCTGTAAAGTGATCTAAAGCTGAACAGAAATGTTCTACATCATAATAATGAAAGGTATAATATGAGCGGCTCCATTCCCCCGCAGGCTGAGGGAGACTGAAATAAAACTCTTCTTCCATCGACCAAGTCTTCATTCCCACAGATGCTTATTGATAGTTTCTGGGCATATGCAGGATTTTTCTGATCCTGCCTAAACTAGGTGTGATTGCATGCATGTTTAAGCACCTCTGACGGTGTGAGCGAGTGTTGGTGGTAGAGCCGTAGCTCCCAGGCTAACAAAGTCTGCTGCACTGTGGGAAAACAGGAGGCTTTTGTCTACTTTCATGGTTTACAGCACTCTTTTGCTGCTCTATCGATCCTTCTCTCCATCTCTCCCACACACTTGGCCCCATCCCCATCACACCACAGTAATGTGTGTGAGTGTGTGGGAGAGGAACAACTCATTTTGTCCATCTCTTGAATGTTTGCTGCCATTTACCACACATAAATAGTTTCCCATAGAGCGGCGAGCACTCAGCAGTGAGCTGCTTTAAACCAACTCTGCTAAATTATTATGAATGTTAACGACGGACAAGTTGCTCAGATTATACAAGCATGCTGTTTCCTGGTAGTGATCTGGGATAATATTAGCATTCGGAGTCATTAAAGGTTTTCTTCTTCTGTCACTGAGGAGTTTTTGGACAGGACTGGGAACCGGAGCTGGAACCGACATCCAAATTCAACATGGTTCTGGTTTAAATCATAGATTCCTCTCTTCTATCTTATGATCATTATTATAGATTAATAAAAAACATCCAATATTCATGGGACATTATCAGAACCGTCAGACTGCCAGGAGGGGGGAAAATGATTGGTTTGATTTACTGCCTGATGGACAGAATCAGATTTTATTAAACTATTTTTTAACTTTGATTAAACAGAAGAGACTGAGATCAAATCCGATCTGAATCCGTCTCTCTGATTGGACTGATCTGATGACATGTCTCTATATGAACCAAATCTACTGTCTTTTAAACAATTAAATAGAGCTTGAAATAAGGTTAATGTTGCTGAATAAAACAGTTTGGAAACACAAACATTTCCGCACAGAAAAAGTTGAATTTTTTTCATTTAAACTTATTATTATTACTTTTTTTTTACCCCAACCTGGTTATTAATGAGGGAGTTGGTGGGCTAATTTAATCTCAGCACCAGATGTACAGTGAGGGAAATAAGAATTTGAACACCCCCACTTAGAAATCATGAAGGGGCCTGAAATTGTCATCTCAGGGGCATGTCCACTTTGAGAGACATAATCTACAAAAAATAAAGAAATCACAGTATGTGATACAGCTGCAAATATTTACGTGAATACCTTTCTGTCAGATCGAATTCTGACCCTCAAAGACCTGTTAGTCTGCCTTCAAAAATGTCCAACTTCACTCCATTTATTATCGTACAGTAATAGCCTTTTTCCTGCTTCACAAAGGTAGGCAGCAGCTTGACAAAGCCATGACGGAAATTATTCTACATCCAAGCAGTATGCAGTTCTTCAATATACACACACATCAATTTCAAACAGATGGTATGGGTATGGTATCGGACAATACTGCACAGCCAGGTATCCGGTATGGGTATTGTGGCCAAAAAATGGCATTAGTGCAGCAATAATTGTTAGCTGCATAAAAACACGTGTCCACCCATGCAATCAGTAAGAATTCAACTACTGACATGGCCAAGACCAAAGAACCATCCAAAGACACTACAGACAAAACTCTACACCTCCATAAAGCTGGAAAGGGCTACAGGGAAATTAACAAGCAGCTTGGTGAAAAAAGGTCCACTGTTGTAGCAATTATTAGAAAATGGAAGAAGTTAAACATGACTGTCAATCTCTCTTGGACTGGGTGTACATGCAAGATCTCACCTCATGGGGTCTCAATGATCCTAACCCAATAGAGCAGGGGTCTTCAACGTTTTCAAAGCCAAGGACCCCCAAACTGATTGCGAGATGGAGCGGGGACCCCCTAATTATATATATTGTATGAAATTGTGTTATATCAAACTGGTCCTATAGTCACTCTATTACAGATGGAATAATGTAACTAAAGTTATTTCACTCTGGGATTATTAAAGTATTTCTGATTCCTGGTTGATGGGACAGGTGTTGTGAATGAAACGGTGCCCAGGTTTGAAAGAGCTCCTGTGTGTCGCTGAATGTGTGCATTGATGACTGAAAGACATCTTCTGCCTCCATTTATCTGTTTACTACAGTGTGTTGAATTCATGTTAATGTGGATTTAAAGACATTTCAATTAGTGTAAAAAAATTGCAGGAGGGAATATAAAAAAAAGGAATCAACCAAGACTTTCGGGACCCCCATGCAGTACCTCCGTGGACCCCCTAGGGGTCGCGGACCCCCTGTTGAAGACCTCTGCAATAGAGAATCTTTGTAAGATGTTAAAACTCCATGTTTCTCAGCAACAGTCCAGAAACCTGAGAAGATCTGTGTGGAGGAGTGGGCCAAAATCCCTCCTGCAATGTGTGCAAACCTGGTAAAATACTACAGGAAACATTTCAATTCAGTTCCTTTCAGTTTATCTATATAGTGCAGATTTACAATACATCATCTCAAGGCACTTTACAGTTCACCAGATCATACAGTGAAACTGATTCAAAGGTTTCTATCTAAGGAAAACCAGCAGTTTGCATTGACTCATTGACTTGAAGGCACTCCCTCACACTAAGCATGCTTGACCTCTGTAATTGCAAACAAAGGCTGCTGTACCAAATATTAACAGTATTTTTCTCAGGTGTTCAAATAGTTATTCGCAGCTGTATCATACAAATAAATAGTTAAAATATTGTGATTTCTGTATTCTTATTTTTTGATTATGTGTCTCACAGTGGACATGCAACTACAACGACAATTTCAGACCCCTCCATGATTTCAAATGGGAGAACTTGCAAAAAAATAAACAGGGTGTTCAAATACTTATTTTTCTTACTGCATGTTTAAGATAAGAAGAAATAATTAACAGATAACAGAGAAATGATTCCTGAGGAATATGGGAAAGAAAGAGGAAAACCTGGAGCAGAGTTTCACCTGATACTTCATCAATCTCACCGATGAAGAGAGAAAAACAGTCAATCAGGTCACAGATGTACGGTAATAAGATAGAAACAACAGAAACCAGCATTTCATTCAAATTCTTAAACTGTAAAATATTTTTAAAGTTATTCAGTAAAAAGAAGCTAAAAACTAAAAAAAAAAAGTATTTTTTTGTGGGTGTGAAACTTCTAAACATCAGTGGAGAGTTTCTGATGTCTGATCCAGGTCCAACATCAACGCGGAGTCAAAGCAACGCCACAATTTCACTGCATGCATAAATCAGGTCAGCGGCCAGGTGGTTGCTACATAATTCATAATTGCAGGGCTGTGTAGTTTTTCATGTAACCAGGCACAGACTATTGTACCACATCAACTTTGATGATAGCTACCTCAAAGCTACCTCATTTCACATCCTCAGACCTAAAGGCTTGATTCCCATTCACAAACATGGGAAATTACTTAATAACTAAATAAACAGGAACTGTTGTTAGCTTTTCTTGATTTGCCAATTGACATTGACATTGAACACGTCACAGAAACGGAAAACAAGTTATAGAGAACCTGTCTATCAATGAATCCACTGAATAAAGCATAAACACCACATTTGAACTATGACCAGATGAAGGGTAGGAACTATGATGAAAATAAAGCCTCTCCTCCTCCTCCTCTACCTCCTCCTCCTCCTCCTCATGCACACACACAAACCAAGCCAATGCTGATCTTCTCATGCTTGATGTAGGAATCGACGTTTTCCTTGAGACCCTCTCACTAATCCGACTGATTTGATAAGGAATCTCATTCCCGGTGCGAGGCGGCGCTCAGGGACCATCCGACAGATCTGACTGTGCTCCATACCACCCCATCAATGCTATCTCCCAAACGCTCACAGCAACCAGACAGGAAACAGAGGAGGGGGCCGTAGCTGTGAGAGCCGTGGCTGCCAGAACCCCCCCCCCCCCCCCCCCCCCCCCCCCCCCCCCCCGGCCCCTCGGGGACCCTCTCAGGGAAGGGCTCGGTGAGACCCGAGACGATCGATTCCTATCGACAAAGGTGGTAATTACATTTCATTAGCTTTCAGCGCTAATCCACACAGCCCTGCTGGGGATACGAAGCAGGAGACAAAGAGAATGAGAAAAAAGAATCCAATGTGAAAATAAAACTGCAGAGACAAAGTTTTAGCAAATCTCAATAATGGAGTGATTTTTTTCAAAATTCTCATGCTATACCTTAACCGAAGGACTCAGAGATGTGGCATAATTAAAGGTTTATTATACAAAGTTTATTTTTCCAAGCATAGGAACATATAGATCTACATTTATTCACACATTTTTTGTGGGAGTATATCATCATCTAGAAATCCTTAGATTGGATGGAGTCTGCTGTGTCCACATCAAAGCAGAGAGATGAAGCAAATTGTGTCAAAAAATTAAAACAGTAAAAAAAAAAAAAAAAAAAACACCAACATCAATTTACTTTCTACATTTTAAAAATTATAGTGATGAAAAAAAAGCATTTTCAGAATAAAATCAATGATGAAGTGTGGTATTTTGGTTGGTTTCAAAACGGAATAAAATAAAATAATAAACAATATAAAAAGCTGCATTTTTCTCATTTTATTGGTAAAAAATACTAGCATTACCATTTTGGACCATCTGAACTTCTGCTGCTTTATGGTTTCCATCCACTGGGACTAGAAACATCACAATGTGGAAGTCTGACTCATGGGGACAATGTTGTTATTGTTTCTAATATGCAAATCCACCTCAGGGTTTAAAACTGGACACTTTTTCGCAATGAAAGTTCAGCAGCTTTAGCTATTAACCTTGAAACCATAGAGCTGTCCTGATCTTGGCACTGATGCCTGGTCTGATTTCTCATTTAAAACCTGCATAGCTCCACCCCGCTCATCTGATCAAGCTGCATTGGCCTCTATTTAACCAGCCTTCAGACTAGTCATCAGTGCCAGACTATTTTGAGCCACGTGGTGAGACTTATTCTAGCGTACTAGTGTTCTGACTGCTTGATCCTGATCCATTCTGTCTCTCGACCTCTGAGCCTGTGTGTTCCCATCTTATAAGTTTACCTGATCTTTCTTCTGACTCACGGTGAGACGCCCAGACTTCCCGGTCCTGCATAAAAAGCACAAGTAGAAGAGGAAAAATACATATAATATAGTGGATGTTTGATAGAGTACAGTATTATGCAATATGTGCTTAAAAGGTAAAATCCAGTCAGCAAGGAGTAATCAATGTACTATTATTTATACCTAAAACTAATACGTTTGCTGTGATTTACTGAATTTAGCGTTAATCTCTAAAAAAAAAAAATCGTCATTTATACCGATCACTAAGTCTAGGAGCGGCCATTTTTGCCCAAATATAGTACAGGCTTCCTACAGTAGGGTGACCATATTTTCATTTGGAAAAACCAGGACACCTTGGACGGGGGCGGGGGGGGGTTGATTGAAAGAACAAATGTCTCATCATCGGGATTTGCTCGGTGATCAGAGGAAATGTTACTTGGCGCAGAACAGTGGTAAAAATTGGAAGTTCAGTTTAATATAATACAACTCTGTGAATAGTTCCGTCTGAAATGAATGAAAATAGTTGTTTTAATGGTTATAGAGTCAGATATGTGGCGGTAATGTTTGATTTATCTAAAGGTTTTTATCTGTTACTGTATAAATGGGTTTGGCTGGACTTTAAGGACAGATTCTAATATATCTGCAGGGTGGGGACTATAAATCTGATAGGATTTTTATTTTTTTATTGCTATTTTGCACAATATGCTTAACTAAGAAATTGTTTTTCATTGAATATTAGAGATTTTGCAGATATATTTTGTAGATACATTGTTTAGATTTACTTATATATTTCTAACCCTTTTATAGAATAGAATAGAAAATCCCTTTATTGTCCCACAATGGGCAAATTTACAGCAGCAGAAAGATTATTGAAAATGGTCACACAAATGAGGACCTTAGAAAAATGTATAAGAATAACATAATAGGGAAGAGTTAAAATATAAAAAATAAAATTCTGTAAAGTGTTTTAACAATATAAAACTGGATAATTAATATCAATATGCTGCTATGGACATTTTTAAAGTAATGGATATATGAAAATAGCAGCAACATCAGAGATGTGCAGAATGACAGCAGCAGGTTATTTAACTGACTAAGGTTTCTATCATTACATTTGATTTTATTTGTTCCTGCTCCCGGTGGTTGGAACCTTTATTCCTCTCTGGATTCTTGTGAGTGTAGTCTTTGTTCACTTTAACTATTTTAAAAATAAATAAATAAACAAACAGTTTTGAAAACCTCGGTATTCATTCTTTTCCTGCTTTGTGTGTCAACTTTCACGGTTGCTAAGCAACAGAGCATACGCCGGTAAAACCCGCCGAAGGGAGGACCTGTTCGAATTTACAGCCAAAACTCTTCCGGCCTCCTTATTTTCAAGGACTTCGAAGGATCCAGTCTAGGTAGACCGCGTCCTTGGAGGATGCAGCCCAGGTTTTTAAACAGAACCTCTGAATAAGAGCAGGGCTGCCCGCACTGACGCGGCTCAGGGATTACGTCACACGGAGCGTCGTGCGCAGTGAAATCAGGACATTTCCTCACTTTCTAAAAAAAACCCGGGACGCCCGGGACAGGACATGAAATACGGATATGTCCCGGGAAATACGGACGTTTGGTCACCCTATGCTACAGCATAAGGCAAGTTAAATTCAAGACTTTTTAAGACTTTTTAATGCCACTTGAAATAAAAATTTAAGACCAAATTCACTAGAAACACAAAAAAAACCTGCTTGCGACAACTTAACCCAAAGGTTTATTTTAACATAAACCACTGCACTAATGTTTCAAATTTTGAAAAGCTTCCCATACAGGAAGAAAGCTAAAAACAAACAAATGACAGATATATTTGAACAATTATTTAACTGAATTCACAAACTTTGTTTTAGCAGGGAACAAAACAAATCAGTTTTAAAGCCACAACATAACCAGTGCTAAGTCTTTTTTGCAGTTATTTTTCTTTGTATCGTTTTCTTAGTATGTTTGATTTAGTGATAAGTGGAGGCGTTGCAGAGACAAGGGTGGAACTAAACCCAGAAATACCGCCTGTTTCTCGGTAACTCGATTTTGATGCTTTGTGTTTCGTCCATCGCATCATTCCGAGCTTGAATCGCTTCTTGCACAAAATCCACTGAGCCTCATGTATGTTCCCTGGTTTTAGCCATGGAGAAAACTCTTGGCTGGAGACAATTTTCGTTACATTTACACTTGCTCATATTTTCCAGACAAAAAGTTAATGGTGCATGTCCCAAATGTCCCAGCCGCAACAACGCTTTTATTGGTTTCCCTATCGGGACGAAACAATTATTTATTTTTTTTATAAAAAAAACATTTTTCAATTTTAACGTTTTATTTAGATTACAAAAATAAATCGTAATAAAAATAATCCTATTTCTGATGTTTTAAAAATTAAGACCTACGAAAGACTGATTTAAGACATTTTTATACCAATTAAGGCCTTAGTTTTATTTTGAAGAATTCAATGCCTTTTAAGACTTTTTAAGGACCCGCGGGAATCCTGTAGTAACCCCTCCCTCCTGCCATCTTCCAGCAGTGACGTCACGGTGCGGTAAGCCTAGCGCCATTCTCCCCGCTTTACAAGCAAAATCAATGGGAACTACTAGACACATCTGCAACCAACAACAATTATTGAAAATTTCCAGAGGACTTCACCATTGAAATTCACCAGAGCTATAGTGAAACTGACAATGCCCACGTGCATGGCAGCTGGATGTTTAAATACATCGAGTAAAAGTGAGAAAAATTAGTTATTTCACCTTTCTGATTCCTGATCCTCCACGGACGGGTTGGTCGTTGGATTGGCCAACTTGAAGAGGGAGGATTTACCATCGAACTTCTGGCCAGAGAAAAAACAAGTAATATGTAGCCAACATTTGGAAGAAGAATGTTTTCAAGATGACTTGGATAATAGCGCATTGTGACAAACACCAGATACAGCACTGGGACTTGATCAACAGCCGATACCGCACCGTGACGTCACACACCAGTAGGTGGCAGTAGTGTTCTTTGACAAACATGGATGCCTCCAGTAAAGCACATTCAAATGAAAATTACTCTTAATTAAAAACACTCATCATTTATTGAACAGTTTGTAATAATTTTATATTTAAAGTACGTTCAGAAGTTTGAATATGACCGCACTTTTCCTTTAAGGACAGACTGGATCAATTAACCCCCTTCTCTGTTAATGTGTTTCAGGGTTGATATGAATAATAATCTACTATTCATAATCTCAGCATCTGGTTCACACCTTTACATTTATTTGTCTGTGCATATAAGCATTAGTCTGTGGGTTTAGAGAACTTAAGCAGTGATGGTGATAAAGTGCATAAACACAGTCTGACTTAACTGTCTCGAACCTCAGGCAAAGATTCAAAGAGCTCTTCCTCCCCTGCCCCCTCCTCCTCTTTAGTCTTATCCTTTCCTCTTCACTCCTTTCTCAACCCCTGAGGAACTTGTCAAAATGTTAATTTCCCTTAAATTACTCGCCATTACAGCGGAGCTATGGCCGTTCAGGAAGACAAAGAGGTATTTCACTAAAGGTGAAGTGGTGAAAGAGCAGCAAGAGAATTTTTTTTCTACCTGCACCGCCTTCATAGTTGAAGTGTTTTCACTCGTTTATTGGTGTTTTTAAAATATGGCATGGTTTCATTCATTAGCAGGAAGCTGGGTAATAAGTTCAAGGGCGTCAGCGAGGCTTTAATTAAAACGTCTGACCATTTATGTGGAAAGTAAACGCATTCATCCAACCCAGGAGGACTGTGTGATCGCAGAGTTGCTGCTATCATGACAAACCCTCAAGGTTGTGGCTTTACTTTGGAGAACAATTTCAGTGTAATTAGAGCTGCTTTGTTGAAGAACAATCGGTGACATTTTCTTAGGGTCAGAGTTGAGCTACTCAAAGCCTGTTGATGGGTGGAAGTATCTGACGGTGAGCTGCGCCATGAACACTGGCAAAGCATTATTATCTTCAGGTTTCAGGAGAAACATGGTGCGACAGGTATGGCCTGAATAGTCTATTGTGTTTCAGGTTCAAATGGTTGAAGGAATGTTAAGATCCTCTGTGAAAACAGGAAGGGTCAGCATGACCTACAGTTCCTGTTCCAACGTTAAAGGGGATATAGAATGCAAAACCCCGTTTCCATTGTCATAGATGAGTAACCATAGTTCAGTGGGTGCTATGGACGTACAGAGAGGTTCAAATTCCATCGACAACTCCTCTGCAAATTTCATAACTCCATACTTCCACCTTAAAACGGACAAATGGGGGATAGTGCCTTATTTGGTTCTGGCCTGTACTTTTGTCATGCCCCAGCCCAATGGTTCACTGGCCCAAGGGGGGAGAGGGGGTTGACCTGTCGACTGCTGGGCCGCTGACTGGACCAAACCTCCGATTGCCATAAACCGCCCGTCCTCAGCAGGAGGAGGGGGGCCGGTAGGGCAGGCGGGGGGCAGCACGTGGCCGCTGGTGACCAGGCAATCATCACCAGGTTGGGTTCGGACGCTCCGTCCCCTGCTGGCTCTCTGCCCTGTCCGCGGGGATCCCGGACCAGCCCTGGAGCTAACGGCTCAGTTCAAGTGGTCGGTGTGTTTCAACTATATGCTGCACTGTCGACGATTTTTAAATTGCTTCCGGACTATTTTAAAATATGAAAAGTAGGACATGTCCGGGAAAAAGAGGACGTCTGGTCAGCCTAACATATAAACAATTTGATGTTTCAGTGAGTGAGTGCTTGTTGCTATGATGCGTCCTTGCACATGAGCACTCATCTAAATATTTATGAGCATACCATAAAAGGAAGAAAATCTGTTGTTTAATTCTGGGGCTTTAAACCAGGCTTGAATTAGGGCTCATAGAACAGCAAATATGCCATTTTCAGCCCAGTCAATGTTGCACACCCTATTCCAACTCCACATCAGTTGGAGCAAAGTGGATCAGACGAGCAGGAAGTCAGCTAATGAAGAATATTCTATCTACAGACTTTGGATTTTGCTGTAATAGATTCTTTTTTTTTTTTTCTTTTTTTTTTTTTACAGTCAATCAGTTTTCATTATACAAATTTGCATTTAACGGTTTTACGGTTTAACTAATTTAAGAGCAAATATGAAGGATTACTCCTTTCACCCTTGAGTCACAGGGTCTGATCAGGAGAAGGCTCTTCTCTTTAGATCACCTATACAACAAACATTGTGACATTTAAAATAGAAAAAAATGAAATTTTAATATTCCTCAATGCCTTACTGTCATACAAATACAAAAAAACTGTATTTCCAATTAAGAGTTTGGAAGCTGTACTTGCTTCAATTCATATATCTAATATCAGGTGGAATTTGCTCCTAAGACCCTCTGGGTTTAAGGGGTTAATGTCCACAAATCATGAGAGAAAGAAAATTTTAGTACAAAGATTGATGTTTAAAAAAGGTTCAGACATATATTTTCAGGGCTATGCACCAGGTACTGAAGTGTGTCTGAGCCCAGACTGGCAGGGCAGCATGACGCCATATCGCCTGTTCCCCATCACAGCGTATTCTAATTAAACTGTCTAATTTCCTTCATACTTTGGTCTTTTTTTTTTACTTAGAAGGGATTTCTTCACCACAACCATGCTGAATATTACCAAGTAGTGTATTGTAGGAGGATACCTGAGAATCCAGCTCACATTTCCAGAAAGAATGAGATGAAATTGCGTCGTTCTGATGCTTGTTTCAGCTGAGGAGATGAAAAGCAGCTGGTGCAGCATTCAGTACTGGGATGAGTTCAGAAACAATCCTCTGCATGAATTACTCACCATGCTGACTGAAGGCGCCTCACTGCCAGCCTGTGCTGTTGACCCATATTTGCGTTTACAATGTGTGTGCGCCTCACCTGTCGGCTCACCTCAGCTGCATCTGATGTCAGATGTAGCGTACAGGATTCCCAGGTGGAAGCATTTGGTGAGGAGTGGGAGGGTGACTAGTTGTTGCGGCAGATCTGGCGTGGGCGGTGGCTAGCACGTTGGAACTGGGCGCGAGCCGTCCAATCGTATACAAGAGACAGGTGTGTGGGAGGATAATTGCAAGTATTCCTGATAGAGGCGTCACGTTCCCATTGATGCACTGGGGTGAAACCAACAGTGATGTAAGGAGGTGAGTGGGCGAGATGGGAAGACAGCAGAGACATGGAAGGGTTGTATTACCGGCAACAATTAATTAGGCCGGTTTAATCCCTACATGCTCTCTCCTACTATGGCTTTAATGTGCGCTGCTCTGTGCATTTCAAGAAAAAAAAAAACACATTTCTGTTCACATCCCAGTTATGTGAAGCATTTACTGAATAAAAGAAATTCTAAGACATGATGAGAAACGCAGTAAACCCAAAAAAAAAGGCTCTAGAAGGTGTTTTATAGCAGGAATGTTTGTTTCTTGCAGTTTTTAGATGTTCTGCAATAGAACAACTGTAGTTTTAGTAGCTCATGCTTTCCGCTGATGGACTGAGTTCAAAAGATTGCACGATTTTTCCATCATGGTGGCCAACCTTGATTAGCTATGAGATATGCAAAAAAGCAAACTACATAAAACACTTTGGTAGACACTTTATCAGGCTTTTAGCTAGGAATATTTCATTGGGTGTCCACCTTGGTGTATCACATCTTTGGGCTTTGCACGGCGTAGGGGGGTCTGGGGGTATCCACCGTTGGAAAATTTTGAAATTCAGGGTGCGTTCAAATTTTTCATAATGGCCTTTAAAGATCTGACCCACATGCAGAGAACCACTCAGTGTTGGGATCTGGAGCTGTACCACCTTCCTCCAGCAGAGTGCGCCGTGGGTCCTCCAGAACTGGAACCTTCCAACACACCTGAGGCACATCTCCTCATCAGAGACCTGCCTATATAACCTGCTTCCAGACCTTGCTTCGACTCCGCAGTGTTGACCTAGTTTGGTTAGCGACCTGAGCCTTGAACCTGAGAATCTTTGCTATCTCATTGATGAGATCAAATTCTAATTCTCCCTTGTTTTTTGCCTCACAGGAAACCTGTCTCTACCTGAGGCTCTGGATGAGCTTAACCTGCCGTGATTGCCCTCGTGAGCCAAACCTGAAGATTCCTCTGTGGATTCCCCTGCAGCTCTTGGCTAAGAGCTGGAAACTCAGATTAAGGTCTGCCCTCAAAGTCAGAAGCAAGACGCTGAAGCAACTCTTGGACTCTGCTGAACTAACAGTCTCTGGACCCATCAGTGCCTTCTCTTTCAAAGAGAAAACCGGACTTCTCCAAGGTACTCATCTGATTCAAAGACTCATAACTCATCAGTTCGTTTGCTAATCAAACTATCATCTCTGCAGACTCCAGTGAACCAGCCCCTGACCAGTTCCTGTACCTGTGCATTAACCTTGTTTTCATTCTTCAATAAACTCTGCTTCACTTTTAACCAGCCTCCGTGTGTGTTCTGCATTTTGGGCTAGCTCTGATACCCATCATGACACTCAGAAACCAAGGGTAAAAGTTTAACAGATTTAATGTAGGTTAGCAAACACTGATGGAGATTGAAACTCAGTGGGGAAACAATGCTGGAACTCAGTGGACTGGTGCTTGGACCGTTTGTGGGGGTTTAAACCAGAGAAGAGGGAGAGCGGACAGGCAGACATACCTTGGACCCAGAGGAGTAAAGGAGCGGACTGTCACTTGGTTTTCCAGGAGTGGACTTGAATGGATCATGTGGAGGTTTTCCCCTTGCTAAGTGAGACTCAGTAAATCCTTCCAGGGGTAGAAGGTCCAGGCTTATCCAGTAACACAGGAAGTCTTCCTGCCGAGGAACAAAGACAAAAAACAAGTTCAGAATAAGAGAAACAATGGTAGGGTTAGACTCTGCTAATCTCAGTTTGGCTAGAGTACCTAATACTGGCAAACACTCTGGCGTAGAGGTAGAGACAGCCCACTGCTCAAGTACTCCTCTGGTAATGACCTGTAGGTGTGCAGGGAGGCCCAATAAGGACAGGGCTCCGTCTGGTGGTGGAGAGAGGAAAACACAAAAAACAACCCACACAAACTGGAATCCTAACAAAATGTATGTGTTACGTCTTCCAAGGAGGCGGTCTACCAGGACTGAATCCTTCGAAGTCCGTGAAAATAAGGAGACCGGAAGAGTTTTGGCTGTAGGTTCAAACAGATCTAGCCTTCGGCGGATTTCTCCACCGTACGCTATGTCGCTTAGCAACTGTGACAGTTGAAACACAGGTTTAATAGTGGTTGTTTTTTTATTGTAAAGTAAACAAAGACTACACTCATGAGAATCCAGAGTGTAATAAAGGTGACAATCACTGGAAGCATTAACAAATAAAAGCAAATATAAAGATATAAACCTAAGTCAGCAAAATAATCTGCTGCTGTCATTTTGCACATCTCTCATGTTGCTGCTATTTTCAAATATCCATCACTGTAAAAATGTCCATAGCTGCATATTGGTTATTTATTCTCCAGGTGGACAGCTTTATATTGTTAAAACACTCTACAGTACAGTAGTTTATTGTTTATATTTTAACTCTTATGTTATTCTTAAACATTTTTCTAAGGTCCACATTTGGGTGACCATTTTTTCTATAATCTTTTTGCTGCTGTAAAGACCAGAATTTCCCTGTTGTGGAACAATAAAGGGATTTTCTATTCTGTTATATTCTTTAAAAGGGGTAGAAAAATATATGTAAATCTAAACAATGTATGCATAAAAAATGCATCTGCAAAATCTCATATTCAAAAGCAAAAAATACTTAGTTAAGCAAATTTTGGAAAATAGCAATTAAAAAACGAAAATCCTATCAGATTTATATTCCCCACACTGCAGATACATTAGAATCTGTCCTTAAATTACAGCCAAACACATTTTCACAGTAACAGATAAAAACCTTTAGATACATTTATTAATTTATTATTAATGCAAACATTTTCTGCAGGATTTTGATTCAAAGGAATTATGTACTCTACATTGTTGCAATTAAATGTTTTAGATTTAAAAAGGCAGACCATGGGGCAGACATTATGCAGACCGGTGATGAGGTCGACCCCGATGACGAGGTCTGATAAGAGAATAATGACTCTGATTAGCACGGTGCTCGCCAGCGTGTCCAGAGGGTTTTAAAAGTTTAGCTGAAAAGCTGGACAGCGATCTCCATCCATCCATTCATTCACTGTAAACCGCCTCAGTCCCCCAGCAACATGTCAAACCCCACACTGAATCCCTCTCCAGCCTTATCAACAGGTAGCAATCTAATCAGCAGCCGCTTCAATTTGGCTCATTGGACCTCTGGCCAGTCACCGCAGAAACAGCTTTTCACTGAGCCACAAAAATAGCCCCTATCCGGCGCCTTGCAGTGACCCCTGAAAGACACCGAGCAGCGCTTCTGCTCAGTGTCGCTGTGACTTTATGTGAGCAGAGGCCAAACTACAAGAGGCAGTGATAGCTCATTCTAGAATTGCTTCTCTGTTAGGAAATTTCTGCAGAGATGGCTGAGGCTCACCTTCCTTCAGTGTGGGCAATATCGCAGCTAAACGGCGGAGGGGGGCTGAGGGGTGGAGGGTTTGAGGATATCTAAGACGAATTACAGAGACATGATGAATGATGCAATATTTTCATGCCAGAGGGAAACTATTGCACTTCAAATTAGAGGGGGTGACAGAGAGAGGGAAGGAGGAAGAATGGAATAAATCCTGAGGAATAAAGGGCTAATGAGAACACCTTAACTGCTGCTGGGAGAAACAAAGGAGGCCCACATTCACTCTGTCACTAAATCTGTCCCATTAATGTCTTTTTTCTCAACACATGCAGACATAAAAAAATATAGAAATTCAGATGCAGAGATCAAACCCGACAGATGTGAGGCAGTTAGCGGTCCAGTCTGGAGAGAAATAACATTTTTAGTGGCTTACAGAGCAGGACGATTCATTCTGGGAATGTTGCTGGAGAAGCAGACCGGTTCTGATCATTGAACTTCCCTCAGACACTTTCAATCGATGCTAGGCCCCAGGCCCTAGAACTGGATGGCCAATCACAACGCAGAGACGGGTTTTGAACTTTTGGATGCAAAGTGGGCGGGGTTTTAAGGGTGTGACGATAAAGCTGTGCGACGCTGGAGTAACCACAACAAGGAAGATAGCAACAAGTATTGAACAGTTCTCGTTTGACTCAGCTTTGGAATCAGTTTTGGAAGGATTAGACTTGGGGTTTCCGTTGAATCTTAGGCAGGAAGAGGCTCTTCGCTCATTCATTTTTAAGAAGGACGTATTCGCCGTTTTACCGACAGGCTGTTTGTTTACACTCCCCCACCAGCTTTCTGTCGCGCTTCCTACGTCACAGTGAGTTGCGCTCATTGGTCAAAGTGTTGGCCAATAGCGGTTTAAAAGACAACGGGTTGTTCTCATTAACAATCTTCCGATGTCTCATTCATCGTGGCCAGACTAAATTACGCATTTAATCTCACATTAAGGCTGGTTTATCAGGCGAGGTAAATGGGCCATATATAATGTTCTGGCCTGAAATGATATAAAGACATACTTTTATAGAACAAAGTCAACAGAAGAGAGAAGTTTTACTTTTACACCCTGAGCTCTGTAAGCGCTCCATTGAAAGCTGCTGCTGCCGTGGTGCATTCTGGGACAGCTGTCAATCTCAAGAATGGACGAGTCTGCTCTGATGCATGCTGGGTAAAAAGGGAGGGACGAGAGCAACATCTGAGGACTTTGGCCGTTTTCGATCTTCTTGTTCTTGTGAATTGGAACAGGCTGATTATGTTTTTCGAGATTTTCATTAGGTTTCTTCTTTTTCCTCATCAGTAACATTTCCTCTAAAGAAAAGCTTATCAATTAAAGCAAAAAACTGCAATTTCCAATCTAATAACTCAAAGAAATCCTTGTTCCAACTTCTTTAAACTGCTCCAGCGGCAGTGAAGGTTCCGGCCCGAAGACCCCCAACAGAATCACATCCTCAGCAAAACCAAAGATCCAGAGGTTCAGAAGGACCAGAAATCTTCTTCATGTGTTTCAGTAATGGACCTGGGGACCAGCCCTTCCTGGGGCGCGTCACTGGGAACCAGTTTAACAAACACATCTTTGTCAAATAGCTAAGCAGGAAACTGCTGACTTGTTGTCTTTTACTGGTTCACATGGAGGAAGGAAAAAAATGACAAACGAAAGAGGAGGAAACAAAGAAAAAGTCATGTTTAACAGATGGAGATGAGATGGAGATGAAGGCAAGGCTGACCGAGGATAAGGCGGTCAGACGTACCGCATAGACACACATGAACGGCGAGGATGGAGCCTCCATGAGATGAGCTGTGCTGTGTAATATCCAAGCTTCCGGACCACTGATCCGCCAATCCAGAACTCCAATCAGACTGACAGCCAGAAGCCCATCTCTTCCTCGCTCCACTTCACCGGTTTGATCACACACATACCTATAGGTAGGAGACAGACGCTAATTCTCCCTTCTCCTGTGCGACCGATACAAATAACTCACAGATCCAGCCGTATTGTTTAGACACATGGCCTCTGTCAGAAATGTTGGCTGTAAGATTCAGATACTTTCCAATAAATGAGAGATGCTACTGAAACAGGGCAGCAGAATGTCTCCAGAACATCAAAGTTTTACTGCAGCGTTGATTCGTCAATAATAAGAGGAGGAAGTTTACTGAGGTACAGGATCTAAATTATGAATTATGACCAATGTCACAAAGGTAACCATAGCTGCTACAGCAGAACATAATGACCATAGGTGATATAGATGAGGGAGGCAAAGAGAGGCAAACAGTAAAGAGGTCTTACAAATGCAAAGACTTGGATTATCCATGCATCAATTTTCTTTCACTCTTATACCAAGCAGGGTAGCAAGGGGTGTTGGTGCCTATCTCCAGCTGACTATGAGCGAGAGGTGGGGTCCACCCTGGACGGGTCGCCTGTCCATTTCCAGGCAACAAAGACACACACACTCACACCTAAGGAGAATTTAGAGAAGCCAATTAGCCTAACAGTCATGTTTTTGGACTTTTGGAGAAAGCTGGAATACCAGGAGAGAACCCACACATGCTCAGGGAGAACATGCAAACTCCATGCAAAAAGAACGGGAAGAGAACCTGGAACCTTCTTGCTGTAAGGCAGCAGTGCTACCCACTGAGCCACTGATCTTTGATTAACATCAAAGATAAATCTTCAAATTAAGAGAGAAACACTCAAAGGAGCCTAGAGAAGCTTAAACATTTTAATTCCTAGGATTTTTCCCTTTGATCAATGAAGATTTTGCTTCAATTTTTCACTTTTGCTTGTTGTTTTTGAGTGTTGTTTGTCTGGTTTGCTCACAAAAGTCTTTAAATAACATTTTTAATGAAAATCTGCTGATGTTAAACCACCATAACTTTGGGCTTGAGAGGAACTTTAGAGGATGAATAGACAAAGTGTTGCTTCGTCAGTGATGTGCAGTGAGGTTCATTCTTGGTGAGAAACTTTCAATTTTCAATTCAATTCAATTCAGTTTATTTATATAGCGCCAAATTCACAACACATGTCATCTCAAGGCACTTTACAGTTCAACCAGATCATACAGTCAAATTGATACAAAGTTTTCTATCTAAGGAAAACCAGTTGATTGCATTGACTCATTGACTCAAATACACTCCCTCACACTAAGCATGCTTGTAGCGACAGCGGAGAGGAAAAACTCCCTTTTAACAGGAAGAAACCTCCAGCAGAACCAGGCTCAGTGTGAGCGGCCATCTGCTGAGGCCCACTGGGGTTCAAGGAGACAAAAGCAGAGATACAAAAAGCAGCTGTAAAAGGCGTCCCCGTCCAGGAAACACACAGCCAGGCAGACGAGTTCCAAGGCAGCTCCCATGCCAGAGGATGAAGAGAGCACATCCACTCAGTCACGGTCAGAGAAACAGGACTACACTGGAAAACAGGCCGATCTCCAACATCTATAAACAAGGATATTGATGGAAGCAGCACAGCTGATGTTTCTTTCCAGGATGACGTCACAGCCAAACAGGAACAGACGAGGCAAAGCTACTCTGAGGAAAAGCAGAGAGAGCAGAAGGTTAGAGATTGAACTAACAGATTCTGCAGTTAGGAGAACAGAGAGAGAATGAAGCAGAATGATGAAAAAGGGGTCCCTATGTCCTCCAGCAGTCTAAGCCTATAGCAGCATAACTATAGAGATAGCTCAGGATAAACTGAGCCACTCTAACTATAAGCTTTATCAAAAAGGAAAGTTTTAAGCCTAGCCTTAAAAGTAGTAGTTGTAGTAAAATTGGTAGTTGGTTCCACAGGAGAGGAGCCTGATAACTAAAAGATCTGCCTCCCATTCTACTTTTAGAAATTCTAGGAACCACTATTAAACCTGCAGATTGAGAGCGAAGTGCTCTGTTAGGAACATAAGGAACAATCAGATCTCTGATATCAGATGGAGCTTGGCCATTTAAGGCTTTATATGTGAGAAGGAGGATTTTAAATTCTATTCTGGATTTAACAGGAAGCCAATGAAGAGAAGCCAGGATAGGCGAGATATGATCTCTCTTTTTAATTTTCATTAGAACTCTGGCTGCAGCATTTTGGATCAGCTGAAGGCTTTTAACTACAGTTTGTGGACTTCCTGATAGTAAAGAATTACAATAGTCCAGCCTTGAAGTAACAAATGCATGGACTAGTTTCTCAGCATCACCCCTGGACAGGATATTTCTAATTTTTGCAATGTTCCTCAGATGAAAGAAGGAAATTCTAGAAACCTCTTTAATATGGGATTTAAATGACAGGTCCTGATCAAAAATAACACCAAGATTTTTTACTTTATTATCTGAAATCAGTTTAATCCAATCCAAATGAAGTGACTGGCTAATCAGTTTCTTTTTCAGAGACTCTGGTCCAAAGACTATAACTTCTGTTTTCTCTGCATTCAGAAGCAGAAAGTTAAGAGTCATCCAAGTTTTTATGTCTTCAAGACATGCCTGTAATCTATGTAATGGGTTAGCTTCATCTGGATTTATAGACAGATATAGCTGGGTATCATCAGCATAACATTGGAAATGAATCCCATGCTGTTTAATAACTCTACCAATTGGGAGCATGTATAAAGTAAAGAGAATTTGTCCTAGCACTGATCCCTGTGGTACTCCACAGGTAACCTTTGAGCATGTTGAAGATCTATCATTAACATGAACAAACTGAATTCGATCAGATAGATAAGATTTAAACCAGTCTAGTGCTGTTCCTTTAATTCCAACAAAATATTCAAGTCTTTCTAAAAGAATATTATGGTCAACTGTATCAAATGCAGCACTAAGATCCAACAGGACGAGCACAGATACAAGTCCATTATCTGAGGCCATGAGAATATCATTAGTGACTTTCACCAGAGCTGTTTCAGTGCTATGATGAGCTCTAAAGCCAGACTGAAACTCTTCAAAAAGTTCATTATGGTGTAAGTGATCGCAAACTTGTTTGGTAACTACTTTCTCAAGAATTTTGGATAAGAAAGGAAGATTGGATATAGGTCTATAATTGACCAAGTCATCTGGGTCAAGAGACGGTTTCTTAAGCAGAGGTTTAATTACAGCAACCTTAAAAGCTTTAGGTACATATCCCTGTAACAGAGATAGATTAATCACATCTAAAATGGAGGAGGAGATCAAAGGGAATACCTCCTTAAATAACCTGGTTGGAACTGGATCTAACATACAAGTTGAAGGCTTAGATGAAGACAATAATTTTGCTAATTCAGAAAGTTCAACTGGATCAAAGCAGTCTAAACCCGGTTCAGATTCCATGACTACCTCAGGTACAATCGCGGATAGAGGAGTGCTTATGATCTTATTTTTAATAAGATCAATCTTATTTATAAAGAATCCCATAAAATCATTGCTGCTAAGAGCAGGTGGAATGGACGGTTCAACAGAGCTATGGCTCTGGGTGAGTTTGGCAACTGTATTAAAAAGAAATCTAGGATTATTCTTATTCTCCTCTATTAATGAGGAGAAGTATGCTGCTCTTGCTTTACAAAGGGTCCTCTTATACAGCAGTAAACCATTTTTCCAGACTTGGAAGGACTCCCGCAGGCCTGTGGAGCGATATTTTCTCTCCAGTTACCTAGCATTTTGCTTCAAAGTACGCAGCTCTGCATTAAACCAAGGAGCAAGCTTTCTATTTTTAACGGTTTTCATTTTCAAAGGAGCTGCGTTGTCTAAGGCAATACGCAGAGAACTAGCAACCCCATCAACAAAATCATCAACCTGTGAAGGGGAATAAGCTATGCTTTTGCACTCTGCAGCACTGCTCAGTAACACAGAGGAGAGAGAAAGTGAAGCAGATTCTTTAAAATTTATAACTGCACTATCTGATAAAGATCTACTAAAATGTAACCTTCTTTTGGGGGAGGAGAACTCTGTTAAAGTAATCCTGAAGGTTATTAGAAAGTGGTCAGAGAGGACAGGGTTGTGAGGAAATACTGTTATTTCTTCACATTCTATGCCGTATGTCAGCACAAGATCCAAAGTATGAAGATGAGAATGTGTGAGACTATTCACATTTTGAACAAAGCCAATAGTGTCTAAGATAGCATTAAAGGCTGCTCTTAAGCTATCGCCTTCAATGTCAGCATGGATGTAAAAATCTCCCACTATGATGACCCTGTCAGTATTTAATACCAAATCAGAAAGGAACTCTGAAAACTCATCTAAAAATTCAGAGTAAGGACCTGGTGGACGATACAAAGTTACAAAAAGAAGAGGTTTTCTTGCCTTGAAATTTGGATCAGGGAAATTAAGGGTTAAATGTTCAAAAGAGTTGTAGGTATTAATTGTTTTGGGAGTAATCAGTAAGTCAGACTGGAAGATTGTTGCTACTCCTCCTCCTCGCCCAGAACTTCTGGGTATGTGAAAATTTAAATAGCTTGAAGGAGTTGCCTCATTTATGCTCACATAATCCTCTTGCTGCAGCCAGGTTTCTGTAAGGCAAAACAAGTCAATGTGATTATCACAAATCAAGTCATTAACTAGTAGACTTTTAGAGGAAAGCGATCTTATGTTAAACAGACCGCATTTAATTGTTTAAACTTATTCCCCAATTGGAGTTATTTTGATTTTAATTAGATTATCATGATTTACTCCTTTGGGAATCTGCTAATTTATTAGATTTAGGTCGTGGGCAAGACACTGTCTGGATGGAGTAAAGAGTGGGTAACAGTAGAGAAGCTGCAGAGATGTGTGTTAAACTACAACTCTGTTTCCTGGTCTGCACCCTGGATGGTCAGGGTTTTGGAGGACTAATAAATGTGGCCAGATTCCTAGAAAGAAGAGCTGCACCATCCAAAGTGGGATGGATGCCGTCTCTTCGAATCAGACCAGGCTTTCCCCAAAAGGATTGCCAATTATTAATGTAGCCCACGTTGTTTTCAGGACACCACCTAGACAACCAGCGGTTGAATGACGACATGCGGCTAAACATGTCATCACTGGTCAGATCAGGGAGGGGACCAGAGAAAATTACGGAGTCCGACATTTTTTTGGCAAACTTACACACCGAAGCAACACTAATTTTAGTGACCTCCGATTTACTGACTCCTTTAGAGTCAAATTTACAAATATAAGAACCTAAAAGGGTAGCTTATTTAATCGGCAAATGATAGTATGAATGGTGTACAAAAAGACAGGTTCCAATTTGACCTTTAGTTAAATATTCAGTTGTTTTTAAAAGATTTCAGTTCTGACACTAAAATCAATTTAAAGGAAAAGTCCGGTCATATTCAGAATACAAACTTCTGAAAGTACTTTAAGTATGAAATTGTTACATACTCTTCAATAAATTATTAGTGTTTTTAATTAAGGGTAATTTCATTTGAATGTGCTTTACTGGAGGCATCCATGTTTGTTATGACTTGGACAGCACCCTCCTCTCTGTCATGATGGAATTCAGATTTCTAACCCACATGCAGAACACAACGGAGGCAGATGAAAAACTTGACTGTTTATTAAAACAAACACAATGTTATTTGAAAGATGCTGGGAAACAGATCCGGGACTAGTCACACAGGGTTCTCTGTAGAGATGGACAGTTAGGTTAGCCAGGATGCGGTAGATCTTGGTCAGAGGGATTGTGCAGGTTTGTACCTGTGACGTGGTTCAGGTTTAGCAGCAGAGGGAGGGAACCAGGTGGGTCCAGAGGCTAGAAGTTGGCAGAGGGCTAAGCAACGGCAGGGCTTGACTTCAGACTTATCAGTGTTCAGGTCCAACGTTTCTTCCGATCCTCTTCTTGAGGGCGGGCAGGCAGGTTCAGACAGTTAGGTTCTTCAGATGAGCTCCTGAGAGCTGGCAGGCAGATTTCAGCAGAGAAACTCTTCCAGAGTTCCAGGGTTCAGTCAGGTTTCTTCCTAAGAAGCAGAGAAGACAAAAAATGATTAGGTTCAGGTTCTGGTTTCAGGGGAGTCGGAGAATCAGACAGGCTGGTTGGCTCAGGCTTCGCTAACCATAACTGGCTTAACATTCTGGCGCTGGAGTGTAGTCCTGCCGCTGCTTATATGCTGATCTCCTGATGACTGATGGGCCGCAGGTGTGGTCGTCAGCTCAGCTCCAGGAGACCTAGAGGCGCCCTCTGCTGGAGGAAGGTGGACAGACCTCCAGATCCCAACACTCTCAGCCACTTCCTCCACTGAGTCCAGAATGCAGCCTAGAACAGGAACTGCCTTTCTGACCAGTTTGTTCAGTCTCTTTCTTTCCTGCTCTATGCTGACAGCAGACAGCAATGTAGAGGAGGGCTGATGCCACCACAGAGTCATAGAAGGTTTTAATGAGGGGCCTGCTCACTCCAAAGGACCTCAGCCTTCTCAGCAGATGGAGCCGGCTCTGGCCCCTCTTATACAGAGTGTTGGTGTTATGCTGCAGGCCCCCATGTGGTCCTTGAGGCCCCCTTGGTGCCCACAGGCACTGCATTGGTCACCACTGCCCTGGGTGGACATAAATAAATCATTAACTGTAAAAGAGAAGGTGAATATAGCATCTGTTTTCTTAAATCAATGCTTCACTATTCCTGTGTTTAAATATTATCAGCAAAAGCGTTTCTCAATCACGTAAGCCCAGAGAGATGCATAGACCCTAACACAGACTGAGGTACACCAATATGGGCGTGACAGACCCTTAAGACCCCTGGCTTTGGAATTTTATACTGATTTCAAAATAATCACAGCATTTTTACCTTCCTCACTAGTAGTTCTTATAAAGCTTAGTTCTTTCCTTTCTCCTTAGTGATTCAACCAAAATACATTTAACTACGTATTTAACACAATGTTTACCTCTACTGTTTGTTAATCCTGTGCAAGAAAATATTGGTCTTGTAATTGATTTTAAGTTTTAAATTGGCTTAAGATGCATAATGACCTGGATGGATTCAGGAAATTTGGGGCCCTAGGCAAAGACAGGCAGGGGGCCCTCTGAATTGAGAAGGCAACATATAAAACAGACCCGTTATACAGATAGAGAAATGTTAATAGAATAGACATAAATTATCTGTTCTAGGTTGTGTCCCTCTCTTCTTGTCCCTTTTCTTCTTGTTTTCCTCTCTATGTTTTGTACTCAGCTGACTTTTCATGCTGTCTCTAAAGGAATGAAAGATTTTTTCCAAGCACTAAGCTCACTTAGCTGATTGCTCCTTCCTCTGTTTCCAAAAAGGCCAAAGTAAATAACCCAGTCCTTCTTTTCACTGCAGACAAACCATGATCTGCTTCTCTTTTCTCCATTTTTCATTTGGATGAAATAATAGCTGCATGAATCATGACAGCAGACAAGATAGAGGAGAGCAGGAGGCGGGGTTACCAATCTACTTGCTCTGGAGAGCAGAGTTCGCTGCTTTTAGATGTTGTCTCCAAAGTCTCCAGTAGCAGAAAAAAGTCGCTAGATTTCGCGCTAGGAGCTTTTTTGACATAAAAGAGGGGCTGAAAAATCTCTAAATATAGCGACTAAAGCGCTAAGTTGGCAGCACTGCTCTTTGCATGGTTTGTTTTCAAATGGTTTGCTGCTGTCTGTTTGGACCTTTCTGAACATGTGCAGCAAATGGACTGATCCAATATGGCGGACACTGAAGGGAGGGAGGGGGTTTGGGGGGGGGGGGGGGGGGGGGGGCTGAGACACACTTAATATAACAAGCATTCTAATGGCATTTTAGCGAAGGATTTCTATTAAAAACATAATTAATGTGCACAAATAAGGAATAGTTGTATCAATCATACATGTAAACAGAGTTTTATGGGGCCCCCAGGAACTTGGACCTTATGCAACTGCCTAGTATTGCCTAATGGTAAATCCTCCCTTGATAATGACCATCAAATAAGATCCATGTAATGTTGGTTGTTCAATCCTGGAGGAACATTATCTGAATTTTTCTTCTTATTAGTATTTTCTGATGGACCTTAAGAACCAAACCAGAAGAAGTTTTACTTTTACTTCTAAGCTGTGCAGCTCTTACCCCTTGCTCACACTGGCTCCGGTGCGGTTACCGAGCCGACAGAGACCGCAACTCCTGCACACCCCCTCTCACACCGCCCTTTTGACTACGGTGCGGTGCGGCTCTGCGGCTCCGGCAACAGGTCCGGAGATTTAACATAAGTTCACTTGAGTTCACGTAACTTCACGCGATAACACGGCCCAAATAAGGATATTTGCGAGAGCTTGTTGCGGAGGTTCTCCGGCACGCCGCAAGGATAGCTTTCTTGCGGAATTTTCTGCAGCGCCGGAGTGTCTCGGTAACCGCAGCCGGACAGCTCAGCAGCCGGTGAGAGAGGTTTACGTCTTTTTAATGACTTGGAATCACTGCGGCGCCGCACCCACCGCACCGCAACGGTAAGACCGGAGTCGGTGTGAGCCTGGGGTTAGAATTTATCTTGTTTCAGGTCATTTACTCAATAATATATTTGATGTAACAATAGAAGGAAATCATGACTAAAAACGAGCAGAAAGAAGTAGAAGGAAATTGTTGTCCTCCTTCATATAAATGGGTACAAGTACAACTGAGAATAAGTGCTTGAGACTTGAAGTACTCTTGGTCCGAGACTGTTTGCAATGCATAACAAAATCCTTTTCATTTTAAAAAACATTTACACACCGGGAAAGTGGACCTCTGCTACATAACAGCAACATCAACTGAACAGAGGAAAGTAAAATAAGACGTATCTGAATAGAAAGGGATGGACAACATGTTCCATGTTCTGATGAGGTCATGATCAGCATCAGATTCTATTCCTTCCTGATCTATAATCATCATTCCCAGACTCATTTTAAAGCCAATGTTCATCTGATCCTCTGAATGGCTCGAGTCAATGCAGTAAATAAAGTTTGCATCCCAGAAGCTATGGTTCTTTTCTATTTGATTTGACATGGGGAAGAAGTGGGAGAACATTACCTCCAAAAGCAACCTAATCTTCAGGTTTTTAAGCTCATACCATCAGTAAACACAGGATTCCTGTTGGCAAACCAAAACTTTGTTTACATGTTTGTAAGGAAAAAAGCAGCAAAGAGTAAACCCACTCCTGGAAGCCGTGGACTGACCTGAGCGCTGCTGTGGGTGGCTGGCTTTTGTCCTCATCTCCCACATTGACTCTTGTCCTCCCGGATCTTTTCTTTCTGATTGCGGTATAAGAGGTGGGTCAGTATTTGTTTTACCTTGGTGAAAACCTCATTTGCAGCGTAGGAATAAAAAGACTCGATTGAGGGCTGTTTTTTAATGCGATGGGGAAAAGGGAATAAAATGTAAACATGCCAAACGTCTATTTTCCCCTGGGAAATCAGCCCTCGTAAAGACGGGATGTCGGAACACATTCTCACACAGAGCTTTCTTCTCTCTGCTTTAGCTGCTTTAAGACAGAAGGTTGGATGACAAGGAGGAAAAAAAGGAGGAAATAAATTGGAGGTATGGGCGACTGATGAGGAAAACTCAGACGTTTTGCTAAAGTTCAACCAGACAGTTTGGAACAAGAAAAGGTTTCAGGCCTAAATGCCTCTTATCAGGCCAGCGAAGCATCTTTCCCTTTTATCAACTGATTCGAGATTTAAAAAAAAATGTAAATTCAACTCAATTTGAGTTATATTTACATAGCCCCATTTCACAACACAAAATCTCAAGTTACTTTACAGTTCAACCAGATCATCCAGTCAGATTGATTCAAAGTTTTCCATCTAAGGAAAACCAGTTGAATGCATCGACTCATTGACTCAAATGCAATCCCTCACACTAAGGATGCTTGTAGCGACAGTGGAGAGGAGAAACTCCCTTTTAACAGGAAGAAACCTCCAGCAAAACCAGGCTCAAGCTGCTGAGGCCGACTAGGGTTCAACTACACAGAAGCAGAGATACATAAAGCAACTGTAAACCAGCTCCACAGGCGGCCTCGTCTGGGAAACACACAGCCAGGCAGACGAGCTCTAAGCCAGCTCCCATGTCAGAGGATGAAGAGAGAACATCCAACCAGTCACAGTCAGAGAAACAGGACTGATAAAAATTATAAAAAAGGGGTCTCTATGCCCTCCAGCAGTCTAAGCCTATAGCAGCATAACTATAGAGATAGCTCAGGATAACCTGAGCCACTCTAACTATAAGCTTTATCAAAAAGGAAAGTTTTAAGCCTAGCCTTAAAAGTAGACAGGGTGTCTGCCTCACGGACTAAAACTGGTAGTTGGTTCCACAGGAGAGGAGCCTGATAACTAAAAGATCTGCCTCCCATTCTACTTTTAGAAATTCTAGGAACCACTAGTAAACCTGCAGATTGAGAGCGAAGTGCTCTGTTAGGAACATAACAAATCTCTTTAGTGTCTTACAATGGGGAAGTTAACTCTCTGCACTAAACCCATCTTCTTGGGGAGATGTGGGCTGCCATCGTGTGGCGCCCAGGGAGCAGTGTGGGGGTTAAGGGTTTTGCTCAGTAAACAAGAGTGGCAGCCTGTGAGAATTGAACCGGGTACCTTTAACCTTCTCAGAGCACAAGCGCACTTCTCTAACCTCTAGGCCAACACTCCCTAATTGACTCAGTTCATTTCAGGCTGGTAATAACTAGAGATGATCCATGATTTTTTTTTTTTTTTATGTATTTAACTTTAGAGCAAGAATGAACCAGCTCAGCCTTTCCTGCTAATATTAACAGTTTTCTTCCCAATGTCTGATAGTTTGGAGCGTTGAAGAAAACCACTAAGGTTCTGCTGGATTGTGTTTGTGGTCACAGTAGGCCCATATCTGGGTCTGCAACAGGTGACAAACAGCCTTAAGTAGTTCATCTTTAGGAACACTTTTACTATTCACATGGGGTCCCTCTACTACTTGCTGCTACAAAAGGGATCTCAGCCAGTAGCTTTCTATAGGAGCTGCATAGGTGGCATACAGACAGAGAGAATGTGACACACCACCGTCCCTGTGGATACGGCTTTGAGGAGGGAGCTGCAAGGATGTTCAAGGTGTTCATTCAGTATCTGGGGGGCTGAAGGATGCATGTTCTCCAAGCTGGACTACAAATGAGGAGGCTGTAAACACATGAGCAGAAAGACAAACTGCTAGCAGTTTTACAGCAGCCCGTCTCTGGACTGGATTTTTAAAATGCATACATGTTTCTGTCTGTCTGTGACGATAAAAATGTTTTGAAGCTTGCATGTACTGTAACATGCATGGAAATTGTGCTGAAAGTCACAAAAAAATACTAACGGTTCTTCTTCCTCCACAGCTACGGTTAAACTGGTTGTGAAGATGGAGAAATCCCCCCATTGGTGTGTGTGCAGATGTTATACTATCAGACTATTTATTCCTACAAGCATGAGTGGAGCCCCCAGAGTGCTGTGGGGTCGTTCTTGTTTCTAACACAGAGATCAGGTTTCAAATTTGCTGCAATAAAATTGTTTTTTACTTGCTAAACAAGTTTTAAACATTAAAAATTTCAACTTTGTTCTGTTGGGAATCAATAGCTTCTATTATTGAAATATTTTTTGAACATTTCTCTCAAAGCTGAAGCCGTGCTCTTTCCATGCAGTCAGGTTATTGTATCCTTACCTTTTCTGAAATGTTTTCACCTAATTTCTCTATTGGACAGTTTTCCTATATCTTGTCCGGATCCAGATTCACAGGCTGTGTCCATCCAAGGACCCGGCCTACCTGACAGATAGAGACTGAAAACCAAAACAAGTAACTACATTCAGACAATCTACCTTCTCCAGCCGTTCCAACTCTGTTTTTATTTTATCTAAACAATATAAAAATAGAATAACTGTGTGGTTGTTCAGTGTCTCATTATGAGATTTTATTTTTTTTCTATGTTTAATCTATTAGGACTCTAGCAGTTGTACCATGGATGCATTTATGTGTTAAAGATGAGATAATTATTCATGCCCTATTATAAAATTATTTTTGAAACTTTAAAGAAAAGTTCGGTCAGCAGGAATAACCGATGGGTCATTATTTATACTTAAAACTAATACATTCGAATTGATTGAATGAATTTAGCATTAATCAGTAAATAAATAAAAACAATACTTTTCGTTGATATCACTGAGTCTGGGAGCGGCCATTTTTGTAACTCCTGCCATCTTCCAGCAGTGACATCACGGTGCGGTAAGCCTAGCGCCATTTTCCCCGCTTTACGAGCAAAATCAATGGGAACTACTAGACACATCTGCAATCAACAACAATTATTGAAGATTTCCAGAGGACTTCACCATTGAAATTCACCAGAGCTATAGTGAAACTGACAATGCCCACGTGCATGGCAGCTGGATGCTGGAATACATCGGGTAAAAGTGGAAAAAAAGTTATTTCACCTTTATAATTCCTGATCTTCCACGGACGGGTTCGTCGTCGGATTGCCAACTTGAAGAGGGAGGATTTCCCATCCAACTTCTGGACAGAGAAAAAACACGTAATATGTAGCCAACATTTGGAAGAAGAATGTTTTCAAGATGACTTGGATAATAGCGCGTTGTGACAAGATCAAGATCATCTTAAATGCAAAATGTTAACATTTTCTTACAATTGTGGTATAATTGCTCCTCTAAGTGGGCCGCTCTGTCAGCTTAAGGCACATTTTAGAATCTCTACAGTCTAGGTAACGATTAATCAAATACTATATTAGTTGATTACTTCAATAATCAATTGAGCATGATAAATCAGATTAACTTTTTATGCTAGAACATTCTGTCTTTAATGGATGCTGCCCCTGAACTTGTCTGAGCATAACAACTTTTATGGGACCAAATATTCTTCAACATCTCATACACTAAATACAGGTTAAATAAATGTATGCCATTCTTGCTCGGTCAGTACAGTTTTAGATGAAGGTTGCCTGAAGTACTGTAGAAACCATCAGCAGTGCCTTCTCTGAAGCCCCTCCCACACCTCCACAACTGCTCCTCACACCTTCATTTAGTCCTTATAATTTATCACAAATGTTTCACTAAAAACTAAGCCAGTCCAACTCAGACTCATGTCTGTAAAGCGTTGGTTTTATGTGCACAGTGCTCCAAGCCTCAGACTGAAGAGTGTTTAACTGTAGGGCCTCATACACACAGCCTCTTCCTATCTGACTGTGTTTAGATGTGTCTGCTGTTTGAACTCTGGGAAGCACTGATGCCTGCTCTGGTATGATCTGCTCTTAATTGGCAATTCAGAGGCTGGGAACTTTAATGAACTTATCCTCTGCAGCCCAGTGAACTCTTGGTCAATTTGTACTAATGAAAGTGAGCTTTAATCAGAGGTTTTGATGGATTTTAAAAGCTGGAAAAGAATTAACTTTCCAGGTTTTCTACACAGATTGATCGGTTGAAGCAATAACGGGCTGTTGTTTCTTTCTCTACACTGAAACCTCAATCCAGCAGCTAATTCTGAGGTTAATCTAAAGGTCCTGCACATATTCTGCAGTCATCTCATGATGGTTTGTGGAAAATGCAAAAAGGTTTCAAGAGTTTGCTCTAAAGCTAAAGAACCCAATGCTGAATACTGCTGCTCTGTTGATCTGTTCTGGGCCAGTCTGAAAAAAATATCCACACTATGAAGAACTTTCAAGCTAATTCAATTTAATTGAGTTTATATAATAATAGGGTTTGGTTATAAGTGAAAAAACAACAAAAAAACAGTAGAACTGATTAAAAGTTTTCCATCTAAGGAAAACCAGTTCATTGCATCGATTCATTGACTCAAAGGCAATCCCTCGCACTAAGCATACTTGTAGCGACAGTGGAGAGGAAAAACTCCCTTTGAACAGGAAGAAACCTCCAGCAGAACCAGGCTCAGTGTGAGCGGCCATCTGCTGAAGCCGTATAGGGTTTAAGGAGACAGAAGCAGACATAGAAAAAGAAGCAGAGATACAAAAAGCAACCATAAAAGGCGTCCACTGTCCAGGAAACACCGGCTCCGAACCGGCTCCCATGTCAGAGGATGAAGAGAGCAAATCCAGCCAGTCACAGTGAGGGAAACAGGCTGATTTCCGTCATGTAAATTAGATAATCAAAATTATTAAATAATCCAGCCATTTTTACTTAAAAGATACATATTAAACACTGGCTGTTCTTGTAACTTAATTTATCAATGCAATGTAAGTTTATTGTTTTTTTTAACTGTTTGACTCAGACAGCTCTGCTGGAGGATAAATTTACAAAACTGTCTCCTTACAGCCCATTCACAATCACCTGCTCCCATCTACTCCTCATTTTTCTGTTAGATGATACTATTGATGCCTTGGCTTCATTAATATCATTATAGCTTCAATGAAGCCCCCCTGACAGTTGGGACGTTTGAGTATCTGAGTGTTGATGGATAGGTTTGACATGACCAAATTATCTATAAAGAATTCTCTGCTTTTTAAAAACGAAGCGTGTTCGGGTGGAACAGTGTTCAATTTCAGATACCAAACCAAGATAAAATGAAGAGAAAAGAACTGTGCAAATAAAACATTAATTATAGTCAGTCCCTCGTTCACCGCTGGTTTTTATTTGGTCTGGTTCTGTTCTACTTTAACAAAGGTCCAAATAAAACTAGAAAACCTTTTGTGGTAGTAGAAAATGTCAACATTATCTCTGCAATTTCTGACTGTTAAAGGCAGACCCATAGTGAGAGAGTTTCATTTTAAGGCAGAATTGAACAAAAACTCCTTCACAGCTCTGTACATCCCATTAATTCATAATAACAATGGCTTTTCCCCTTACTTTAAGCTGCCTTTGATACACAACAGCTTATTTGAATAAAAGTCAATTGACTTGTCTCTGACTGTGACTAACTGTGCTCTCTTTTCTCCTCTGACATGGGAGCTGGCTCGGAGCTCGTCTGCCTGGCTGTGTGTTTCATGGACGGGGCTGCCCATGGAGCTGGTTTACAGTTGACTTTTGTATCTATGCTTCTTTTTCTATGTCTGCTTCTGTCTCCTTGAACCCCAGTCGGCCTCGGCAGATGGAGGCTCACACTGAGCCTGGTTCTGCTGGAGGTTTGTTCTGGTTAAAAGGGAGTTTTTCCTTTCCACTGTCGCTACAAGCATGCTTAGTGTGAGGGATTGCTTTTGTGTCAATGAGTCAATGAAATTACCTGGTTTTCCGTAGAAAAATCAATTTGACTGTATCATCTGTTCGAATTGTAAAGTGCCTTGAGATGTGTTGTGAATTGTCGCTATCTATTGCTATATATTCCTATATCAAAGGAAGGATGGGGTCATATGATGAGAATTAAAGCTACTCCTTCAAACAGACTTGTCTTATGATATTGCTTGTCCTAGGGTTGGAACTAATGATTATTTTGCAAATTGATTAATTGACAGAAAACCAGGTGCAACTAAACTATTCTACTGGAGGAGTTCTGCATAGAGCATATTGACAGACAATTATTTTTTTTTTATCGTAAATGCAAAATGCGTATATATTCTTTTTACAATCTCGGTATAGTTACTCCTCTAAGTGGGTTACTCTGTGAGCTAAAGGCGTGTTTTAGAGGCTCTATACTCCAGTTAATGATTAATCGATTACTAAATCAGTAGACAATTATTTCAATAATTAATCGATTAATCACAAATAATTCAATCAGTTGTTCCAGCCCTAGCTTCCCCTAATTGTTTCTTTCTGCTTTGCAGTTTAGTTTTTAACCACACAGTGAGCAAAAAAATTAAATCTAATTTAATCAGTAACCCAGCATGAGAGTAACAAATGATGAGATGATGACAATCCTAGAGCTGCTCAGTAAACATGCTTTTGCACATTTCTAGTCACCTTGGGGTGAAACTAGCTTCAACTGAGGCAACTGAACTTCCACTCAGCTTTTCCAACTTAATATACAGTGATAATGTTGCAAAATATATTAGGCAAGAGTTTATGCTCCACAGGTTGGAAAATGTCCAATCAACCTACAAAACTCCAAAGATTTTCTTTTCTAAGAGCGATATTTAAAACTGGCACTAGGTGAGATCATTGTCTCATTAGATGCAAACTCTATCTTCACCTGCAGCTCTACTTCAAAGGCAGTGAACACTGTCAGGACACAACTGGAAGAGGATTAATCTCTAAAAGGCAGGAACACTAAGACCTAACCTGATTTGTGACCCATTGGACCTCTGCCTCTTAACTACATATTTCAATTACAGAGACAACTTCTACCAACAGAAATATGCCTGTGCCATGGGCTCCCCCATCCATCCATCCATCCGTCCATCCATCCATCCATCCATCCATCCATCCATCCATCCATCCATCCAGTAGTCCATTAATTCCTCCATCGAACCGTCCATTATCCATCTGTCCATCTGTCCATCCATCCATCCATCCATCCATCTAGACTTAGACAGATTTATCTTGTTGTTTTGTATACACAAGTTTAAACAAAACAAAATTTCGTTTAAAGCAGCTCTAGACAATTTAATTTTTTAAAGTGCAGCCTTGAAAATCGGGACATCCATCCATCCATCCATCCATCCATCCATCCATCCATCCATCCATCCATCCATCCATCCATCCATCCATCCATCCATCCATTTATCCATCCATCCACCCATCTATCTATCTATCCATCCATCCATTAGTCCTTCTTACCATCCATCCATCCATCCATCCGTCCATTAGTCCTTCTATCCATCTATCCATCCATCTATCCATCCATCCATCCATCCATCCATCCATTAGTCCTTCTATCCATCTATCCATCATCCATTGATCCATCCACTATCCATCCATCCATCCATTGATCATCCACTATCCATCCATCCATCCATCCATTGATCCATCCACTATCCATCCATCCATCCATTGATCCATCCACTATCCATCCATCCATGCATTGATCCATCCACTATCCATCCATCCATCCATCCATCCATTGATCCATCCACTATCCATTCATCCATCTATCCATTAGTCCTTCTATCCATCCATCCTTCATCCATCCATCCATCCATCCATCCATCCATCCATCCATCCATCCATCCATCCATCCATCCATCCATCCATCCATCCATCCATCCATCCAGGTAACTGTGTGGATCCAGCAGTCAATGGATTAAGGGCAGGGTCCACCCTGGAAAGGTTGCCGGACCTATTTTATTCAGATTATGGAATTCCATTTCCAAGATGCTGGATACACGTTTTCAGCACCAGATTATCTCTTTTTCACTGTCTCCCAGATACAAAGGAAAATGGATGGTGACGGTGATCTTGATGAGGGTGGTAAGCTTTGACTGAAAGGCCAGATACAAAATGTGTAAAAGAATCTATAACTTGAAGTGTGTTTAAACTGTTTTCTGAAAAACACCATGATTGCAACCATACATACAGTATTTACATGTGTCATTACACGGAGCAATGCTGAGTTTATGGCTCATACCCCCTGGATAGAAGGGCAAACATTCCTATCAGATGATATTACTGAACACAGCTGGCGACAGATGGAAACTTATTCTAAACAACAGCTCCATGATTAATGCAATGACTGGCCTTACATAGGAAGGAAGGGAGTTATTGTACAGAGCGAGCTGACTGATTGGAGCAGTTATTTAGGTGGAGAAAGCAGGGAAGGTGGAGGTGGGGACACGCCAACTCCCCAGTCCTGATTTCTTTCTAGCGGGGGGTCTCTGCATCAGCAGTCTGGAACAGAACCAAGCCTTTAGTTTGTTGCTGAGGGGACGGCAAAGCAATCAACCAGGGGGCTGAAGGCAAAGGAGTGGGAAGTATTATTTTTGATAAGTCGTCTGAGGAAAACATAATCATGGCTGGGCTGTGTTAACCTTTGATGGGCATTATTATTATTTTTTTTATTTTTTATCTTGCAAAAGCTTTCACTCTTTTCCCCCCTGAGCACTTTGAGGGTGAGAAATATTTTGGACTTGTTTGAGAGCTACAAAGGTGTTCCTTCCTCTACCAGCGACAGATGTGTCAAAGCATGAGATAGCAGGAAACTCTCCAGGGATTTCTTTAACTGTCACTAGGAAGCTTTGCTATAGACTCTTTTTTTTATAAGTAGTGCTAGAATTTTAGTGCTGTGCTAAGCAGACTGTGCCAATTAGGCCCGATGGGAGTGGAACAGGCACCAGTACCAATGTGTGAAAGTGATTTTGCACACATGTGGACAATCCTTGAGTCACAGACAGACAGCAGGACTGAACGTCAGAGAGCTGTCAGACATCTGCCTGCTTCCAACTGAAAACACACACACAGTCAAACAATTTATGGGGAAGGAGGCAGAAAGAATGGCAGGAGTACTGGCAGGAAGAAGTGATTAGAAATTGACCTACCAGCTAGAGGTGGGCGGATCGATCCCAGGATCGATACTATCGATACCAACGCTGGTATTTATATTGAACAATATTCGTTTAACAAGATCGATACTTTTTATCCTCTCTCTTGCGCGCGCTTACTGCTGCGGAGTCACCAGTTTCCCCATATGTGTAACAGCACTTTGCTCCCCCTCCCCTCTCCTACAGTCACATGGCTCAGCGGCGCCAGCCAATCAGCGCGCAGGCTTAGCTTGGCCTGCCCACTCAGCACTACGTCACACAGACAACCACGCTGCCGGTTGCTGGGTGAGTGCTCACTCAGACTTGGATGGAGAGAGAGACCAAAGACCCGCCTCCAGCCTCAGACAGACATCTTTGACCCAAGCGTTTCAGTCCTCCAGAGAATATCCAGGTAGATAACAGTGGTCATCGTCTGCAGCACTTCATTATACATCATATATTACTCAGAAAGTGTAGTTAAGACCTTGAAAAAACCCAGTACATTTATCCCATTAAAAATTGTTAGCTAAAATAAGCTAACATTAGATAATCTCTTATTTATTCCACGATTGAGAACTTTATAGAAAAAAAGCAACAGGCAAGTGCAGCTTAAATGTAAAAAGTATCGGTATCGGTATCGATATCGGCGATACTGACCCAGTATTTACTTGGTATCGGATCGATTAAAAAATCCCGGTATCGCCCACCTCTACTACCAGCTGCCAGACTCACTGTGGGTGCTCTGCTACATGTTTAGATAAATGCTGTATTAGTAGAAAAATATTCCCAGACGCTGCTTCAGTGACCAATACATTTTATTTTATATATATATATATATATTATTATTTTTTTTTTTTTTTCAAAGCCGTTTTAAGGTCTTACTTTTATGTTCGAAAAGGTCCTTGAAGTGCTTTCTTTTCTGTCAGCAGGTGGCGCAATTAGTTACCAAACAATGTTGGCCACACCCTGGCAGTAATAGCATTTGGTGGTTGTTGGCCCAACTGCACAATTGATATTTAGTCAAGTGGTATTACTGTTTACATTACAGTTAAAAAGATCTGTCAATAACGCAGTAACCTCTGCACCCTACCCCAAAACCCACTGATTTAGGTCGAAAACTCCTACTGGTGTTCATAAATCCCATTTAGCCATTTACCATTATCATCCTGCAGCCAATAACCCAAAATCTCATTCAACTCGGCATCAACAACCTTCTTTGTAGTATAGATTTGATCACACTGTCACAACAAGCTTTAAGCCAGTTCTCAGACATAATTACATGGGATCCCTAAGGATATGTTCTCAGCTCCCTGTTCTTCACCCCCCTAGTGAAGGACAGGGATTACGGTGTAGAACGGGGAGCTGCGACGAAATGTCTGAAGATGGCGTTGGTTTTTCTCCTACTGGGACAAGTGCGTGCATCCCAGCTACATCGGTTAGGGATCTGTTCTTCGGACTGAATCAACAACCGCCCTAGCTTCAGAGGCAGCAGAGTTCGGAGCGGGTTGAGGACTCTCTGATGTCAGAGCTCTCTGTTCCCTGCGACGTTCTGTGAGACATAGAACTATTCGGGCGGCCAGGTCCTCTAGCTGCTTCAGAGTCTGAGGGTAGTCACAGGTTGAAAGTTCATCCTTTATAGTTCATTAAGCCCACTAATAAAGATCACCATGAGGGTATCCTCATTCCGGGTATAATAACAATTCGATAGTACAATCCTCCAAAGGATGACCACCCAAGCTAAGTGACAGAAGTCCCCTAAAACCTCTCTACTGGGAAGAACTGGCCAAAAAACGAGAAAGCCGTGTGTGAGTGATGCAAGCATAAATTGTTCTGTATTTCAGATGTTCCCAAAACCTTTGCTTGTGCGGCTAAAAGTGAGATAAATTTATAAATAGCTTAGTCCGATCAGTAGGATACATAGAAGGCTACAGCTCAAAATGAATCTCACGTTGGAAGAAAAATTCAAGGAAGGAAAGAGGTGGGTTCTGACAAACAGATCTGAAAGCAGGTTATATAGGAATGGTAGCCGGCAGGCGAAAAGTACGAATGGGAGTAGATTGTCTGCACAGGTGAGTAAGAATCTCCTGGATGCCTGAATCACACTGGAAAATACAACGTGGTTTGACGTGAGGTAGCTGGGAGCTAACTATGCTAGCCAGATCTCTGTAGCAGTCTCTACAGACAGAAACACCATGTTGATTGTTCAGTTCGTTCAGTGAGCATTAGCTTCGAGTTTCAGAACTCTTAAAACCATCAGTTTTAAGAGTTAAATCTGAAAGCTTTTTTCAGATAAAACTCAAACATGAACAACTACCCAGTGCACCCAGGCAGAGCTCTGATTAAGCATCAAATGAAAGGAGGGAAAAAATGGATGTTACTGTTTTGGTTTAGTGGAGTTGAAGGGACCTTAAGCCTTTTTTCAGTCCGGTCCAGTGCCTAGTCTTTGATCCATTCCAATCCACAAAAAAACCTCACTAGGAAGAGACGATCATCAATTCATATGGGACCAGGCTCTCAAAAAGGCATTACATGATGCTCAAGCTCTGGAAAATGGTTCAAAGGAAGTTGTACCCTTTCTGTTTTCCTTACAGATTACCGTATTGGCCCAAATATATGAGTTGTTGTTTTTTATTATTAATTGAAAATTATGTGAAAATCTATGCCTAACCCCTTACAGTTTGACTGTTGCCTGGGAGCAGCAGAGGGCGCCAGTTTTTTGTGAAGCCGGTGACATGACTGTGGTTGGGATCATCTTTCTATAACAACAGCGAAGAAGTGACAAGGATGCAACATGAGGAGAGTCTCTGCCCAGAATTGAGTTGATCAAAAGTTAGACAAGTTAGCAGAATTTTAAGGGGGAGTTATGATGGCAATTTTAAAATATTGATGGTCAACGCGGTGAAGCGTCAAATGACTGTCAGGAAGCAAAGAAATACAGAGTTACAGAGATCAATGTCACAAGATTGTGGCTCAAAAAAAAATCGTAAAAATGCAAACAGCAAAAGTAAAGCTTTACAAAAAATTGCAGGGCCGCAGGGTGAGGGTTAGGAGCGACAGCGAGGAAAAGGACGCCTGTGAGTAAAAGCCTCATGTAGATTTTGAGACATTCAGTGAGCAAATTCCGATTACATTTGAGTTGTTGTAAGATTTCAAATAAATGTGTCATCATTGGATTTTTTTAGTTTTGTTTTTATTTTTTAATTGCACAAGTCTTTCAATGCAATATTATTCCAATAAAATTCTTGACACTTCAATATAAAATAGTTTATTTAAACAAAATAAATCTGGTTTATCAGTCTTTTTCTTTTCTTTGTGGTATATTTGTTTTGTTCCTAAAAACTGATCCTGGAAAGAGGGGCTCGTTTTATAATCAGGGTCGTCTTATATTCGGGTCAATACGGTACTTCTGGGCGGCATCCCCTTTATGTTTCTGCAGCTGATCTAGTCCATAGCTGTTCATAGAGGGGAGGGTATAGTTATTGAGATAATCTAAATTTCAAAATATTCTCTGCTCAAACAAATATGTAAAGGATGTGCATTTCAATCAATGGTGTGAAAGTGTAAAACATACTCAGTGTTGAATTAAAGCAAAGTCAAAGCATGAGACTTTTTAGTAAAAAGCTCAAAAAGATTTTCTTAGATAGATTCGAGATGGAAGAAGGGCGGTGAACATCATTGGTTAATGGTCAATGTGGGCTATGGGTAATAATGCTATGAATGACAATGTGTGTAGACACATGAATGTGTAAATGTGTGTTTATGTACATAAACAGAGGTTTTATATTGTTAAAACACTTTACAGTACAGTATTTTATTGTTCATCTTTTAACTCTTCACTATTATGTTATTCTTATACATTTTCTATTCCATTCTAAACGAATTTAGTTGCTCAGTTATTGGACACTTGGAATAGTACTGCATGCACTCCTGTTATGTTGGAATCTGAGATTGTTTGTGTTAAGGGCTGTATTAAGGGAAGAAATGCCATCAGCAAAAATAAAGAAAAGGTAAGATAAACACAGAAATTCTGAGGAATTCTGTGATCTTGGCGCTGATATCTGGTCTAATCACTCATTTCACTCACCTGCTTATCGCCACCCAGATCTCAGTACCGCTCATCTGATCCACCTGTTTCAGTCTCTATTTAACTAGCCTTCAGGCCCAGATAATAAGATCCTGTGGTAAGAGTTCTCTTTATTCATGCTTGCCTGATCCTGACCTGTTCTACTTCTGGACCTCTGAGCCTGCCTGTTCCAGTTCTGATCTGTTTTCTTGACCTATCTTCGGACTCCTGTTGGATCTCTACCTGTCTGTGAAACGAACCTGGAACTGTTCCCCGAATTCTTTCTGGATTTCCCCTCGCCTCTTCTTCTGACCTCTGATATCCTGACTCTGACCACCGAACCCTTTTTTGAGATCGGCTTTGGCTTCGCCCTATGGATTGTCCCTTGGTCTTCTCGGTTCTTATCTCCTGTCTGTCCTCTGACCTCTGAGACATCAGCTTCTGGGACTCTCTCGGCAGCATCCTCTCAATCATGTTGCCAGCTGATCGGCTGGAAACAACTTCACCCCGGTCTTGGACTGAACTATAAGACCAGGTTAGTGACTCAGGTGTTCGTTATCATCCAATTCTCCTTCCGCAGAACATCCTGCCTTAGACGCCCTGGCTGTTCACTACTGTTCTGTTTCTAATAAATGTTTTATGAAAGCTTTTTTCTGCCTGTGATACTGGGCCTTGTTCTGAGCCTAAAAAACTCAGCTGGACATGAAGACAACTACAAAGCAACGGCAAAATATATTGACCCTTTAGATGACACAGATGAGATGAGAAACTAAGATACACAAGAGCACAAGAAAATGGTAACATAGAGCAAAATCTTTCTAACAAAGCTATAAAAACTGATCCTTACCTTTGATTAAAAAAAGTATAAGCAAAAAAAAAATAAAAATACTAAAAAAAAACAGACTGGTCAGTGTAAACTGATCCTTACACAAGTGCCTTTTATTATCGTTTTCATACATTAATATTTGTATGCTTTTTGTATAGCTTAAGACATTATCTTTAACTGTGTAAACGTGGTCTTAGGTTGAGCGTGTCAAAGAAAGGCATCGTTTACAATCTGAAAAATCAAAACGGAATGAGAAAAACATGCAGAGAAAAGATGGAGGTTTAGATAAAGCTGAGGGAATGAAGGAGCCCCAAGAGGCACAGGCGCTCGTTGCTACGGTCCAGTCACATGCGTCGCCTCCTCTGGGTTTTCCTCCAACACTCCAGAAGGTTCCGCCTACACAACACACAGTGCCTCACACATCCACTCGGACCCGTCTGTGAGCACGCTAATAAACACATGAATGCCACATACTTCTCGAAAACGCAGCAAATCCATTGAAAATACTCCTCAGGGGCAAAACAGTCTGTTCTCTCCAACATTACCACTCTTTCTAAAGTCCAGCTGTCTTCTCCATGGCTGAATGACAAATTACTTGTCTGATATCACTGCACCCTCATATTTATAGTCAATAACAAGTTAATAAGCTATGCAGCTGGTTGCCTTTTCTGGCAAATTGACAAGGTTTTGTAAGGCTTTGAAGCAGATAAAGTATTGAAAAATGCTCATAAATTTCAAGAATATTTATAGTCTCTCAAACATTTTTACATTAAGACTTTATTAAGTTAGCAAGTTGTGCAGATCAAAAAGGAAAACTTTGTTCACTGACTGCTTTTAGGCAAGGGAGCTAATAAAAAGTTTGGTGGAAGAGGTGTACAAATAACAGTGATACATGTACTGTAATTCCAGCTTGGAGAGGAAATACCAATAAGAAGTTTAGGGGACAGTCTTTAGCCGGGCATACACTGCACCATATTTTTAATCTACGTAGCTACAGCTTCAGATTGTATGACAAACCGCAGGGTTTAAAAGTTTAGAGTATAATGTATGTTCCTACACTGTTCGGCCTGGTGTTCTGTGAGATGAACATAGTCAGAGTCAAAACCTGTTTATACCTTAATTTTATTCCCTTATTTTATCCCTTTAGTTTTGTAAGAAAAATACATGTTTAACTACCTCAACGGCCGTGTATCCCTTTAGTTATGTACAACAATGTACAATTACTTACTTTTTGATGTTTTTTGAAGCGTATGGCGATCTGACCTTACATTTTTTTTTTTTGTGCACGACTAAAGGGATACACGCCCGTTGAGGTGGTTTAAAGTCTATTTTTTCTACAAAACAAATAGGATAAATGCAAATCTTGCGCATGTTAATTGACTATGGCTATGCTGGTCTGACAGAACCGGTGCTCTGATGTGATCTAACTGTCAACACAGTATGACCAAAAACAACACGTTGGACTCAGCGGTGGTCGGACTCATTCCATTCAGTTTATTTCTATAGCGCCAATTAACAGCACATGTCATCTCAAGGCACTTTACAGTTCACCAGATCATCAAGTTTTCTATCTAAGGAAAACTAGTTTATTGCATTGACTCATTGACTCAGATGCAATCCCTCACACTAAGCATGCTTGTAGCGACAGTGGAGAGCAAAAACTCCCTTTGAACAGGAAGAAACCTCAGTGTGAGTGGCCATCTGCTGAGGCTGACTGGGCCTTATGTGAGAGGATGAAGAGAGCACATCCAGCCGGTCACAATCAGAGAAACAGGACACTGGAAAAATAGGCCGATCTCCAACATCTATGAGCTAAGGTGTTGATGGCAGCAGCACAGCTGATATTTCTCTCCAGGGTGGAGTCACAGCCAAACAGGAACAGATGAGGCGAAGCTATTTTGAGAAAAGATAGGGCATAATGTTAGAGATTAAACTAACAGATTCTGCAGAGTGGGAGAATAGAGATAGAATGAATCAAAATAAGGGAATAGGGGTCCCTATGTCCTCCAGCAGTCTAAGGCTATAGCAGCATAACTATAGAGATAGCTCAGGATAACCTGTGCCATTCTAACTATAAGCTTTAAACTCATCAATCTGAAAGAATTCCTTTGATTTTTCATGCGCAGTGCGTCAGATTCTGGTAAATCGGCTCGTAACTCTGCTTCAACAGCAGGATTTGCCCATGAACACCTTACAAAGGCCGATTAGATTTCAACGATGTTTGTTTTTTCTCTCGACCTGATGATTTCTGATTTTGTTACCCCCTGTATACTACATGTATACCATAGGACGCAAGATGAGGCTGAAACTCGGAACATGGACCACTGCTGTCATATTCATTGTCCTTTGGCAGATGCAGTATATGATGTGTGAATCCTTAAGAACAACTGAAAACACATACTGTACAGCACACACACCAGCCTTTAGATGGGTTCACATTCCTTCAGGAGAAATTGTTTTGCATTCAACTGATGACATGTTCTCATTTTCTAAGGAAATACATTTTGGGGTTTATTCATTTAAATGCCAAAATAGAACAAAAATAAAAGGCAATAAGGCAACTCTACTTTACTTCATCCTGAAGTAAAGTAGAGTGCTGATGCTTTTTTCAATGTTCAGGGGATTAACCCTTTATAGGGCAACTTAGTGTTTTTGATCACTTGCATCCCCCTTACAAATGGAGTCCACCCCGTCCCTCAGTGAAGTCTAGAAGCACAAGATCTATATCCAGCCATTCAGCAAAGATTCTGCTACATGGCTTTTCATCTTATTTTGGCATTTGAACAATTAGATGAGGTCTTGAATGATATATTACCTACAGTAAATTAAGTTGGAAAAAAAGTTAAATCAAGAAAAAAAGGTAAAAAGATAATTGAAAGGTTAAAAAGTAAAGTTAAAAAGTTAATATGCCTTGTTAACATTTAGGTTTATAAACTAATACATGTGCCAGTATCAGCATTAATACCTCTAATGTTATGTTGTACCAAAAGAAATGTGTTTCTTTCACTCTCAGAGTGATTTTCATTAATTTCTTATAGAAGCACTGTTGTTATTTTTCTTAATATAGTCGGGAAGTAGGTGTTTCTTGTTATTACATTGAAATTTATTTTTTACATCAAAATATCCATATTTTTTAATGCTACAAAGATAATAAAGTATTTTCCTGTATACCAATTACACTATTGGCTTGACAATTTCATTTTCATAGTTTTTCCCTGGGTGCCCTATAAAGGCCTTGTCATATTAATAGACGTAATCTTCTGCAGAGTTTAAACTGGTCTCAGGTAATCTGAAAACAATATTTTGTTCAGCCTTTCATAAAATAAATGCTGCTTCATTTCATCTCCTCCCCTGTGCGCCTGTTCAGCGAATGCCAGCGGAACAGGAGCTGGTGAAGCTCATCTGACTCCATCAGCTCTCTCACGGCACACTGCAGCTAAGGTACGACAAGGCGGGGACAGACCCAGGAGCCACTAATGTTTTTTAACACCTTCTGAAGCCCTGGTCCCAGAGTGGATCATTAAATGGGAGAATATCTGGTGCCGGATCCCTAAACAGAGGTGGAATGAGAGGGAAGTTCTCCCTCTGTCTAAACAGCACTAATTAGCAGGAGAAAGGTATGCAGCTGAATGAACGTCAGAGCGAGCGCCGAGTCAAAAAGAAGCAATGTTATGGAAAGTAGGAAGAAAGACACCAGGGTGCTGACGGGGAGGGAATGACAGCTCCATGCTGAACAGGCAGGAGTGTCTAATCTACTGTTAGACACCCGAATCAAAAGGCGCCTCTGCTCCAACAACTGTTCCGCTTCCTGTCAATTAGGTGCCAGGAAATTGCACGCACATTTGTCCAAGTGGGGTAAAAGAAAACACGCGTGCACACTTTAACAATACTGTGTGAACGGGCAACCCTCCCACCCCCCTGCCACCAACACCGGCAACGTACACCTCATGCAGCTGCAGCGTGATTAGTCTATCCGGGGCCCAGCATGCGCGCCTGTGCATTCACTCACAGCAGAGTGTGAGAGGAAACCGTTCTCCATGATGTGTTTGATAAATACATGTGAAAGCAAAGAAGCTGTGACTGCAGAACATTATGAAACAGGAACGGAAACAACCAGGTAGGCCTGAGGATAGCAGGACCAGGATGAGAAAGATGAAACGACAGAAATGAGCTGAAACAGAGAACTAATTCAGCGGAGTAGCAATGATCCAGCAATTAGCTTTCACTATGCAAACGGGAGGGACACTTTTTAATGAAAGCAATCTGTCCCTGTCCAACTAATACTCCACCATTTGTCACCAAATGAGGCATCATGGTGTCATTTTCTGAATTAAGCCTAGTTAGGTTAATTCTGGCCAGCACAGAACCTTCCGGTACACCTTTTTCTCACGCTAGCAGGTTTTCATGCCAATTATGTCATTTATACAAAAGTTTGCTTCTGGCCTCTGCCACCTCTTCAGCCTCAAACAGCAATCAGCCACATTGCAGCAAAATATAACAAGCTCGCTGAAATAGGCTGCAACTTTTCACTCACTTTTCTCCGGGAAGTTTTATTACTAATGAGATAAAGGGTCAGCGGCAGAGTGTGACCTTTTGTTGGGTTGGAGACGACATAAGCGGTGCTGCGGCATAAGGAGTCACAGGGTAAGGCTGAGGGAGAAGAGTGATGTCTGGGGGAGGTTTGCTGAATTTTTTTTAGCCTTATCTGGCTGGCTGCAGCAAACGAGGTGTTGATGCTGTTTGTTTTACTTGATGCACATTAATCAGGACCTGTTGGATTGCCTGCTGCCATCGCCTGGCTGCACTGCCTCGTCTCCTCACAGAAGGGTTTAATTTCACCCTCTACGTCAGCAGGATTCTCAGGGACAGTCGCTACAGCAGAGAGAAAATGGAGGGAGAAAAGGAGAAATAAAGCTGCTAAAAAAATAGGAAGAATCCATCCTTCCTTCTTTCCCTTCCTTCTGTCTGTCCATCTGTCCACCTGTCCATCCCTTTGTCAGGGTAGTGGAGTTTTGCTGCTCTCAGTGAAATAACAATAAAAAATGATTTAGCAACAAATAGAAGCTAAAAATACATTACAGACTTGTTGCCAGTGGATCAACCAACCAGACCTCTCAGGTCTTCTGAATCAGATCTACTCTTTAGAACATGAACCAAACATCAAGAAGCAGCTTTTATTTTGTTTGAAGAAAATTTCATTTCAATTCAGTTTATTTATATAGTGCCAATTCACATGTCATCTAAATGCTCTTTACTGAGACAATGCAGTCAGATCACAGAGTCAGATTGATTCAAAATTTTCTATCTAAGGAAAACGTGTTGATTGCACTTGTCGAATCAAAGTCAATTCCTCACACTAAGCATGCTTGTAGCGACAGTGGATAGGAAAACTCCCTTTTAACAGGAAGAAACCTCCAACAGAACCAGGCTCAGTGTGAGCGGCCATCCGGTGGGGCCGACTGGGGTTCAAGGAGACAGAAGCCACAGAAAAGCACAGGGATACAAAAGGCAACTGTCAACCAGCTCCACAGGCGGCCCTGTCCAGGAAAACACAGCCAGGCAGACGATCTCAGTGCCAGCTCCCATGTCAAAGGATGAAAGAGAGCACAAACAGTTAGTCGCAGTCAGAGAAACAGGACTACACTGAAAAACAGGCCAAGCTCCAACATAGATAAACAAAAGCTTTGATGGCAGCAGCACAAACAGGAACACACGGGATGAAGCTACTATAATGAGAAAAAGCTGAGGGAACATAATCTTAGAGATTAAACAACACATACTGCAAAAAGAGAGAACAGAGATATAATGATGAAAATGGCCCTTCACCATAAAATGCCAGCCGAAAGGCAGCCTACCCCCCTGTGTCTCCAACCCAAATGCCCTGCAACTTCCAGCCACTGGCCTTCTCTGGGTGTGCAAGGTAGAGCAACAGTGTGGCCAAGGAGAAACATCCATCCCACTCAAAAAGTCTCCCCCCACCAGATCGGACTATTAATGCGCTACCTCGACCTACCTCATCCAGTCAAATTGATTCAAAGTTTTCTATCTAAGGAAAACCTGTTGATTGCATCGACTCATTGACTCAAATGCAATTCCTCACACTAAGCATGCTTGTAGTGACAGTGGAGAGGAAAAACTCCCTTTGAACAGGAAGAAACCTCCAGCAGAACCAGGCTCAGTGTGAGCGGCCATCTGCTGAGGCCGACTGGGGTTCAAGGAGACAGAAGCAGAGATAGAAAAGCAAATGTAAAAGGCGGCCCCGTCCAGGAAACACGAAGCCAGGCAGACGAGCTCTGAGCCAGCTCCTGTTTCAGAGGATGAAGAGAGCACATCCAGTTAGTCACAGTCAGAGAAACAGGACAACACTGAAAAACAGGTCGATCTCCAACATCATAAACAAAGGTGTTGATGGCAGCAGCACAGCTGATATTTACCCTATAGAAATATTCTATGACCCCTTTAAGGCTTTATATGTGAGAAGGAGGATTTTAAATTCTATTCTTGATTTAACATGAAGAAATTGAAGATTGGTTTCACTAATCTGGAAGAAAAAAAAATTCTAAAAACCGTAAAAGCGCTGAAACCCTAAACTCTTGAATTAAGGTAAAAACACATTTTATTTAGAGTTGCCTAAGATTTTTTTAAATAAAACTTATTGAAATAAAGACACCTCAGTTTAATTTCTTTGAACGTCTTCCCTTTTCTCTTTTCAAATTTCCCAATCCGATAAATACAGATTTTAATCAGTCAGAAACAGTATATAACACATTTTTCATGGGAACAAATAAGATGTAGTAAACTTAACAGATCAAAAGAAAGCAGTGACAGTGACAGGCAGGATGAAGGACAAAGAGGAAGCAGAAGAATAGATGGAAGATGGCAGGTAGTGATTAGACCGAACAATACGATAAAACTGCAGAAAGGAGGATGAGAGGTTAAAAAAAAGATATAAGGAAGACAAAAAAGGAGGGGAAACAGAAAGGGAAACTAACGGATGCAGCTAGACGAGATGAAGATCCTCAGGAACATGCTGTTCTCTCCCTAAATGTCAGTCAATCATCAGGAGTGTTCGGCGCTTGCCTTATCTTCCTTGACAGAGTCGACAGTTTGTGTTTGTTCAGACAGCAGATCAGGAGGCCAACATCAAGAGACTATTGGCTCTGTCCAAGTGCTTAAATAAACACGTATCTGCATCAAATGTCTGTCAAGCCTCCTGAGTCCGAGGAGAAGCAGTAGGAATAAGCAAAGACGATGGCGTTAGAGTTGCTGCTGTAAATTATATGGGAACTGTTTTATTTTTGACATCTTCTCAATCTCTTGAGGTGAGAATAAAAAAAGGACTGAAAGCCTGAGTGAGGAAGTATTGTCACTGAAAACAGTTTTCCTGTTTTGAATCAGGAGTCCAACATTTTGATTATAGGTTGGACAAATTTAAACTTCAAAAACACTTCTTAAAATGATCAAATCCCTCTTCTGTCTGCCTGTTAAAGCTTATTTTTTTGGAAATCAGCTCTGTGAAAACAGAGTTTAAGGCAGTCTGTCGCAGCAACTCCTCTTCTTCTATTCCAGTTTTAGGTCTCAAGCATTGGGGCTGTTCTACAGCATCTTACTGCAGACACGTTAGGAAACAAGGCACTGTGGTTGTTCTGCGCTCTGAGCGTCAGTTGGGTCCAACTTTGTTGTCCAGCAGATTGTTTATGATCGTTTGGATCATTAAGTCAGAGATATAATTGTTTCATCAGAGATCAGATTGTTCCTTATGTTCCTAACAGAGCACTTCGCTCTCAATCTGCAGGTTTACTAGTGGTTCCTAGAATTTCTAAAAGTAGAATGGGAGGCAGATCTTTTAGTTATCAGGCTCCTCACCTGTGGAACCAACGACCAGTTTTAGTCCGTGAGGCAGACACCCTGTCTACTTTTAAGGCTAGGCTTAAAACTTTCCTTTTTGATAAAGCTTATAGTTAGAGTGGCTCAGGTTATCCTGAGCTATCTCTATAGTTATGCTGCTATAGGCTTAGACTGCTGGAGGACATAGGGGCCCCTTTTTCATCATTCTGCTTCATTCTATCTCTATTCTCCCACTATGCAGAATCCATCCATCCATCCATCCATCCATTTTCTGACAAGCTTTATCCCAAGCGGGGTCGCCACCTGTCTTCGTGCAAGATGCGAGGTCCAGCCTGGACAGGTTGCCAGTCCATCCCAGGGCTACACTGAGACAAACAACCATTCACTCACACCTAAGGAGAATTGAATGAAGCCAATTAAGCAAACAGTCATGTTTTTAGACTGTGGGAGGAAATTGGAGTAACCCGAGAGAACCCAAGCATGCTCAGGGAGAACATGCTAATTCCATGCAGAAAGATCTCTGTTCGGGAATCGAACCCACAACCTTCTTGCTGCTCTAACTCTGCTTTTTCTCAAAGTAGCTTCATCTGGTCTGTTCCTGTTTGGCTGTGACTCCATACTGGAGAGAAATATCAGCTGTGCTGCTGCCATCAACACCTTTGTTTATAGATGTTGGAGATCGGCCTGTTTTTCAGTGTAGTCCTGTTTCTCTGACTGTAACTAACAGGGATTAAGTGATTGCCTTTGGTTCAGTGCAACCAACTGGTTTTCCTTAGAAAGAAAACTTTGAATCAATTTGACTGTATAATCTGATGAACTGTAAAGTACCTTGAGATTACGTGTGTTGTGAATTGGCGCTATAGAAATAAACTGAATTGAATTGATGGCTGTAATCATTTTATCCTATTCTGTCATAAAGGAGGGTAACATGAACTAGCCGTAACATAAACAGAATTAGGTTCACTTCCCCTAACATCTATTTGCTTTTACCCTTAGATTCAATATTCCCCTTTCTTCCTGAGCCAGAGGCAAAAAGAACAAGCCAACCCATCTTTGCAGCTCTGATTATTTTCATAACTAAATTGCTCTGTTTTTCTAAATGAACAGAAAGGTCTGTTGCAGTCACCTCGTCATTTAGAAAACATTCAAACCCATTTATGGTTTTAGGGATAACGCTCAACGGCCGTTTGGTTTCAGAACATAGAGGAAATGCTGCTTTTAATTTATTCCATGCATTATTTTAATGGTTGATCATGGTTGTTCCTGTGTGCATAAACATAGGTGCAGGAAGCACTGTGAGCCTGGAGGCGGCCACTATCTGTATTTCTAAGGACACATCTGAAAATGAGAAAGTTCAGAAAGACATCAATTCTGCAGCTAATGACTTGAGGTGAGGTAAAGAAAGATCTCAAAGGAAATATCTAAAAATTGTTTTTAGATTTGGTTTCCCTCAGAAAGGTACGACTGCAGGGCAGTTTATTATGTACAAATGAATAATAGAAGCTGAATATCAATGAGAGTCAAAGAGAAGCGTAAAAGAGAGTACTGTACACACCCTGATCAAGCACCAATCAAGGATTGATGATAGACCGAAAAAAAATGAAGTCGCCTGCCACCATCTTGGTACTCCCCACTTTCACGAAGATGCACCATAAAAATGCCTGTCATGTAATGTAATGTAATTAAAATAACAGTGTAATCAATACATGTATATTACATGTACATCATCAATTTAGGACTTTTAGTACATCATCAGACAGTGTGTGTAAAGTATTATTACACTCCAATCACAAAAAAATTTTGTTGTGATGGATTTGTATCATACATTATATTACATGTGTGACAGCTTCCCATACCCATCCCGTCATGCACACGTTGAGGACAGTTGCTTGGATTTTATGTAATTTACTGAAAGGGGTAGTCAACAACACACAAATAGCGCAGTGAGCTTCCCTACTAGTCCACTGTGAACAGACTGTGCCATTTACAAACTCTTTTTAATGTGAGTTTTGACAACATTTTTTCTTTTTGTGAAATGTGATCGTATAGTGGTTTTTATATTACATACAAACTAAATTTAATACAATTTGGACTTTCTTTTGCAAATGAAATAAATTAGAAAAATGAATAGAGAGAGCAGTCAAAATTAATTTTTAAATTACTTAAAGGTGCAGTAGATCTTTTTTAAAGCTTTTTTTACCATGCGGCTTAAAGATCTCCCCACAGCAGCTTACCCAGCAGTGAAACAGATGGTCTGGAAGTGAAACTAAAATAAATGGTCCCCGCTACAGTGAGAAAACAATGAATAACTCTAACCAATCACCAAAGAGGGTCCATTGTATACGATTGGTTCAATGACATGTCAATCATGGTCATCTGTGTGGGGGGAATTTCAAAGGAATTTGGTTCAACTAATGTGCAGCAGAACCGAGCCGTGAGCTCACGGCTCGGTTCTGTTGCACTGTAGTTGACCAAAATCCCAGACGATTTTGAAATTCCCCCCAGACATTTTTTTTAGGTATGAAAAGTAGACCTGAGTCTTTGTTCAGCAGCACAGCAGCAATCAACGCACAGCTCATCTAAAGATTCATGAGCATACCATAAAAGGCAGGAAAAAAAACTGTTGTTTCATTCTGGGGTTTTTAACCTGGCTGCATTAGGGCTCATAGAACAGCAAATATGCCATTTAAAGCCCAACCAATGTGGCACACCCTATTCAGAGGCCTTAAGGACCAGCACCAAATGCCTTATACCCTATCATTATATCACCCCTTTAAATCTAGGAAGTCAGTCACTCTACAACCCATCCCCCCGCAAAAAAGAAAAAAATTACTGCAGTAACAAAATATCAATGAAATAAAGAACCTAAATTGAAGAGTGACTTCCTTAGGACTAGACTGTGGTATATCTACATCTTATGGACAAAGGACATTCCTTTGAGGACCGTAATGTTCACATTTTGGACAAAAAGAGCAGTTTGATAGGGGTGGGAAGGAGGCCATCTATGTTAAGAAAGAAAACTCAACATTAAACAGAGGAGGTGGACTCAGATTTCATCTTTCAAAAACCTACAATGCAGCAATTGAGTATTCCTTCCTGCAATCATCGCAACCCCAATCCCTTTACAGGGGAAAAGAAGACCTTGCCTATTCAGCCAGGCCAACAATTCCCTTTAATGTATGGAGCATTGCAGGGTAACACAGGAACCCCAACGACCCCCTTTCCTAAGGGTTGGACCCGTTCGTCCGTTTCAATTTGCATGTTTTCTAAGCAAAAGCAAGGCTTTGTTGGGCTACTGTATAAAGCCTCGAATCAACGCCATTTGTGACATTTTGAATTGAAAAAGCTTCCTGGATGGGAAGCGAAACATCTTCAAACATGGAAACAAAGTCCAGTGGATTGTTTTTTTTTAAACTTTTTTGGAGCCTTACATTGTCACATTTGAACCATGACTAACAAGCTGGTGGATAATTTTTAAGTAGGAGAGAAAACAGAGGAGATACTTAAGTCTTTATTTAAGCACTGCTGAGTGTAGACTTTGTACTGTAGATCTGCTGTTTTCTTTGTGAAACAATTCTAGCTCAGAATAGATGGAGAACATCTGTGAAAGTTAGATCCTTTGTCTTCCACAGATCCTCAGATGATCTCTCTGACGTTGTCTGTTTGCTACTTCTAGTTAGGAAGTTAAAGATATCCACCTGGATTGAATCCTACTGATTTGAAAAACACATCTAAACACTGGACTGGCTGCTAATGAGGGTGTTGGTTTCTTTCTCTTCACACGTTTAGAGATTCATGTTAACCTTCAACATCAAACAGACTTTTGTGCTTTTCCTTGAGCTTTCTTCCATTCAGCTTCATTTATTGTCTCCTTTAGCTCTGGGTGGGGATTTGAACCTTGGCTAAAAAGGTTCAGCATCAGTCTGACTGAGCAAAGCAGCTTCTTGTGTCCATCAGAAAGTGTAAATAGTTCTAAATGAGGTGGACCTCCATGTCCTGGTAGGTTTGCACGTGGTCCATCCTCTCTACATATTCAGATAAAGGAGTGATCAGATTTCTGGGAGATGTTCAAAACTTGGGCTTCTCAGTGGAACAGCGGGTAGCACTTGCAGCAAGAAGGTTGCGGGTTCGATTCCCGGGCCTGGGTTTTTCTGCATAGAGTTTGCATGTTCTCCCTGAGCATTTGTGGGTTCTCTCCGGGTACTCTGGCTTCCTCCCACAGTCCAAAAACATGACTGTTAGGTTATTGCTTCATTAAAGTCTCCTTAGGTGTGAGTATGTGCATGAATATTGGTTTGTCCTGTTTGTCTATGTGTTGCCCTGCGATGGACAGGCGACCCGTCCAGGGTGACCCCGCCTCTCGCCCATAGACAGCTGGAGATAGGCACCAGCACCCCTCATGACCCCACTTGGGATTAAACTTGTCAGAAAATAGATGAATGGATGGATGGATGGTCAAAACAGGTCATTTCTCAATATGTGTAGTTCTGCTTTCCCATGTGCTCATGTACTCCAAAAAAAACACCATCATCCTCAGCCCTAGAACTGTTCCAATTCACAAGAACAACAAGACAGAGGACGGACAAATTCCCTGGATGTTGTTCTCATCCCTCCCTGTTTACCCAGGGTGCATCAGAGCAGCCCTATCCATTCTTGAGATTGACAGCTGTCCCAGCATGCACTGCGGCAGCAGCAGCATTCAATGGAGCGCTCACACAGCTCAGAGTATTAAGTTAAAAGTTCTCTTTTCTGCTGCTGTTGTTCAATAAAAGTACATTTTAAGTGATTTTCAAGTGACATTTGAGGCGAGAACATTATACTTTTAAGCGTCACTATATGGCCCATTTACTGATTTAAAGTCGCAGTGAAGTCATATCTAAATGTTGAATCTTAAAAATGTACTCCTTATTGGACTATATTGCCTCAAAATTGAGAAAATTACGATTTCATTTAATTTTATGCAGGCCAGTTAGTACTACGTCAGCCTGAACACCTAAATTCGGCCAATGATATATCAACGGTCGTCTGTCAATCAAATGTTTTCGGTCATAGCATCTTTATTCATATGTTGCAGCTAATATACGCAACGGTTGAAATATATATAATTTCCTCTCCCATTGAGTTCCGTCCCAGTGTTCACAGGGATGGACGTCTGTGTCTTGAGCAAGCGTAGAGCTAACAGAACTGGCAGCTTTGCGAGGCAAGGGCTCAAACATGTACCTGACTCAAACATCACTTTATTCACTTGTGTGAAGTCTGGCACCACTCAGGAGAATTCAGAAATGCAACGGTTGGAACAGCCGCTTACCTAAGACTTTAATGTATAATTTAAAAAATATTATAATAATTCCGAAGTTGAGAGGACCGCGGCAACCAACGGGGCTCTGAGGCTAACGGCAGCTATGGCTAATTGTCACCCGTCTGTAGCATCACCTTGTGTGAAGTACTGCTGGCTCTGAACGCGAATTTTTTGTTTTATTTGGCAAAATGTTCATTTGATTTCCGTTTATCTGACTGTGTTAATTATTATTCCCCCAATAAAGGAAAAAAGTAAGAATGTATTATTATCTAGACACTATTGGTAACAGGAGGTGAAATGCAGCTACAGACGAGCCGTGCGTGTGGTGACGTTACGCATAACGCTTCTGTTCCAATTAACCCAAATTGATGCTGCATTCTCCCGTTCTCCCCAAGTCCACACTTTCCTGTGTTCTTCTCAAGAACATACTTGGTGAGGACAAGAGTCTGTACTTGCGTTCTTGTTAACTTAGAAATGGCCTCGGAGATTGTTCTAGAACTTAACACTTCTTTAAATGGAACCAGTCTCCATGATGCCTCTGATGGTTGCACTCTGATTGGATTATTAAGGACAAACACTGCTTAATAATCAGTATAAATATAGTTTTAGAACAATCACTTACTTTCTCAAATGTTGATTGATAAATATTTAATGGGAATGGAAGAAAAGCAGCTTTTCCATTTAGTTTATAAAACCTTCTGTTTATAAGTTTGATATTTTAAACCTGAAAAAAAAAAACATATTTTCAGGCTCGATACAGTTTAAAACATGTCTGCCGCTGATTCCTTCTTGATCCTTGGCCCTGAAAGAACCGGGTCAGGTTGAGATTCTGCTGCAGTTTCTCTCCCTTTCAGACCTTTTTTTATGAGTTGATTAAAAAATTTCCGTCCAGCTGCTGCGCCCCGCTCTGCTCCGACCCATATGCTGAAAGGATCCCAGCCACACTGAACCCCGAGGGTCTTTTTACTCAGCCGACCTTATCAAAGTGCATAAACCTAAAACAGGAAACGCTTCTCCGACAACCTGTCAAATACGTGCACTTGCTGCAGGTCACCCAGAGCCTTCCAGAGTGTTTTCAGATGTCTGTGTGTGTGCTGGCTGACGGAGCACCGGGTTCACCGCTACCTCTGCTGTCAATCACAGGAACAAGCGTGGCACGCGGCCTCTCCTCTCTCCGGTGGTGCGGCTAACACACAGATACACATGTAGCCCCTCTGATGGACTCTGTAGCACTCTCCTATTTCAATTACCCTGCCTTTCCTCTTTTTTTCCCACTCTCCCTGTCTCAATCCTTCTCAGCCACACAAAATGTTCACCTTACTTCCAACAAAGGTTTATTTTCTACTTTTGCTGAAATCCCTCACTCACATTTTTTTCATGCAGCCTTTGCTCTATCTGTGCAGCCGAGCTGCCGCCGCACAGACGGGGGCTGGAGGTAATAACATGGAACCAAATTGAAACTATACTTCTGCCACGAAAACAGACATAGGAGGAGGAAGAGAGGAGTGACAGAGGCTCTGATACCCACTCATCCGTATAATCACATCCAGCTATTAGAATACTGCAGCTATCTGATGCCATTTGTTCTATCAGTGGATAAGCATTAACGCTCATTAGTCACATGCATTAGCTCCTGAATTGGGCCTGACGGAGCAGCCAGTGAGGGATTAACAGTACAGAGCGCCGGAAGGGTCCAAAACACATCAGAGAAAAGGGAGCAGGTTTGATGGATGGACAGGTGATGGTATTGACCAACCGGATGATTGACAGGTACGTTTTCAGACAGAACATCGACGCAAACACGTGATGGATTGGGTTATCTGCTGGTAAAAAGAACATGCTCCTTGACCCGCTTAGGAACATAATGAACGTTTGAGATGTCAAAATTTTTTTATGTACAGCAATTAACAAGACAAAAACATGGAAATTAACAACTTAATTTAATGAAAAGTTGCTGTAACTAATTGCTGCACAGAAATGCAAAATACAGACACTAAAGGGAAGAATATAACTAACTCTAAACTCATATCAAACCTCATCCTCCTTTGTTATTTCCAGTTGGAGGATGTTTCCGACAGCAGCATGAGCTCAGCTCAGCAAATAAGAACACGATGAACATTCTGCTTTATATCAAACACACTTAAACATCCAAAATAACCTGGATTAGTCAACAGTTTTCAGACGATGAGCTTATTTATAACGAGAATGCTGATTTTTCCGAAACCAAACCCAGACCTGATTACTTCCAGACGTTTAGGATTAAAAACACACTTTAACAGAACCTGTCTTACAGCACGAAGTAGGGTAAAAGAGATCTGTCAAAAGTCACTTCTACACTGGAAAAAATCCAAATCTAGATAAGTAATTTTTTCTTAAATTAAGTGCATTTGTTCTTGGATTGAGGAGGTAAAAGATGCACTTTGCCAATGAAACAAGACAATTTACACTTAAAATAAGAAAACACAATTGTATTGTCTTATTTCAAGTGCATATTATCTAAATATCTTATTTTAAAAGTAAAAATACTCATTCCATCGGCAAACTATCTCATTTACCTACTCAAATTAAGGGTAAATACACTTAATTTAAGTAGTTTTTACTTATATCTTGATTTTTTTTTCAGTGTAATAGTTTTGGTCTCCAGAGAATCATGATCAGAACCACTAAGTAAAGAAAAACAGACGAAACCCTTCACAGAAATGTCATCTAAAAAAGAGAGAATACTCCAAGAATGCACCAACAACTCATCCGGGAGCTTACAGAAGAACCCAGAACACTGCAGGACCAGAGCCTCAGTTAAGGTCAATGGTCATTGGGCGGGAAAGTTTCCAGATGGACCAGAACCACTGCTGACTCTACAAACGTGAAGAACATTCACCAAACGATCGTCGTCTGTCAACGGGCTCAGAACGTAGGACCCAGAATTCAGAGGACAGTGGTTACTTCAAAATCATTTATTGAAAAAGCTGCAGGGAGCTGCTCGTCAGCTCAGGCAGGCTCACTGGAAACACTGCAGGCATAGAGGCTCAGGTTAGTGACTTCTTAAACTCAAATGGGGAATAACTATGAGCATGAAAGTCACCAGCCTGGCAAAGTTCAGTCTGAGCCCAGAAGGTGTGAGATCCAGAGGAGACAAAACAGAGCAGAATAGGGCGGCCAGAATTCAGAAGTCCAAGGGCAAAAACAGGTCAGGATCAGGCAGAACAGACACATACAGAAACGTTAGAATTAGACCTGCTAGAAGGTCGAATAATCTGGCACCATTGCCTGGGATCCGGTGGCAGAAGGAAGAGGTGAATCTGACAAGAGATAATGAATGCAGGGTGGAGCAAAAGCAGATGAGAGGAGAATGAGTAGAACCCAGCGTATGGTTTTAAGAGCATGAAATCATCATCATCATCACCAAGACTTTGGGGAACATTTTATGTGGATTGCAAATGCAAAAATTGACCTTTAAGGAAGGAAGGGTTTCTTTAGGGTCTGGAGAAATACTCACAGATTTTTAAGAAGTGAAGCTTTAAACCTGCAGTAAAACATGGTGGTGGTGGTGTGGTGATCTGGGGATGCTTTGTTGACATGGAAATTAATTGAACCATAAGTTTAGTTCTCTATCAGAAAAATATGATGGAGAATTGAAGGAGAACAAGGACACGTTGTGGCGTATTACAGCTCTGTCAGATGAAGTTGGTATTTAATCCATTTGCTTTTTTCTTTAAACAAAACTTTGCTTCTCCATTTACAGAAAAAAAAATCCTGCATCCTGTGGGACTCATTAAAGTTTAATCAAATCTGAATGAATTGTGAGTTCCGATAGGCACACCAGACCAAAAGATTCAATCGTTTGACTTCCTGCCCTTTAACTTCACACAACAAACCATCAGTGAAGTTGAGTCACAACAGATGCAGTCGACTGTAGTGCAGGTTAACACCAGATTAGTTACTGCTGATCAAATATCCGCCTCAGACCTGTGAAGAACAGTCTCATCCCAGCAATACTCCTCATCTACTGTCTGGGTCTGCTTAGCTGGGGGGGGCAGAGGTCAATTTTAATCAATAACAGATTCCTCTTGCAGTTAAAGACACAGCGTCTCCACCTCCTTGTCTTGGCTAAATGAAAGCTCAGGTCAAAGAAACAGCTGCGCCACACAAACAGACACAGAGTGAATAGTGGATGAAAGAGGAGTCTGACTGGAGGAAGAAAAAAAATAGGGTAGTTAAAGGTGGCCGACACAAGTCGGTGCAGGAAGGGAGTCACAGAGCTGCTGAACTGGCTAAAGTAATGAGGCCGACATAGCAGGGAATACTGTTAATATGGAAAGATCAAACCAGCGGTGCACCTCCAGGAACAAGCTCCCTGGGATCCCTGCTCTTAGAAGAGATGCCCCGCAGAACCGCATACACACCAAAGATATTTAAAATGAGGCAGCGCCTACATGGATCCAGATTCTGACATAAGGAAAACAACCGAGGGCCAGCCGACTGTAGAAATATAGGCGTAGAATCTACATACTGCGCAAGTTTTATGTAATATTCATCTAAATGATTTAACTTGTTGCCTTAAAACCACAGGACCAAAGGCTTCAGTTATGCATAGCAGAAATGGATTTAGAGGTACTGTACTGGTTCATGCAAAGCTGAAAAACATTTAGTTATGGGGATGAGATATAAACAACTACTTTGGATTTCCATCAGCGTAAAAAGGCAGCGAATCAATTAAAAAAGATTCATTTTTTTCTACTTTATCTTGATTTGATGATGAAATTTCGTTTTGTAAACACTCTGTGTGTACAAAATCTAAATTAAATTGTCTAAGTCTAAGAAATCCGAAAGATAGTGTCATGTCCCTGCCGGTCCACTAGTAGGTAGTATGATCTTGGAAACTAGACCTGCACATGCATTCAAACTGTTTAGGAATATGCTACCTCTAACTCTACGTATGTCCCAGAAATGTTCTGGGTTTCTTATTGACATGGCAACAGAAGCTGGGATGTTTTAACCCTTTGTGGTGTAGAACTAGAGTTTCCAGACATTTCAGCCTGTAACAGCAAAATTAACAATGCTGGTGACACTCCCTCCCAACTATTTATGCATCAAAGGGGAAGTGATTACACTAATTTAGATAAATTGAAAATGAATTACTACATTTTTTTTTTTTTTAATTTTATTCATGTATCTAATATGTATGACGGAGTGTTAGGGCAAGGCTAGAGATTTTTTTTTTCTATTACGAAAATAAAGTCAGAAAATTATGAGAATAAAGTCATAACAAGAATAGTTGTAAAATTAGGAGAATACAGTCAGAAAAGTATGAGAGTAAAGTCAGAAAATTATGAGAATAAAGTCAGAAAATTATGAGAGTAAAGTCCGAAAATTACAAGAATAAAGTTGTAAAATTATGAGAATAAAGTCGGAAACTTAAGCAAATGAAGCCATAAAATTATGAGAATAAAGTCAGAAAATTGTGAGAGTAAAGTCAGAAAATTATGAGAGTAAAGTCAGAAAATTATGAGAATAAAGTCAGAAAATTATGAGAGTAAAGTCAGAAAATTATGAGAATAAAGTCAAAACAAGAATAGTTGTAAAATTATGAGAATAAAGTCAGAAAATTATGAGAATAAAGTCGGAAAATTACAAGAATAAAGTTGTAAAATTATGAGAATAAAGTCAGAAAATCAAAAGAATAGAGTTGGAAAATACCAGAAAAAAGTCACAACGAGAATAGTCATAAAATTATGAGAATAAAGTTGGAAAATTACGACAATAAAGGCGGAAAATAGGAGAAAAAAGTCACAACGAGAATAGTCATAAAGTTATGAAAATAAAGTCAGAAAATTACAAGAATAAAGTTGTAAAATTACAAGAATAAAGTCGGAAAATTACGAAAATAAAGTTGGAAAACAGCATCCAACATTATTATTCTAAGCGTTCTGATGGCATTTTAGTGAAAGGATTTTGATCAAAAACATAATTAATGTGCACAAATAACAAATAGTTGTATTAACTACTCATGTAAACAGAGTTTTATGTGTCCCCCAGGAACTTGGGGCCCTAGGCAACTGCCCAGTATTGCCTAATGGTGAATCCCCCCTCAGTGTAGAGATAACAGAGCAAATATCAGTGGGCATATGATCGAGCCTCCATGTAAAATACTTGTTTATCACGCCACTCAGAAAGGTCCGTTTAATTGCATCAGTAGACGTACTCTGTTGTCCCTAATGACTTGCAATTCTGTAAAGCTCTTAGTGGTTTTGCACTTATGCAGACTAAGTACAGCAGAGAGCAGGACCTGCTGAATAAACTAGAAAACTCGGCGCTAAGAACAAGAGATTCTGTTCTGAAAAAATTTGCAGAAAAGAAAAAAAAACTGTTGATTACCTTGTTATTTTTTTAACAATGTGTCTGCTGTGTCTAACAAGACTGGCTGTCTAATATATCTCACCAATTAGTGGAAAACATGAACGCACATGGAGCTGACAGAGGAACACAGAACAACACGCAATCAGCTGTGTCAGCTGCAGCAGTTATCCCACAATCCTCCTGGCCTTCGCACCTGTCACTGCAGGCAAAACGGGCTCAGGAGTGATGACAAACATTTGCCTCTGCTTCTCATCCAGCTTTATTGTTTCTGTGTCTGTGCAGAGAGCAGGCTGAGGGAGAGCTTGGGAGATGCAACCATGTTTTTCCCGATGAGGAACGCGGACAAAAGACACAGAGAGCTGCAAGCCGAGCATACAGAGTAAGATAGGGAAACAGCCCCCGTGGGAGGCCTTGTCAAATAAACAATGAGACACGATTAAATGACATTATTATATAAAAGTAGCTCAAGTCATCAGGGAGGGAGGGAAGGAGCCAGATTTACATTCTTCATTAGGTAATGGGATGTTTGAGACTTGATGTGCAGCATCCAGACATTTATGTCAGTCATGTAAGGCATCTTTCTCACTTTACCTCTACAGAGCTGATGGAGCTGCTCAATCAGGGCAATCCTTCCCTGCGACACACATACAGTACAACCCCTCCTCCCCCAGCAGACAAGGAGGTATTTTTCATTCAAGCATTCTCCAAACTAATAAACCTGCCTATAGACTTAGCCTGTCTTAGTCTGAGTGTCATTAGAAGTGGCAGGCAGCCGTGGCAGCCTGTGAGGGCCTTAAGACGCTGCAGCTCTCACCGCCTGTAATCCCTGCGAAAAAAAGTAAGCGGCGTGCCACTAAATAAATATATAAGCAGAATAATACATGCAAACATTCTCCCTCACACAGCCGCTCACAGTCTTACGGGAGGTGATGCAAAAAGGCCGCGCTGCGAGACTTCAAAGCGTCAGCGGAAATGCAAAGTCATGTAAACCGCAATCCGCCTTAGAGTAATCCGACGTTCTGACAGGAACGTAAAAAAAAAAAAACTGCCTGCATACCATTTAAAAGAGAAAAAAACATCTGACAGAAAGGAGAAGCACATAAGGAGAGTTTTCTTAGGTGGTCATAAAGGTCAGAGCTTGTTAATAAGACCGACTGACGAGCCGTGTTGTTGTCCTGAGGATTCCTCCTCTTTCCTTCCTGATGGCTGGAAGTTATTGGAGAGGAGGTAACGCTGCCAGGCACTGATTCCCAGCACGCTCATTTCCACTTGGAAATGAAGCAGCTAATTGGAGATGGGACGGCACATCTTTCTGATGGATTTGGATATGGAGAGGCCTCATCCCTTCTATCTTAGTATCCGCCCTGCTTTCATCTCTTCCTACACCCTCTGCCAAAATTGCTCATAAAACCACTTTACCTAAATGAAACTCAAGAGAAGAAGTTGGATTTGACCTTAAACCTGCCATTCCTCCCCTTGTGGAAGCAAACATGTGGTTCAAACAAACCCTTCCTCTGGCAGGTGTTGATTAGAAGCACATGACCTTGCTGAGTTGTTTTGTAACATGGAAACTTTCAAGGCTAGGCTTAAAACTTTCCCTTTTGATAAAGCTTATAGTTAGAGTGGCTCAGGTTATTCTGAGCTATCTCTATAGTTATGCTGCTATATCCTTAGACTGCTGGAGGACATAGGGACCACTTTTTCATGATTCTGCTTCATTCTATCTCTATTCTCCCACTCTGCAGAATCTGTTAGTTCATAGTAGCTAATGCTCGTGTGTTCCTGTTTGGCTGTGACTCCATCCTGGAGAGAAATATCAGCTGTGCTGCTGCCATCAACACCTTTGTTTATAGATGTTGGGGATCGGCCTGTTTTTCAGTGTAGTCCTGTTTCTCTGACTGTGACTGGCTGGATGTGCTCTCTTCATCTTCTGACTGGGGGCTGGCTTGGAGTGCCTGCCTGTGTGTCTCCTGGATGGAGCCGCCTTTTACACTGCAAAAACGATGTAGAAATAAGTAAAAATTTCTTAAATTAAGTGTATTTAACCTTAATTTTGGTAGGTAAACAAGATGATGTGCCAATGAAATGAATATTTTTACTCTTAAAATGAGATAATTAGATAATATACGCTTGAAATAAGACAATGGAATTGTTTTTTCTTATTTTAAATGTAAATTGTCTTGTTCCATTGGCAAAGTGTCTCACTTATCTCCTCAATTCAAGACAAAATGCACTTATTTTAAGAAAAAATGACTTATTTTATAAGATTTACATTTTTTGCAGTGTACAGCTGCTTTTTGTATCTCTGCTTCTGTCTCCTTGAACCCCAGTCGGCCTCAGCAGATGGCCGCTCACACTGAGCCTGGTTCTGCTGGAGGTTTCTTTCTGTTAAAAGGGAGTTTTTCCTCTCCACTGTCGCTACAAGCATGCTTGATGTGAGGGATTACCTTTGAGTCAATGAGTCGATGCAATCCACTGGTTTTACTTAAATAGAAAACTTTGAATCAGTTTGACTTTATAATCTGCTGAACTGTAAAGGGCCTTGAGATGACATGTGTTGTGAATTGGTGCTATAGAAATAAATGAACTGTTACTGAAACTGGAAACGACCCCAGTTCCCTAATCTAGTTAGCTTTTATGCCTTGATACTGGTCCTCAGGGACCCTGTCCTACATGTTTTAGACATCTCCCTCTGACATCTCCACTCGGAGTGGAAGATCAACAGGCTTCTGCGGTATTTGGTTGCAGGGTGCTGGAACAGAGACGCATTAAAACATGAGGGGCTGGGGTCCCTGAGGACCAGTGCTGGGAACCACTGTATACAAAAGATGTACAGTAAATCCTAAGAGTCTGCTTCCATACCTGTATGAGACGAGAGGAACAGAAAACAGGGAACATAACAGCAAAAAGAAGACAACCAACAACCAATGCAAACTTAAAAAAAAGCATAAACAGAAGCAGATATCCTTTTCCATGTGAGTTGGGGTCAGATGTTACTCTTGATGGTATATTTCTGTAGCTGCTGTTTAGTATTTAGTATTAATGTGTATCTGGAAGTGAATGCATGAGCATGATCATGTGAAAAGGATTCACAAAGCTTTTTCAGGAGGAAAGTATGCTTAATAGGAGGTGTGGGTGGCCCCAGACTCACCCTACAAGGCCCAAGACAGAAAAAGAGGCGATGTGAGCCCTGTTATCCAGAAGCACCCAAGATCACTGGGGCACAAGCAGGGCAGATATAGGGGCCTTATTTATTAATTTTTTTACGTGCTTCTGTTGCCCAAAGCAATCAGATCAATGCTGGTTCAAAATCCCCAGTTTGGTTTTTCTAACTCAACCTTAAATCTCCTTCCTTCAGGCATCTTAAATGATTTCCATGGGTTCAGGGAAAACCCTTTACTCATGGTAATTCTCAGATTATAATGAGCATAATCAGTATTTGTTTATTCAAAAATGTCCTGTTTAGTCTCCGTTTGATTCTGTAAACTCGTCCTGTTAATCTTTCCACTTTAGTTGATTCTAAGTAAACTTCCCTCACATTCATTTCAAACATCGAGCGGCTCATTGTTAACACAGATTTAAGAGGAAAGAGTAACGAGTTCTGATAGATTTAGAAATTGTTTGGCATATGAACCGTGGTGTAATTTAACACGGATCAATAATTGTACAAAGAGTTAACTTGAAGGTTAATATAAATGAGATTAAGGAGAACAGAACTGTCTCTATTCCCACACAAACATCTCCTGCTTGTCTTAACTCCTTTCCTCTTCAGTTCCACCTTGTTGTGAACCTACTGAGGCATTTGAGATATTCTTTCAAAACACTCATAGCCATCACCTCTTTTCATGTGAAAGTGTTTTTTTATCTGTCACCATCTCACTTTTTCTTCTCTCCACTTTTCTCTCTCCACGGCTCCCAGTGTGAGTTTCTCTTTGAAATGCTTTTTAATTAGCACGTACAACACACGGCCGGGGTTAAATTAAATTGCTAAGATACAAGGAGGTTGAGGTCAAAGTCTCTGCAAAGACCGTTAGCACAGATAATTGGAAGAAATCCTTTTTTTTTTTCCTATTTCCCCTTCCACTTTTGCTAAGTATCCATAATCAAAATGACAGCGCATTGCACACAGATAGTTTGGCAGGGTGGCTGTGTGCTGAGGCAAAGACACCTTATGAAATATGAATTTATTTTTAGAGATGGAGGAAGACAAGTAATTAGGAGTGTAGAGAGAAAATCACTTTCATGTCTTTTCTTGCTCTGTCTGCCCCAGCCTTCCCGCACCTGGGAAACATCTTTCTGTAAAACCAATAAATCTGGGCTTGTATCGGCTTCATGAAATATAGGAAGACACACTGACTGCATAATAACTGTGACTTATAAGTAGTGCACTAGTTGTCAAAACAAAGCTTTTAGGAAATTAATACTATTGACTTATAGCTGTTTTTTTATTCATTGATGGTGGTGAATATTTGTTTTCTGTAGCTGTATTCTCACGGAGAATCTGCTGTGTGATTTATTTTTCACTCTGAGGAGGAAGCAATGCTAATCTTTGCAGAGTCAGACTACAAAACAAGAAGAGAAAGTCTTCCTGTTCTCAATCACAAAGCCAAGATACCACAGATACTACATCTACAGTGCAATGTATGGAAGGGACAGCAGGGGGCGACACCACTGCAGAGAGGGGGAGTCGAGTTTGTGACTCGTACTCGAGTCGCACTTAAGTCGCATATTTATTGACTTCAGACTCGACTTAGACTTGCATTTGAAGGACTTCTCGACTGATACTCATGATTTCCGACTTGTGAACAATATTTTATTTCTAAGTGTTTTTTGTTTTGCTAACTCAACTGATTGCGCCCACCTTACCCGCACACAGCAGAGGTAAAAGGAAAAAAAAGAAACGGCAGAGGGGCTGTCAAAGTGTCACGTAGCACTGACGTCACTGACGCAGCGCTACGTGACATATATGCCCGTGCATGCATGCATGCAACCCGTACAGATATGAAGGCAAAGATTAGCACCCCTGTTTCAGTCCCACCATTCATAATAACGTTTGGCTACAAAAACTTTACACAAGGCGGGAATAAAAGAGCAGCAAACTGCAGCTTCTGTAGAAAAAAAATACACAATGCTGGGTTCACCACTTCTAATTTTATCCACCACATGTCAACCAATCCGGTAAGGTTGGTCACTGTGTAATAGGTTAGCATCTGTGCTACAAACAAGCTAAGCTTATTTTAATTAATCAAGTGATTAGAATTTATTGTGCGATTAATTGATTATTGCGACAGGCCTTCTCAAGACTTGAGACTTGACTTGGACTTGAGCTCTCAAGACTTGGAATTGCAAAAAAATGAATTGTGAACATGTCTGCTACTGTAAAATAAACAAGAACAAAACTACTGCAAATTAAATTTCACGGAAAGTCATCCTCATTTCAAGTCTAACAGCTTCTTCATCACTAAACAAGGCAGCTTCTGTTTTAAAAACCAGATCATGTTAAACATGCAGCTTCATGAGCTGAAACAGATTAAAGGACTGGGTATACTCCCGCAGCACTGTGTCGCAGTGAGCTTATCGCAGGTATGACGCAGATATTTTCGATTTATGCCCAATTTTGAAGCGTGGTCTGCGCTATGTTTATTCCACGCCACAATGCAAGAGGGACAATCACGAACTAGCTAGGAATATGGGTGTCCGTGTTTTGGTTTGACAGGCTTGCTTGCCGTCTACAACCCCTCATCCAACGCCGGATGAGACACAGTTAACCCGTGAGTGTTCCCCAAAGACTGGCCATGGCGTTGCGTGTTTTGGCTTCAGGTGCAAAGCAACAGACCGTCGCTCAGAGCTACAAACTAGCATCCTGTACGGTGTCTGGGATAGTGTCCGAGGCGTGCCACGCATTGTGGACGGCACTAGAGCCAGTGTTCCTGCAATTAGGTACCAAACAGGAAATACGCATAGTGTAGAGTGGATGTAGAATTGACTAATCAGACGCCTCCTTTCTCTCCTCATGCGACTCTATCCGCTGCATTGTCTGCGGTCACCTACAATTTTGGGGAGGTGCCTCAGAGTGTCTGCGGAAGGGGGGGATACCTGCGTCCTGGTGTCTGAAAATAAACCAGGCTTAACTGGGATTAAGGTGGGTGGTAGTTGATTCCATCACTGGATTTACATCATCTCAAGCTGGATTATCCATCCTGGTCTCATGACAAGCCTGCAACCTTAGCAGAACTGCACACAAAACTGTCAGCATCGAAAAAGCTTCCTTGGTACAGTGTCTGCAAAATGACCCGTGTCCAACCTCAGCTTTAGCATCAACCCTTAGGGTCTCTCAAGAAAAGGACATCAAAGACAACATGAAGACTGCTTAGTGCTCAGACACCCTGCAGATAGGTTTTAATTATGCTGGGCTCTATGTTGGATGAGAAAGGATGCATACCTCCAAATTTTCCCCATGTTTAGTTGTCCTAGTTGCTGGGAGACCAGAGGAAGAAGTTAACCGTTTTAGACTGAATTGTATTCAAACTTAAAATTAGATATTTCTATTATACTACCATAGATAAAGGAGCAGATGGAAGAAAAGTGCAGTACTGGTACTGGTGTCTCGAGTCTATGGTCTCAAAAGTATGGGAGTATGACGTATGGCTCATAACCTTTAGCTCCACCAGGTTCTTTCACTTGTCAGCACAGAGAAAAATAAATACTGTAACTGCAGGAAATATAAAAAAAATTTGATTTAATGATTTTGATGTCCTGTTTTTGCAGAGTTTTGGTTTGCATGATTCAAAACAAAAAAACTACAAGTCAATTCAATTCAGTTCATTTCTGTTGCACCAATTCACAGCACATGTCATCTCAAGGCACATTACAGTTCACCAGATCATCCAGTCAATCTAAGAAAAAACCAGTTGATTGCATCGACTCATTGACTTGAAGGCAACCCCTCACACTAAGCATGCTTGTAGCGACAGAGGAGAGGAAAATCTCCCTTTTAACAGGAAGAAACCTCCAGCAGAACCAGGCTTAGTATACATATGAAATATGTTCAAAGAGTGAGTGAACTATGGCAAAAGAGAAAATCTGTGTAAATGAGATATGTCTTAACAAGCAGATTTGTAATCTCATGTCTGTTCAATCTGAGAGAGAATTGCAGATTAAAATATAATTCATATCCTTTCAGTGCAGATAAAACAAAATTAACTTTATTTTTTTACTCAATGGAAAATGTTATTTTCCAGGAAATGGTGCATAAAGAGGAGGGGGACCTGCTGCAAAGGTTGGGACTCGAACCCAGGACCACAAGGAGTCTATCCTTAACAGGTCCCTGCACACGGAGCAGATTGCCTACTGCTGTGCCAGCAGTTACTATGTGGTCTACAATGATTTAATCATATATTTGGGAGGATAAATTAGAATCTTGGAAAAAGCTCCAAAGTCAATGACAAAATGATTAGACATGTAAATTAACAAGCAGTGTGGGGTTAAAGCTAAGTCCGGTCAGCAAGGAATAATCAATGGATCATTATTTATACCTAAAACTAATAAGTCCGACGTGATTGAATGAATTTAGCGTTAATCAGTAAAAAAATAAAACAAATTTTTTTTTGTCATGTCACTGAGTCTGGGAGCGGCCATTTCTGCCAAATATAATAACCCCTCCCTCCTGCCATCTTCCAGCAGTGACGTCACGGTGCGGTAAGCCTAGCACCATTCTCCCCGCTTTACAAGCAAAATCAATGGGAACTACTAGACACATCTGCAATCAACAACAATTATTGAAGATTTCCAGAGGACTTCCAGAGGACACCATTGAAATTCACCAGAGCTATAGTGAAACTGACAATGCCCACGTGCATGGCAGCTGGATGTTGGAATACATCGGGTAAAAGTGAAAAAAAAAGTGTTATTCCACCTTTCTGATTCCTGATCCTCCACGGACGGGTTGGTCGTTGGATCGCCAACTTGAAGACGGAGGATTTTCCGTCGAACTTCTGGCCAGAGAAAAAACCCGTAATATGTAGCCAACATTTGGAAGAAGAATGTTTTCAAGATGACTTGGAAAATAGCGCGTTGTGACAAACACCAGATACAGCACTGGGACTTGATCAACAGCCGATACCGCACCGTGACGCACAAACCAGTAGGTGGCAGTAGTGTTCTTTGACAAACATGGATGCCTCCAGTAAAGCACATTCAAATGAAAATTACTCTTAAAGTCGTAGGGAAGAGGCTGTTCCAAGCGTTGCATTTCCGAATTCTCCCGAGTTGTGCCCGACTTTAAACGAGTGAATAAAGTGAATGTGATAGGTTGTTTATAAACAGGGCGGGATTGTTGTGGCAGAAGGATCGCAAGCCATTTTAGTTTGGCCGGTTTGTCGGCAGCATCTTGCTAACCAGTTAGCAACTTAGTGCTAGTAGGTTCCCAATGGGAAATTCCATTGGGACCAAGTAGCACTAAATAGTGACTTAGAAACGACACTGTCAAGGAACGCTATGGACAGAGGAAACATGCAAGAGGAGGAGAGTTTCAGATACAGCACTGGGATTTGATCAACAGCCGATACCGCACCATGACGTCACAAACCAGTAGGTGGCAGTAGTGTTCTTTGACAAACATGGATGCCTCCAGTAAAGCACATTCAAATGAAAATTACTCTTAAAAACACTTCTCATTTAATGAACAGTATGTAATAATTTCATAAGTTTGTATCCTTTAACAGGATGCGACTGATGCTTTTCTTTTTTTTTCCATCTGTAAACAGATCTTAAACGAAACCGTTAAAGCAGCTTTGAAATTCAGAAATATGACCAGGAACCGGATATGGACTCTATTAAACAATACTGGTTTTATTTTAAACAAAGTCCAAATTAACCCCGTATCAGGAACCATTTTACTGGGTAGAGATCTGAGCCCAGATTTAAAGCCCCTAAATTAAAAGTGGGATGGAATTTAAATGGTCTGAATTTACGGAGAAATAATCCTGCTGCTGTCTGCTTCCTGGCAGCTTTAGAGGACCGCAGCCAAGCCACTCAGTTAATTTTAAAATTAAATTCTGACTAACTTAACTGATCCAAAAGGGAAAAGCACAAAACAAAATCAGCTTCTAAATAAGGTAAATAGACAGAAGAAGATGTCTGCAGCCGTAGTAAGAGAGGGAGGGATGCACTCTGGGAAAATGAGAGAGCAATATGTCAGCATGATAACACCTCTAAAAGTCACCGAAATGCCAGGTCATCCTGCTCGACGGGGAGAATCAAACCACACCGCCAGCGCCTGTGAGCACCTCGCATCACATGTTGAGTTTGCAGCATGGCGCCAACACACACCCTGCACCAGCTGAGCGCCTCCGCCGCCAACAACAGCTCTGTTGCCTGTCAGGGCTTTGTTAGAAGTGTGCAACAATAGTTTTTTTACTCTCCTCTCTGATGATTGTTCCTCTAACAAGCCTCTTGTAGTAGGAGGATGACGTGCTCGCTGAAGCCCGGGTGCGACCCACTCTGAGTGCCCATCACTGGCTCTGTGCTGTTTGCTGGCACATTGTCTCACAAAGAGGTAGGTGGGAGGATGATGAAGAGAATGTGCATTAAAAATTTATTTCTGGTTTATTAATATTTCACACAAATGGATGCAATGTGCAAAGCGGTGACGACACCGTTCACCGGAAAAGCCTCCCACATTGCCCCTCCTGTTTGTGGGCTCGACCTGCAGAGCTTCACTCTGCTGCAGACATCAAAACATCCTCGGACTGGTTTCCAATCCGAGCTTCCGACACTGGTTCCACTCTAAACCAGACCAACATCCTCTGTTCATTTTATTCTCAATATTTCCTATTAATAACTGAAAGAATTTCCAGGGATCGGATCCTGGAGCTCATTCACCGACTACGAGAACCAGATAAATACTGTGCATTAGGAACAAGAACAACTTCCCTTTTAGTAAATAATTCAGAAGAAATCCTGACAGAAAAAAAAAACAAAACAAACTTGTTTGTTGAGAACAAGCTGTTCTCTCAAATAAAGTTTTTAAAAATAGCCTGGATTATATTCTATTTTTTCTTATGATAAAGAAATAATCATCTATGCTGAATAAAAATGAAAGCTGCATTTTTCACTTGGTAAACACCGAATGCTGATGGACCAAAAACATTTCAACAGCTACTATATCTAGAAATGTATAGATTGGAATATTTTTTCATGTAGCATCAATAAAGAAATAACTGTGAAGCAGGTTGGTGTAATCTGAATAGAATAGATCTCTTACTGTAGAAAGAACTGCAGGTAAGCCTGTTCCTGGGGGAGCTGATTAAGTTTCAGAGCAATCAGGAAGCAAGCCTGGTCCTCACAAGATCAAAACTTAAGCAAAGAGTAATGAAAGAAGGGCAGCTAGGTGTCGGCCATTTACCTGTCACCAGAGGGCATTATGGGAATGTGATGCCAGTGTTCTACTTTGGTTCTGCCATCCTTGTAGATGTTTCTTTGACACCAGCTTCCCAAACCTCAAAGAACATTCAGGTATTCAAGTTGGTCAAAGCACTGATGGTTTGTACTGGAAAAACAAATGCAAAAAAGGACTCCTTGTGCTTCATTCTATCTCTATTCTCCCACTCTGCAGAATCTGTTAGTTCAATCTCTAACGTTCTGCTCTCTCTGCTTTTTCTCATAGTAGCTTCATCTGGTCTGTTCCTGTTTGGCTGTGACTCCATCCTGGAGAGAAATATCAGTTGTGCTGCTGCCATCAACACCTTTGTTTCTAGATGTTGGAGCTTGGCCTGTTTTTCAGTGTAGTCCTGTTTCTCTGACTGTGACTGGCTGGATGTGCTCTCTTCATCCTCTGACATGGGAGCTGGCTCGGAGCTTGTCTGCCTGGCTGTGTGTTTCCTGTAAGTGGCCGCCTTTTACAGTTGCCTTTGTATCTCTGCTTCTGTCTCCTTGAACCCCAGTCGGCCTCAGCAGATGGCCGCTCACACTGAGCCTGATTCTGCTGGAGGTTTCTTCCTGTTAAAAGGGAGTTTTTCCTCTCCACTGTCGCTACAAGCATGCTTAGTGTGGGGGATTGTATTTGAGTCAATGAGTCAATGCAATCAACTGGTTTTCCTTAGATAGAAAACAATGAATCAATCTAACTGGATGATCTGGTGAACTGGAAAGTGCCTTTAGATGACATGTTGTGAATTGGTGCTATAGAAATTAACAGAACTGAATTGAATTGAAAGAAAGGCAGCCAGGTGTCGGCCATTTACATGTCACCAGAGGGCATTATGGGAATGTGATGCTTAAGCAGTGCTCTGCTAGCATTACCTTTGGTCCTTCCATCCATTTAGAACTTACTGTGACACCAACTTCCCAAATATTAAAGAGCATTCTGGTCTTAAAGCCCCACGAGCTGTCGATCAAAGCACTAATGGTTTTTTACTCGAAACAGTGGTTCAGTCCGAGGAGGTTCCACCTTATAACAATGAACCTGTTGCTACAGTCGACATGTCAGAAACATCGCTGCACCTTCAGGGTGGTCAGAGGTGCAAACAGAGGACCAATTGGCTATTTATCAAGGTTATAATGATATATCTGATTATCCCAGCAGAGAACTATTATATTCATTGGATAAAGCACACGATGCTGCTTGTAGGATTGGAGATGATAACTAATCAGATTCTAGGAAGTACATTTTATTTATAGTCTACATGTTCCTGGAGCTTCAAACTTTCATTTACCAACAGAGAAACTTCCCAAAGCTCCTAAAACATAAAACCTCAAAGGATATTTGCTTTGTGTGGAGCTCTGCATTGTTGGGGAGAGTGGGAGAGAGTTCAGAGGTGGATGTGGTGGAGTCATCGTGAAGAGAAGAAGAGCGGATCTCGGTGGAATCGACTCGGCTCATTAGAGCAGCTGAGGGAAGAACTTTAAAGAAAGCAGCTTGTTTAGAGCAACCAAACCAAAAGATGGAGGAAACATTCATTAAATGGCATCAGTGGATCAGAGAGGCAGAACCGAGCAGGGCAGAGGAAGGAAGAGGCTGCATGATTTCATACTTTAAGTGTAAACTTGCAAGGTTCCCCTCATGTGTGGTGTGACCAACTCAAACATCACAGCTAGAAGTCTGATTTATACTGTGGTGAGATGAATCAATAAAGGCAGAAGACGTTAAAACAATCAAATATGAAAAAATATGGATTTATTTCGAATATTTCTATCCAAACCAATCGTTTGCAGCAGATATTTGCAGTCTAAGCTACCTCACTTCACTGCTCATTGTTTCTGGGATTTTTTATCTCGCTCAAATGCTGATGTTCTCTAGCCTGGGTGCCATTCCGAACTTAGTCCCGCCCACAACGTTTGAGGTCGGGAAGTTCGGTCTGGCATTGCTCAATAGTAGCGCGAGTATGCTCGCCGATATATCTGGCGGTCCAATCAAATTGTCAGGGCGGGCTTTATACGATGATGGACAGATGATCAACAGTAACGTAATCAACCACGTCACCAAAGCGCGCTTGGGTGACAACAACAATGGCTGCCGCTGGAGAGTTGAGGTGAGTAGATTCTGCTATTAGGTCTGTTCTAGAAGATATCGACAGCAAATTAATTTTAAAAGAGGAACAGAGAAACGCGATCAAGGCTCATCTTCTTATTCTAGGCGTGCAACTGCACGCTTTGATTTTTGTTGACAACAACTATGCGTCGCTTAACATACGTCACGCACTCTGTTGCTCTTATTGGTTGTACGTCTATCCAATTGAGTGCAGAGGCATTTTTTTTCCTGGTTCGTTCGAAACACGCCCCATAATCACAGCTCTACGGAGCAGCATCAGACTCATATTCTGACTAGAATTGTGTAGGACTACGTCAGGCTAGATGTTCTCCACAATAAAAAAAAATTCAACTTCAAAGTGACCTCATAGGACTTCAGTGATAATCTTAAAGCCGGGCATACACTGTATGATTTTTTTTAAAATCTTTGCACGTAGCTACAGCTCACACTGTACAACGAAAGGTTTAAAAGTTCACAGCTCACAGTGTATGTTGTCACACTCTGCGGCCCGACGCTCTTATGCTATCTACCTGCTCACACTTCACGTTTAAATATCACTAAAAATACACTCTACGACTTTCCAATCTTACGGGAATTTTTGGATCGGACCGACTTTCAGCCTGATTGTGCATCATGTAGTGTAGAGTGGGTAACGAGGGGCGATGAGCCTCTCCGTTCACATCCTAAACAGGAATCGTGAGGTCAGGAGAAAATCAAGCATGTTTGAAATTCAGTCAGCCGTCATAAGGTGATCGTGGGCAAATTGCTCAGTGTGCAAACAAGGTTTCTTCTTTTTCTTCTTCCTCTCAGATGAAAACACAGAAGTGTGAGCTGTAGCTGTGTGCAACGATTTAAAAAATTGCACAGCGTATGCCCAGCTTTACTCACTTTGTTTAACACAATGATCAGGTCATAGTTGTGTGGAGCTTCACGGATCAGCATGCTACACTTATACACAGTCTTTATTTAAAATACTTACAGGGATGATTTTATTTAGTAGATTATAAAATTCTCTAGGTTTTGTATAAAGCAATTGAGAAAGCATTGCCAGTGAACATCCAAGGAAGGTTTGAAGAAAGAAAAGTCACTAAGACAAGAGAGGAACCATGGCCACAGGAAGTGGGGGTGCTGGGGGTGCTGGAGCATCCCCTAGTAGCGAAAAGGAGATTTAAAAAAAATGTATTAAAAATACTTTGCACACTTTACTATTACGTGTATTTGGATTTTTGTTTTATTACTTTGAGGCCTAATCAACACAAGTTCACCCTAGTGATGCTGTGTTCTTTGTTTAATGGATGTGGAGAACTGTTTAATAACGTTTAAATAGTATAATATAATTATTTCCTTGTGGTTTGCATGAAAACATTTTGGAGCCAAGTTTGTAGAAGTGATTTAATGAAGTAATTAAGAACAATTATGGCTTAAAAATGTTAGGAATGTATGAAAGTTAGATTTTATAGACATCACACTAGCATTATGTTTAGAATATTAAAACATGTAAATATTATGTAAAATACTACAATATGTAATCAGTAAATGTGGGTAAGATGGGTATTGTCCAGTTGGGTGGAGATTTGAAGAGAACACAAAAGCAGAGACTGAAGTGGTTTCCAAACTAAGTCCAAAAATACTTAAATCCAGAAAAGAACTTACATGAAGGGGAAAACAATATGACAAACCTGCAACAGTGAGAGGAACAAAGACCAGGTAAATCAGCAGATTGGGAGCAGGTGTGAACAGAGGAAACTAGAAGGGATCTAGGGAAAAGGCGACTGACACAAGAATGCAACAGAGGGCAAACAGAAAATGCCTTAGAACTGAAATACAACCGAAAAATAACATAAAATGTAAATAAAACCAATGAAAACCCAAACATAAAACTTAAATCGAACCAGAACCATGACAGATATAAATACTTCAACTGAACTGATGCAGAGCTGCAGTAAAATTAATTAAGGGGCAGATATCACTGGGAATATTTAAATTTTTGTGCAAATTATTTTTTTAATAAAATAAATTGAATGAAATTAACAAAAGAAGCATAAAAGTGTGTTTATACTATATAATGAAATAGCTTCTTTTAGCAAAGGTAATTTTCCAAGACAGAATCAATCAACTGTGAGCAAAATGTGAGGCCAAAAATCCAGATTATTTATGCTAAATCTAATCTGATCGTTAAAACGGGCCATTGCAGCGTTAAATATATATATATATATATATATATATATATATATATATATATATATATATATATATATATATATATATATATATATATATATATATATATATATATTTTATTTATTTTTTTTTTTATGAAAGGTGTAACACCTTCCATGTTCTTCATCTGACAGCAGAAACAATCAGGAGTCACAACTGAAACATTTTTGACAGCTTATTTTTTTGCAGCATGAATTATAAATGAGATCAACGCCGCGTGCGTCAGCCCAGCCCCACTTTGCACACATCTTCCAACGTGTATGCATTCTCCATCTTAGTGCTAACAAAGAGCGCCACGGACTGCCTGGCCACTCCTCGCAGAGTTGGCCTTTGAGATTGGGAAAAGTCTAATGAGTTTCTTCCTTCTCTCCACACTTGTGGTTTGTTCACACTCACACACACACACAGAGACAAGGACTAATGAGTGTGTCTCGCTCTTTCCTCATTAGCCACACGGGGTCTTATCGCAGGCATCAAACGCGAGGCACCGCCACCCGTGACAGGAAGAGAAAAAGCAGGAGCGATCCTCTCCCTCTTCTCCTCTACCCCTCTGAGGTTAAAACATTTTATTACGAGGCCACATCCGCGCTCTGACTGATGGAAGGGAGGAAAGAAAGAACCCAAATGGACTTAAACATCTCACTCTCTCCAAGAGGTAGACTAAGTTAGATCAGAGCCAAGATCTTCCATCTCCTCTTTCCGTGGGCTGATGGAGGCTATTGTTGCTATGGCAGTGATGCATATCTCGGCATGTAGAAATGGAAAGGTGGTAGGAGTAAACTGACAGGGAATTAGAATGTGCGGCCACCCGCTCAAGCCCTCAGAGTCAGACTGAACTCGATATAGCCTCCTGACGCAGAGCAGAGAGTAGGAGATGGGGAAGTATGAAAAAACACCAACTAGAGCTTCTAAGAGGTGCTTTAAAAAGTCAGCCTGAATGATTTCATTCACACGCAACTTTTTTTCCTGACAGAAACATCAGCATGACAGCTGGCTGTGATGCACAAAACGTGTCACCGCAGTCGGGAAGGCGGCGCTGAAGGTTGGAAACGAATTCGACGGAGGCATTCATTTGGTTTCTTCGGAGGACGAGTTTGTCAAAAAATCTGATCGCGTTAAAAAGAAGACTATAGAGGGGGGCGGGGGGGCGGGCTGGCGTGCGAAGTGACTGAAGGGTCTGCGCGGCACGCCTCGAGCTTCTGCAGAGTCATTAAAGCAGATTTGTCACATTAACAAAAGAGAAGGAATGGGGCCTTTTAAAGCAGAAAGATAAAGATGCTGCGACACAAAGAGGCAGGGGAGGAAGAACGACAGTTTTAGACAGAAGGGAGGAGGACTGAGACAGATGGACGGAGAACAGTTTGGATAGAGAATATATCTAAGGAAAGTTTGGATTGAAAGAAAAAACTACTTTAAAGATCCTAAAGGAAAGAGCTTTTGTTGGGTTTCTCTGTGGTTTCACGTTTAGTTCGCTGAGCGGGGTGACATTAAACCGGGAGGATGAAGGTGTTGGCATCAGTATGTGGATGATTTCATTTTATCAGAAGAGCAGACCCTCATGGTCTGGTTCTGGTGAGGTCCTCATCCCCATCGGTCCGCTCCATTCAAGCAGCTGAAAGCATCATTAGCAATAAAACACAGATTGATCATTTCAGTTATGGTATCAATCTGAATATTCCTGAATTATTTAAGCGTAACTGTGCAAAAGAGGGAACTGCTTACATAATCAGCAGACTTTAAAGGAAAAGTCCGGTCATATTCAGAATTCAAACTTCTGAAAGTACTTTAAATATGAAATCATTACATAATGTTCAATAAATTTAAGTGTTTTTAATTAAGAGTAATTTTCATTTGAATGTTCTTTACTGGAGGCATCCATGTTTGTCAAAGAACACTACTGCCACCTACTGGTTTGTGACGTCACGGTGCGGTATCGGCTGTTGATCAAGTCCCAGTGCTGTATCTGGTGTTTGTCACAACGCGCTATTATCCAAGTCATCTTGAAAACATTCTTCTTCCAAATGTTGGCTACATATTACGTGTTTTTTCTCTGGCCAGAAGTTCGATGGCAAATCCTCCCTCTTCAAGTTGGCGATCCAACGACCGACCCGTCCGTGGAGGATCAGGAATCAGAAAGGTGGAATAACAAATTTTTTCACTTTTACCCGATGTATTCCAACATCCAGCTACCATGCACGTGGGCACTGTCAGTTTACCTATAGCTCTGGTTGTTAGGTTTCTGTTTCTGTTATGTTTTTTCTTTTGAGTATTCAGTCTTACTTTACTCCTTGATTACTAGTGTTTAGTTTTCTTTTCACCATGTTTTATAGTCCTAGTTATTTGATTATCATTTTGTTGTTATTTCCAGTCTTTCAGGTTTCTATTTGTTGCTCTCTGCTGCCCTCTTGTGTTCTCCTTCTTCCCTAGCTCTTTCCCTCTTGTTCTTTGCACACCTGCTCCCAGTTTCCTCATTAGCCCCCTCTTTGTCTCAGTCTCCTTTAAAAAGCCCTCTCTGTTCAGTTCCCCTTTGCTGGGTCCTCGTCAAACACCGTCTGCATGCTCCAACTCCTCTCTGAGCCTTCCTCGTCATGTTTGTGATTCCACTGATGTCCCCATGGTTTCTGGAACGCTAGACTTGTTTTCATGTTTTTGACTTTTGGATTTTTGGACTTCTGGTTTCATGTTTGTTTGGACTTTGTTTTCCTTTTGGATTTTTGGATAACCAGCCTCTGTTTTTCTGTAAAGTCATTATTAAATCCACAACAGATTCACCTCTGCCTCTCTGCCTCTGCTTTTGGGTCAACACTCAATAACTAAATCCTGACACTGGTGAATTTTAATGGTGAAGTCCTCTGGAAATCTTCAATAATTGTTGTTGATTGCAGATGTGTCTAGTAGTTCCCATTGATTCTGCTTGTAAAGCGGGGAGAATGGCGCTAGGCTTACCGCACCGTGACGTCACTGCTGGAAGATGGCAGGAGGGAGGGGTTACTATATTTGGGCAAAAATGGCCGCTCCCAGACTCAGTGATTGCAATAGAATATATATATATATATATATTTTGGTTTTTACGTATTTATGCTAAATTCATGAAATCACCACAAACCTATTAGTTTTAGGTATAAATAATGATCCATTGATCATTCCTTGCTGACCGGACTTTCCCTTTAACTAAACACCAGACTGTTCTACAAACATTAAGAAGCAGCATCACGATCTGAGCTCTACAGCAAAGTGCCGACATGTCATCTTCATCCATAAATAGCCTCAGAGATGCCAGCTCCATCACCGTGGTGAGCGCTGTTCACAGTGTTATTTTCAGAAATTCACTTTCACCACATGGCAGTCCTCGTGCTCTTCTTCACAGGCTGCTGACGGCGCTTCAGTGTGCAAACCTATTTAGCTTTTCATGTGTCCCATTAAATCCCATCGGCTCCTCTTTTTCCCTTCTTTTCATGTTGGTTTACATGAGGAAAGATCAGAGGAAGTGAAGCTTTTTGGGCTGCCGTTTATCGCTAAGGCATTAAAATAAGGCTTCCCAGCAGAGAAGACCTGTTAACATCCATGGAAAATCATCTTGAGAGGCTAGAAAAACCTCCAGTCATCGTAAATATTGATTTATAATTGTGTAATAATACCTGAAAATTATGAGGTACTAATTTCTATTTAGCAGTTGTTGTTTTTTTTGCTTTTTTTTACACAAATCAGATTAGAAGTTTTCATACAGATTAATTTAAAATGTTCAGGTTGGAAAGATTGTCCTGCAAACATATACATTTTTTTGTATTTTTTAAGCACATTTTGAAATATTTTATCTATTTTTTCTCAGTTAAAATATTCCTACTGGTTCACACACTGCAAAAACAATTTCTAAGTAAGTAAAACATTTTTAAATTAAGTGTATTTACCCTTAATCTGAGTAGGTAAATAAGATGATTTGCCAATGGAATGAGATTTTCTACTCTTAAAATAAGATAATTACATATTATGCACTTGAAATGAGACAACATAATTGTTTGTTTCTTATTTTAAATGTAAATTGGCTTGTTCCATTGGCAAAGTATCTAATTTAAGTCCTCTGTTCAATAAAGAATGCACTTTTTTAAAGAAAGAAAAATGCTTATTTAGAGCTACTTTTTTGCAGTGCATCCAGCAGCAGGTTTTGTCACAAACTGAAAGTCTTTCATAGGAGGTTATTCAACCACTTTACCTGGGAGAACTGGTACGGTTCATGTTTTCTTGAACAAACCAGGCTGGTATGATAATTTCTCTACAGTTGCAGTCAGGTCTTTGAAGGGACTGTTAAAGAGGCTCTGTGTCAACACATCAAACTGTTTGTGTTTGTTTTTCATCATTTTCCTGCTGGGATTGCAATCGTTTTCCATTTGGGCAGAAAGCAAACGGCTTCTGACAAACTGGGTGAAATAAAATGATGGAGGATGTGTGTATAATTCTTCCTCCACCACGAGGAAAAGCTTCTCTGCCAGAGAAAGGATGGTGAGGAGAAAGGCCTCTGTGGGTCCTTCAGAGGATCCAGCTTCAGTGGGAGTGGAGAGCCGATGACGCTGTGATGAAGCACCTCGATGAGACGTCTTTTTTCTCAGGTGCAGCAGGCACTGTACTGACACCACGTCATTCCAAAAAAGGATTTTGTTTCCAAGTTTGAAAATGTTACGATTGTCACTACTCGATCCATCCCGGAAGCATGATCCGTCCTGCACATGCACAAACAGATATACATCCAGGTGTCCATAAATAATGTAATTAGGGTACTAAAATTCCCTATTTCTATCCTTAACTCACTAAAGAATGCTAATACACACCTTTAAAAAAATGTTTTATGACTTTTGTGAGACAATTTTGATGCTTTTTACATTCGCTAAAGCTCCTCTGGCATCATCATTGGACATGTTTAGAGCAGTCCAGCAAAATATGATTAAACCATGTTTATCTGCATTTTATTTACTACTTTCTTTAGATTATGCACTATATACCATGATGTTAACATGAAAGGAAAACATAAAACTCAAAAAGGCTAGATTTATGTTTAAATCCAAAACTGAAAAGTTTAGCCACTGGAAGTAGCGTAGAATAACATTTCAGGTGCAGATCGGGCACAGAGGGATAAAACAGAAAGGATTTTAAGGTATTTATTTTCTTAGGAAATACATTATTAACCTTTAAAATATTATATTTTAGTACGTTTACTATTTTTGGGGAGGAAAAAACATTTAGGCATTTTTTACAAAATAAAATCGAGGACGACCCGGATGTATATCTGAATGTGCAAATAAGCTGATGGCGCATGCATAGAATGGATCGATGTCTGCAGAGAGGTTTAATTCCTTCCTGCTATTATCACAATCCACACCCCCATACAGGGGAACAGAAGACCTGTTCAGCCAGACCAAAAATTCCCCCTAACTACCCCACTTTCAGAGACATAGACAGGTATCGGTATTTCTAACTGCAAAAACAATCTAGAAAAAAGTATAAATATTTTAAATTACTTATATTATGTGTAACTTAGTAGGAAAATAAGATGGTTTGCAAATGGAATGAGGATTTTTAATCTAAAAACAAAATAATTACATAGTATGCACTTGAAATAAGACAATTTTGTCTTAAATTGTTTTTTCTTATTTCAAACATAAATTGTCTTGTTCCATAGACACAATGTGTCACTTCCCTCCTCAATTCAAGAAAAAAGCACTTATTTAAAGATTTTTTTTTTTTATTAAATTAATTTTTTGCAGTGCCAGCTAACAAAGAACCAAAATGACTCCCCAGTCGTTCGTCCGGTTCAGTTTGCATGTTTTCTAAGCCAAAACAAGGCTTTGTTTGGGTCCATTCCATACCCGGATTGGCCATAGGGAGAATTGGGAGTATTCCCGAAGTGGCCTGGGATTGGCCTGCTGGCCTGCGTCTCTCTCTCTCTCTTTTTTAAAGTCTGTCAGAGAGAGGGACAGACCATGCCACCTTGGCCAGTAGCATTTGAAGAAGGACACAGACGGCATCATGAGGAGGAAGGTGTGACGTGTGTCTGCTGCCAGCTCCTTCGGTGTGTGTAGCTGCATGTGAGGATAAAAAGCAATGGACTCGGTCTTAGAACGCAGTAAAAGGAAGAGGGAAGGCGGCGCAGAGAGGAAGAGAGACAAAAAAAGAAAGGCGCTGGAGGAGGAGGACGTGGCAAAATGCAGAACAGTAACAGATTTATTACAGCATAAACTCACTGTATATTCCAACCTTAGAAATGACAGTAGATCCTTCTAGATCAGTGTTTTTTCCCAACCTTTTTTGACTTGTGTTCCCCTTTGACATGAGTACCCCTCTCAGTCAAAGTATTGATGATTGTCTAAAAGTGGAACATACAATAAATAAAATAAAAACTGTCATACTTAATCTTTTATTTTGAGCATTTAATTTTTATTAATTTGAGGTTTCCTTATGAACTAAAAAAAACAAAACAAATATTTTTCATGGAATTTGGTAAGGAATCTAATTAAATACAAAGTAAAATCATATTATAAACCTGTATTTATAAAAAAAATGAGCTGCCCTATAATCACATTTAAATTTGGGAACAAGAATTATAGTCAGACTGATTTAATTTCATTTTACTTTTTCATTAAAACACCTGAGCTGCTTTGATGAGCTCATATAGCTCAGTGTGAAAACCAGCTGATCCCAGGCTGTTCTCTACATCCAGTCTGTTCCTCTGCTTGGTTTGGATGTGTGTCAAAGCTGAAGGTGAAATCAAAAATATAATAAAAACATACTTTTTGGTTAATAAAAGCTTGTTTAAGTTTTCAGTGGGGTCCTCACAAAGCAAAACAGATCCCAGCCCTATTTTATTTTACTACCTAAGAGATCAGTCATGTCAGTCATCTCTCACTACAGCCATGGTCCATCTCTTTGAAGCCACAAACTCAATGCTACTTGAGTTCATGGCTCACATGATGCTGAGTCCTCTAAGAGGTCCTTTACTCTGATAGGAAGGCAAGGCAAGGCAAGGCAAGGCAAATGTATTTGTATAGCACAATTCAGTACAAAGACAATGCAAAGTGTTTTACAAGATTAAAATATAGGAAAATAAAACAAAATCAAAGCAAGAAGGAAAAAAATAAATAAATTAAATGAAATTTAAAAAATGCAGAAACAAAATATTAAAAACAGTTGGATTAAAGAAAATATGTTTTAGTAGAACTGTTGAACTAAAACAGTCGAAGGCAATCCTAAACAAATGTGTTTTTAGTCTTGATTTAAAGGAACTCAGGCTTTCCGCACTTTTACAGTTTTCTGGAAGTTTGTTCCAGATAAGTGGAGCCTAGGAACTAAATGCTGCTTCTCCATGTTTAGTTCTGGTTCTAGGTATGCAGAGCAGGCTGGAGCCAGAAGACCTGAGTGGTCTGGAGGGTTGATACACTGATAGCAAGTCTGTGATGTATTTAGCTGCTAAGCCATTCAGAGATTTATAGACTAACAGAAGTATTTTAAAGTCTATTCTCTGAGATACAGGGAGCCAGTGTAATGACTTTAGAACTGGGGTGATGTGCTCTACTTTCTTAGTCTTAGTGAGGACACGGGCAGCAGCGTTCTGGATCAGCTGCAGCTGTCTGATCCACTTTTTAGGCAGACCTGTGAAAACACCGTTGCAGTAATCAATTCGACTAAAAATAAACGCATGGATTAGTTTATCCAGATCATGCTGAGACATTAGTCCTTTAATCCTGGAAATGTTCTTCAGGTGATAGAAAGCAGACCTTGTAATTGTCTTTAAATGCTTTTGCAATTTCAAGTCTGAATCCAGTACTACACCTAGACTTCGGGCCTGATCAGTGGTTACTAGCTGAAGCGACTCTCTCCTCTATCCAAAGATTATTAGTTCAGTTTTGTTTTTATTCAATTGAAGAAAACTATGGCACATCCAGGCATTGATTTCTTCTAAGCATTTCCTCAGTCAGGGGTGTCTTCTGTCTCCTTAATGTTGAGTTATCGTCATTCCTCCAGGCCACATGTGCTTGGAGCAGGTTACTGTTATTTGGAGTGCTTGGACTCCAGGTCCACTCAGAAGATCTATTGCCCAAGCCTTCATCTTCCATTAGAGGTCCCAGTATTCTGCTTCACTACTTCCACATTATTTTCTTTACATATTTACTAGTGTTGCACCGATACCGATACAAGTATAGTGCACTAAAATGGTGTTATCGGTATCGGCGAGTACCAACAAATAAGGTACCGATACCAATTTGAGAGCCAACAGATTATTCAGCTATTGTCCCCCATTGTTGTCTTCCACTGCAACAAAAGAACATTTTAAATAACGGATTGAAATTCTAAACTAGCCGTGGTGTCACTTCTAGGGATGGCATCTGGGCTGGAACTGGAAGTGTCTTCAGATCGTCGTTACTGGCTTTGAACTCTCAGACTTCGCTGCTTCTTTCCTCCCCTCACCGCCCCTCCTATTCTGCCTCGCCAGACAAGCCTCACGGTGCGCTACATATCCTTTTCTCTACCTGTTAAGATGTTAAACAGCCTTCGGTTTCCTGCTCCGACGGCTCTTTGATCCTTTGATGACCTGGTCATGCTAAAGAAAAAAAGATGCAAAGAGGCTGTCTTGAAAGGAGAGGATAAGGACTACGTCTCAAATAATACACCTCTGTAGATGGATTTGATAGAGCCGGGGAATGATGGGCGCTTTTTTTCCTCCTCCTCTACAACCTTTTGCTCTCTTTAGAGCTGCATTTGTGAAATGAATCCCCTGGCTGAGGAGGAGGAGGAGGAGGAGGAGGAAGAGGAGAGGTGTGAGACGTGTTTTAGATTTAGAGGCTCGCGGTGCTGGAGCCTGATTATAGCAGAGGCTGTTGTTTCCCCTGGCTGGGTTAAGAGTGAAGGGTTTTTATGGAGCATTTCTGCCCTTTAGGCAGATTTAGATAAAAACCTAAAGCTAACAGCCGCTATCACACCCAGTTTCAAACATCTAATGCCTGCTGCATCCTGGTGAAGGATTTGTGAAAGAAAATATCTTAAGCTTCCCGTGTTTCTTCACCAAACACACACAGAGGATGATGATGATGATGAGACAGCTTGTCAAATCTGCCACCTTTAACCTCGGATATCAGCCTTATTGCTTTCCTGTGTTACCCGGGCTGTGGATGCAGTGGGTGGTTAAGTTACCATCATTGCCTGAGAAGCGGCTGGAAGCGCGGATAAGGCAGCAACAGTATCTCTTCCATCTTAAGGAGCCTTGTGAGAGCTTCTGCTATAAACCAACTCGCCTCAGGAGGAGAGCGATCATCACGCACAGCCTCAACAGGCAGCTGCAGGCAGGTTAACTCTGCACTGATGGGCCCCCCACTCTGCTAATAGAGTCATTCATTCCCACTAATAAAACCCAAATCATCACACAAATGAGACTAAATAGGGAGACGGCAATTTGGTACATAAAAAATGGATTTCAGCCAAATAATAAAAGTCGTTAAAATAATTTGTTTGCGACAGGGCAAGGTAAAAATAATTCCACCACTTGAGTTAATGCTTTTTTCCTAAATGTCTGCAATTAAACTGGCAATTATGAGTTTATGTGATTGATTCCTGAAGGATAATAATTCATTCTCGATCCCCTGCTGAATTATAACAAACTGTTCACATCCGTTCATGAGCATAAAGAAGAAGAACAAAGTAAAAAATATGTTTATAGACCAGAGTTCAGGGTCAGGTCGGCCACAGGGAGGGTCAGGAGGATTCTGGCGCAGCCGGCCTGGCTCCGGTTAAAAGGTCTGGCAGGCAGAACGAAACCTTTGACCCCACGATACACAACAGCAAAGCTGTACAGCTGCCCTCACAGTGCTGTGTGATGCAATAAGATGCAAGCATGGGTCAGTTTGAAAAAAGGAAGGAAGGAAGGAAGGAAGGAACGAAGGAACGAATAAAGGAACAAAGGAAGGAAGAAAAAAGGGAACGAAGGAAGGAAGGAAGGAATGAAGGAACGAACAAAGGAAGGAACAAACGAAGGAACAAAGGAAGGAATGAAGGAAGGAACGAACGAAAAAAGAAAGGAAGCACAAAGGGAACGAAGGAAGGAAAGAACAAAGGAAGGAGGGAAGGAACGAAGGAACAAAGGAAGGAAGGAAAAAGGGAACAATGAAGGGAGGAAGGAAGGAAGGAACGAACGAAGGAGGGAACAAAGGAAGGAAGGAAGGAAGGAACGAACGAATGAACAAAGGAAGGAAGGAAAAAAGTGAATGAAGGAAGGAAAGAACAAAGGAAGAAGGAACGAATGAAGGAAAGAAGGAACAAAGGAGGGAAGGAAGGAGGAAAAAAAAGGAAGGAAGGAAGGAACGAAGGAGGGAACAAAGGAAGGAAGGAAGGAACAAAGACAGGAAGGAAGGAAGGAACGAACAAAGGCGGGAAGGAAGGAAGGAAGGAACGAATTACCAAAGGAAGGAAGGAAGGAAGGAAGGAAGGAAGGAAGGAAGGAAGGAAGGAAGGAAGGAAGGAAGGAAGGAAGGAAGCAAGGAAGGAAAAAAAAAACAATCCACTGGACTTTGTTTCCCAGTTTGAAGATGTTTTAATTCCCATCCAGGAAGCTTTTTCCATTCAAAATGTCAGAAATAGCGTTGAGTCTGAGGCTTATTAAGTGGACTAACGGGTCCGTCCCTTTGGAACAGGGGTCGTTTGGTCCCTAAGGGACGGACGCGTTCGTCTGTTTCAATCTGTAAGCTTTTTAAGCCATAACAACGCTTTGTTTTGGCTTAGATGTCGATAAATTGCAGGCTAATTGGCTGCTAGCTGTGTTGCAGGATGCTTTGTGTTCTGCTTATATAAGTAGTATAACAGCTTTATAAATATGTCATCTTGTGGTCTCCATTATGAATAAAAAATAAAAGGACTTTATTCATCTTGCATTGGAGAAATATACTTCTGCATTAAACGCATCCGCTTTGGGAGCAGAGGGCTGCCACTGTGGGGCGCCCAGGGAGCAGTGGGGGGTTGAGGATCTTACTCAGAGGGAAAGCAAAACGTCTTCAAACTTGGAAACAAAGTCCAGTGGATAGTTTTTTACCTTTTTTGGAATGACGCGTTCCTTTATAGATCCTGTGACCCAGATATGTTTGATTTATTATGCAGATTACAAATGTGTGTATTGTGTGATTTATCTGTTTTTTTTGTGTGGGTGTAAAAAGATGAGATTTCTTGGTGTCGCACTGAAGGCAGTGCCTTAATTACTTCACGAGGATGTAAATTGTACGGCCTCAATCATCATTGCTACTTTTCTTACATTATTAAATAATCTGAGGTCTGCAACAGCAAACAGTAAACAACAGCATCCATTTATCCCCAGGCAATTTTTATAGTTTTGTTTCTTTTTACTTAGTCACCAAATTACTGCTCCGTGCACAGAGGAAACTATTTCATACTTTGCTTTAGTCCCACCTGCAGATAGAGCAGCTTAAACTGGTTCTACCCTCAGCATCATCAACATTTAACTGCTGTTGGATTAATGAACTGTGACCTAAAGACCCAAAGTGGTGTCCTGTCTCATCTCTATTATGGTTTGGCTTTAAATTCTTCATTCACCTTTGGACAATTGGCAGACAAAGACAGTAAAAATAATTTTGTCAACATGTTAATATTGATTGTTTATGTTTTATACAGTAAGCACAAATGTTCTGAATCATTTCTAAAATATCTTATAAAAAATTGTGTCACTATCTGGTAAATTAAGTTTTTCAGGTGTTTTATTTTTCTACTATCCCATGCCCATAATTTACTTGTTTTTCATAATGATGAGGGCCATTAGGGGGCGGGGCTAAAAATACTTGCCGTTGCATTACTCCCACAGAGTCACACATGTCAGGTGGAATTTTAAAGGCACACTATGCAACATTTTTCAGTTAATTAATGTGTTCCATAACGTTTTGGATGATTAAATGAGTCATTTCAGGTCGAACAAAGGTATTCTGGGCCACCCTGGTGGTTTGTGGGGGAAATACCGCACTTGCAACTGCAGGAGCCCTCGGCCCGCACCCACAGGCTCAGAAGTCTCGCGAGAGTCGGTCTTGCTTTACGGTGAGAACTGCTACACACCCCCAGTTAAAAGCATGTTCGTTGCGAGCACAGTGGCGATCTTTGTGCAGTTATCATGGCGGAACCAGTGTGAAAACAGCGAAAGCCCATGTCGGAGCAGGCAAGAAAGAGGAAAAGGGCTCCGGACAGAGAGAGGAGTCGTACACGGGTGAACATCGGGCAAGCTTTTTCCGAATGGCGAGAGCTAAAATAAAAAGAAGGCTGCAAGGCTGACGCGGACCTCGCGTTTCTGCTGATGCGATTGTAAGTAACATTGGAATGGTTTCTCTCTCTCTGTGTGCATGTTCATACTTTCACTGTTAGTCATTCATTGCGTTCGCCTGTCTGCTAAGCTCAAAACAACCACGCCTGGCTTGACGGAGAAACCAGGAGAACAGCTGTGAATATTTACGACAGTGCACTTTTGCTTTCGCCCTCTGGGGGGAGCCTCGCTGGAAAATCAACACCGGTTGCATAGCATACCTTTAAATATAATTTTATTTGTTTAAACACCTATAAAACAAAAAGTATTTGTGAAAAAAAATCTTTTGAAACCTGTTTTAGCAATTTTAAAGCCCCATTTGAAAGGCGTGTGAATGAAACACCATGTGACTGTGTTTTGCCATTCCTATAAATAGATTAACATGAGCAGGTGTCTGTTGGGACCTGTTCGTGGCCCGTCGGGTTTAAGGAGTTAAAAGTACCATGAGCTTCAAACCAACCAGCAAAAGCAAATGCAGGAGGTTTAAAATTAAGCAGGGAGGAGGAAACGACTGGGAGAAGTTGGAGAAGAGGAAGGGTTATTATATGATGTACTGTTATCCCTGTTGTTTTTATTTGCCACCTTTCACAGGAGTTTATTATTGTATCCTCTGCAAAGCTGCTCCGGCACATATGGAGGCTGCCACTCAATGCTGCACCCAATAAAGCTTGTAGTGCTCTGTGTGAAGCTATGAATTTATTCCTTTCCACAAGTAGCTATTCATATTAAAACAGGCAACGCATATGAGGAAGAGAGAGAGAGAGAACATATTAAAGTCCCGCTGACGTCTCACACACCCACCCACAGACTGTGCCCACGCATCCGTCCAAGCATTCATCCACCCCGTGCTTTCTCCTTTCGTATCGCATGTAGCTCTGCGTTTATTAAACAGGGATTCTGCTGCAGCCAAATCCGGATAGAGACGGAGAACATCCCCCGACTGGAAAACAGAGAGAGAGAGAGCAGAACGCGGACAGTCCAGATGGAGCCTCGCTGGCCTTCTCGCTTCGTGTTGGGTGTGATGTGTGTGCGTCTGAGTGTGATCCATCACCCAATCTGCCAGCAAAGGCGGAGCTCGGCTTCATCTCTCACTAAAAACTGGCTCCCGGCTCCTCTAATTGGCCTGAACGTTCATGTCATCCTTCCATACAGTACTGTCAGATGCGGAGCTAGTCAAGCATGAGCCGCTACTCTGCCGTTTGCACTCAAACCTGATGTGAACTCCTCACGTTGGTGCAATTGGACCCTCCAGGGGCCAACGGTTGAAGTCTGTAGGGGGAATTAGAGCAGAGATCTCCTCCAGTAGTTTTCTCTCTACACTATCTTGGTTCAGCAGGTTCTTTCCTGTGTTTCTCATGTTTCTTGGTCGCCTCCTCCTTCCCCTTTTTGCTTCTTTCCATCTTCAGTCACTCATTCATTGTCTGCCACTGTATGTTTCTTTACATCCTTGATGTCAGCAATCCCTTAATCCTCTTCATCGCTGCATGCATTGGGGTTTCTCCCTGCATGAACACGACTCATTCAGCCTTTTTTTGGTCACATTTTGCAGCCATCTTCCTCCCATCCGGCCACATATCTGCCGTCAACTCATAGTCATGCCGTCACGCCTCTCTGACCTTTCTTCCCTCATCCACTGCTTTCCTCTCCATCAAAAACTGGTCCTTCATCCCCTCCATCTTCTGCTACTCCTCCTCCTCTGCTTAATTTTATGCCAGGTAACAGGGCTCCCTGTTTACTTTCCTTCAACAGGTAAAGCTCCTTTATTGATGTTTCTTTGTGGAGAGGGATAAGCAGGAACTCCAACATTCATGTCAGTATTTGCTTAATTATTCTGGCTCATATTTGGCCTTTAACAGACTCTGATACTGTTAGTATCCCCCGATAAGTGAAATGATCTATACTGTAAAGCCTCTTCACTCTGGTTTGTGCAGCCATCTCAGTTTAAGTAGAGTATTAAATGCCACTTAATTATATGATAATACTGAAAGAGCAAACATAGGTTGATTAACACACACAAGCACAAAGACACATGCTGAAACCTTAATAACGCTGAGACGCTGTTGAAATCCCTACAGAATAATAACTGGCATTCAGCTTCTGAATGTTCTCATATTAACGTGACTTCAATAAGGATGTTACTGAGTGTTAATGAGGATGAGAATTAATGCTTTCAGACTCCCTGACTGGCTGATAAAATGAAACGTTAGCTTCTCTCAGCACACAGAGGGAACGTTTCCACAGAAACAAACCATAGTGACAAGAAGGAATGCATCAGAGTTCCTGTAAATGAGGCTCAAACATCTCAAGGCTTGGAGGAAATAACGGAAAAGTAAATTAACCTGCAGAAATCTGTTTTGAGAACTTCTCTAAAAGTTCTGCTCAGTCCATCATCTGGAATCAGAAAGGATGGAGAACTGCAGACTTACCAGGACATGGACTTCCACTTGGACTGACCAGGTGGGCGAGGAGAACATTCAGACGACCGGCAGGAAGAAGAAAACCATAGCAACGATGGAAGAAAGTGTTCTGATCAGAAGAGATCGAATCAGAACTTTCTGTGAAAATATGCTGGTGGTGGCAGCATCATGCTGTGGGGACTGGTTCCTGCAGGGACTGGGAAGCTGCTGAGGGTTGAAGGGAAAATTGATGTGTTTGATTTGCTGGAACGTTGTGTCATTCACACTTCAAACGGTTGATTCTATTTCAGCTTCTTCAGTTAGTTTATCACTATAAGCTGATAAATTAAATAAAACATTATAGTTTTCATACCCTGAATGATAGTGAATCTAGACATCTGCGTAGAGGGAAGTCTGAAAGTCTCTGATGAGACTCTAGCACTGTGATATGGGGTCCCAGTAAGCGAAAGAGGAAAGTTTGAAGTAATTTAAGACAAAACGTTGGTCCTCCTACACACCTGCGGCTGGTTGTTTCATCACTGGGGAGTATTTGAGTGGCGGACTGTCACTACCTCAACGCCAGAGTGTAAGCCAGTTTTGGGTACTCTAGCTGAGTCTTTGTTTCTCTGAGTTCTAACGTTGTTTTTGTCTTTTGCCTTTTGGTAGGAAGTCATCCTGCATACTGAATTATTGGCCTTCTCCCCCCTGGAAGGATTTGTTTGAGCTTCACACTGAGCAGGGGGTTTATCTCCATACGTCCCGTTCAAGTACTCCTGGAAATCTAAGTTGCAGTCCGCTCCATTGCTCCTCAGGAACCAACCAAACCAAAACCTGTCCGCCCTCCAACGAGCCACTCTATCTCTGGAAAAACCCACACCAACTGGATACTAGGAAGAAACCTTTCTCCGCAAACGTGAGTCCAGTTTACCTCTGTTTTTGCAAGACATCATTTAAAGTTCCCACGGACACCTGAACTAACCTCTGTGAACTTCCCCTCTTACTTCCAGTTCCGGTTCACCAGCCCTCTGAGTTCACCTGAATCCAACCCATTTGGACTCCTAATAAACCTGCTAAACTTTTACTCTGGTTTCTCTGAGTGGCTTCCTGCATGTGGGTCAGATCTCTTTAAATCATCATGACAATCTAGTTCATTGAAAATGGCTGTTTTGTGAACCTAGAGAACTTAATCATATTTTCTTATGCAAGCACGTTCAATTTAACTCAGTTACCTCATAAAAGCAGGTATCCTGAAATTGAAAGTGAGGCGTTACCCAACGTCTCATCGTTTTTGTTATTTGCACACTGAGAAACAGATGAGACTTGTAGTTCAAGGAGCAGTTCAAGAACTAATCAAACGATATAGTCATAAAGCGGGACCCAGAATTCAAGATGAGACAGCCATTAGGAAAATTAAAAAAGTTTATTAAAACAAAAACAGAACAGAAGCGCGCTGCTGTGGAACTGCACATGAAAAAATCTCAATCTAGATAAGTCATTTTTTCTTAAAGTAAGTGCATTTATTCTTGGATTGAGGAGGTAAAAGAGACATTCTGCCAATAGAACAAGACAATTTACATTTAAAATAAGAAAAAAGCAATTGCATTGTCTTATTTCAAATACATATTATCTAATTATCTTAGAGTAAAAAACACTCATTCCATTGGCAAACAACCTAATTTTTTTTTAACCTCAAATTAAGGGTAAATACACTTAATTTAAGATATTTTTACTTACTTCTAGATGGTTTTTCCAGTGTGCGACCGCAGCGACTGCAGGTGTGTGACGCAACCCATCACTGATTCTGTGGAGAGAAACACAGGTAAGTAAACTCGATTATCTGAATGGAAGATGATAATTAGAGTGAGTCACTTACCTGGTTCAACAGTACAGACCACTCAGGAACGGACAGATGTGGGTTCCAGGAATACTTCAGAGCACGAAAGGCAGGTTCAGAGTCCTGTGCGTCAAGCATCCAGCTCAGACAGAAACACACAGGGAGGCAGAATACAGCAGGAGTCCAACCGAGGTTCAGGCGGGCAGATCAGGCAGGGACAGACAGGGCCAGTGGGTGAGAGGGAACGGAATCAGGAAAACAGTATCACCAGGGAAACACTAAAACGCTCTCACCAACTGGTTAGGAAAAATACCTCGCCTGAGGACACTGGCTTAAGAACAGACTCCTCACTGGAACAGGAGAAAGATCATTGGAACTGACTGTAATCAACCAAACCAACTTACCAGAGAAACAGAAATCAAACTGCAAACAAACAGCAAAGAAACAATGATCAGCCATGATAGCTGGAATTGAGCCCAATATAAGGGAAACTGGCCGGTGGGTGAGATGAGTGATAATTGGGAGCTGGAGAGAGTTAAGCAGGTGAAAGGCATGAGTAATTTCGATGAGCTATCCGGGCAGATCATGACAGATATTGGATATGAGAAATTTAGCTCCCTGAACTAATCTGCACTTTATAGAATGGAAACGTTCATTTCAGTTCTAAGCTGCTGCTCATTTACTGTGTAAAAGCTGTACAAAATGTAATGTTTTGCATACACTGTGTATAAAAAATTACAAAAAAAATTGTCTAAGTCAAATCAGCCTTCTGGTATTAATGGAAATAAGTAAAAAGTTATTTAATTAAGTGTATTTTGTCAGGACTCCTGTCTATGTGTTTGTGTTTCTGTGTTTGTCTCCATTCCTCCACCAGGAGGCGCCTGGTTCTGGTCCGCCTCCTCACACACCTGCTGATGGTTTCCTCATTAACTGAGTGTTCTTAAGCTGCTGACTGCCACTACCTCGACGCCAGAGTGTTTGCAAGTTTTGGGAAGTCATCCTGCAAACTGGATTTTTCGGAACTTCTCTCCCTGGAAGGATCAACAGAGCTTCAAGCTGAGCTGGGGTTACAAACAGGAGGTTTGGACCCACTTTCCCAAGAGATCGTTTGAGCTTCACACTGAGAAAAGGATTCATCTCCACTACGACCTGTTCAAGTACTGCAGGAAATCTGAGTGGCAGTCAGCTTCTCCGTTCACCTACAAACAACCACATTCTGGGTAAACCCTGTTCCGCCCTCCACCGAATCAGACAAACACTGGAACAACCGCATACAGACTGGAGTCAAAGATTCAACAACTTCTCTGGAAACGTGAGTCAGCAACCAGGTCTTCTTCTCCGAGTTCACGAATCAAATTTCCCACTGAGCCTGAACTAATCGCTGTGTCTTCCCCTCACTTTACAGTTCCAGTTGAGCAGCATTTGGGTCTGTACTTTAGTAAAATCATGACATATTTAACCTTAATTTGAGTAGGTAACTAAAAAGATTTACCAATGGAGTGAGATTTTTTACTCTTAAAATAAGATAATTGGATAATATTCACTCTAAATAAGACAAGACAACAGTTTTTTTTTTCTTATTTTAAATGTAAATTGTCTTGTTCCATTGGCAAAGTGTCTCACTTACCTCCTCAATTCAAGAAAAAAGGAATTGATTTGAGGGAAAAAAAAATCTGTTTGCTGTGTGTTGTTTTGTGCATATTGTCATAAATAGAACAGACAATGTAAAACTGATTGAGCTGTGTTTAGGAAAGTTGACAAAATTTTAATGGACAACACTGAGCATGGTTCTGTTGGATGCTCCTTCCTGTTAAAAGGGAGTTTTTCTTCTCCACTGTCACTACAAACATGCTTGTTTTGAGGGATTGCGAAAGACCAGATCATCTCACCGGATGATCTGGTTGAAATGTTTCTGTAACGTGATCTGAGATGTCATCATTTGAATAAACTGAATTGAATTGTAGGTTGCTGCAAAAGCAAAAGGCTTGTGTGTAACCAATGTAAATCCAAGACATTTTTTAAATCTTTTTCATTTTAGAAGTGTTCTTCAGAGTCTGGACAAACCGTACTGAGACCCCACTGCTGTTTACTTATGTCGGCTGGTTTATGGGCAGGTATGAAAGCCCTGACAGAACCGCACATGACCAGAGACTGAGACTCCAGCCTGTTTCTAGAGCAGCTCTATTTTCTGCAATAATTCTTCTTTCTGATTGGCCAACCACTGACTAAGGAGGATGGAATATTTACCTTTACAGAGACAATTCTTCTTCATACCCCCACATTTCAGTTTCATGTTACGGTCGCCCCCTCCAGCAGCTCTATTGTTCAGAATAGATGCAATTCTCTCCCAAACTGTAGCCTTCAAGCTAAATTCAGTTATTAAACTGTCGTGGACTGGAGCACACTCAGCAGCTGAAGCAGACAATAGTGTAATCAGCAGTGAACCGAGGGGGCACACAATCCTTTTCCTGAGGAAACAGGCTGGGGGAGGAGGGGGGATATGAAGGATGCTACCTGGAAACCTGCCTGACAGTTGTTTCTCTCTGTCCTCTTCCTTGCTGGCAGCACTCAGCAATATTAATCAAAGTCTGATTCCTGCTCAATTATTCTCAGAAACAACCACCAAATAACAGCCTTGAGCAGAAAAATATAAACTTATACATTAAAGAGATTGCCTAAAAGACATCTGTATACTCCGCCCCAGAAAATATTCCTCCCTTTTAGGCCTCGTACACATTTGTCATGGTGGTGATGCGGCAGAAAGAGGCAGTTCTCAGTAATTCAAGGACCTTAGCATCCAGACATCATGCAAACTAACATTAGCTGAACTAGACGGAGCACTTCATGACTACTAGCCTTGAGAGTCGGTTCTGATTCATGCTAAAACGTAAACACTGTTATTTTAATGCTTTCTGTAGGGCATTGGTTCCACAATTGGGTGCTCACAGATCAATGGCAAATTTCTTCTGAATGAAGCCAAAATTGGAGGCTTCTGTGGTTTGTTAGAGTTTTAACCTTCACAGGTTTGTTTACTTCATGGTTTTTACTAGAAAGGTTGATCAACTCAGGCTTAAATGACTTTGGATCGTCTTGTTGAAACGTTTCTAGTCAAGGTAAAAAAAAGTTTACAAGAGGTTATAATTTTATGCTGTAGGAATTTTAAAGGCCACAGCCTCAGAAAAACATCTGAGGAGGCCTCAGTCTGTGCTCAACACCAATAATTTCGATTTTTTTTCCCCCTTCCTGCTCATTTACTTTTGTTTTGAGTTTTGAGTTAGTGTTTTTTTATCCTCTTTCACGCTGCTCGTGTCCCGCCTCAAAGTGCAACATCATCGGATCTGTTGCTTTGAGAAATCAGATTTGCGGTCGCATTTAACTGTATAAAGAGCAGCCCTCAGAGAATATTAACAGGCAGCTACTTCGAATTTTGTTTAAAAATTAGGACACAAGTTGGTTTAAAAAAATTAGAGAGTCACTGAACAATGTGTTGGTTAAACATACAGAGCTTTATCAGCTAAAAATGGCAACAGATTGTAAGTTTATACAAGTTAGTAATATAACGCAAGACGCTTGAAAAAACATTGTTTGTTCTTCTTTACTAGTTAAAAGAGAAGGCTTGGTTTCTCAGAGGACCATGACTCCCAGCTACAGGTTAAAATTAACATGTTTTCTTATTGTATAGATAGAATCAGACTGCAGAGCTTCTACATATGAAATTCTGTTTCTGGCATCATTATATTAGTAAAGAGGTTCATAAACCTTTTTAAACAGAGCACAGAGAGAAGTAGGGAGAGCTGCAGATTTAAAGGTAAAACAGATTTACTGGGATATGCAACATGCAATAAAATATATCTCCAACTTTACCAGAAAGTTTACAAGAAAAATATGTTTTGCTATATTTAAAATGAAGCATATCCATATTTTTCTGAATGGATGGATGGAATTGAAATTGTGCTTTCAAAGAATTCATGATTTATTGATTTAGGTATCAGAATTGGCGGTTATTTGTTATTATTTTATACATTAATGTTTTTGGGCCCTGTATATGTAATGCACTAAAAGGAATCTTTCTAACTATCTATACATATAAATATCAGTGTATTGTGGTTCTCTTGTGTTCTCATCAATACGAAAGCATTAAATGAATATACGTTTGAGCTAATTTTTTGGAAAATACAAAACAATGAAACTAAAATGAGAAAAAGCACATAAATCATAATGTTAGAGATTGGACTAACTGCAGAACTAATACTGCAGAATGAGAGAATAGTGATGGAATGATGAAAAGGGGTCCTTTATGTCCTCCAGCAGTCTAAGCCTATAGAATAGAATTAAATTGTATTGTCATTACATTGTCACAAGTACAAAGCAACGTAATTCACTCTCTGCATTTATCCCATTCCTTTGGGGAGTAGTGGGCTGCCATTGTGCGGCACCAGGGGAGCAGTGTGCGGTTAAGGGTCAATATAGGGCATAAATCAAAATTACCTGCGACAAGCTCACTGCAACACACTGCTGCGGGAGTACAACCAGCTCTTTACCCAGCGACTAAGTACACATCAGTGGTTTTAAATTTTGTATATTTTTATATACCAAAATATTCCTTATTTTTTACAACTGAATTCAAAAATACTTTATGAAGCTTAAAGGGAAATTACGATCTCCTTGAACTGTGATAAGAGTGGAAAAGAGGGAGGGAGGGAGCCAAGGCCATATCGTTCACCCCTAACTGGCATTATGAGTTGGTATAAAGATGGGTCCATTCAGTAAAGCTTAGGGTCCACCATGATGGAGGCAGAATGTTCTGTTTGCTCCGGTTATTTATCCAGCTTTCATCTCTTCCCCCTCTGCACATCCCTGTGCTCTGGCATGTTATTAAAAACAAACAGCTCGATTCTCTTTAGATTACCACCATCTTTGGGGTTGCTCGACCTCCCGTCCAGATAGAACCCACAGAAATCAACCACAGTCCACGACCAGGAACCAGGTCAGGATGATATGAACCTTACAAACCACTAATGCTTATTTGTCATAAAAGGAGACAAAGTGCAATGTGGTGATTTGTCACAACTTTGGGTCTGAAATACAAGATTAAATTAACTCAATCTGTATGCTGTTAAATTATTATTAGGCATGTGAAAAACTTATATCACGTAATTCAATTCAATAATCTAGTTTATTGATATAGCGCCAATTCACAACACGTCATCTCCCTGTCTACTTTTGAGGTTAGGCTTTAAACTTTCCTTTTTGATAACGCTTATAATTAGAGTGGCTCAGGTTATCCTGAGCTATCTCTATAGTTATGCTGCTATAGTCTTGGACTGCTGGAGGACATAGGGACCCCTATTTCATCATTATGCTCCATTCTATTCTCCCACTCTGCAGAATCTACTAGTTCAATCTCCAACAATATACTCTCTACTCTTTCTCATAGTAGCCTAATTTGGTCTGTTCCTGTTTTGCTGTGACACTTGTTCAGTGTAGTCCTATTTCTCTGACTGTGACTGGCTGGATGTGCTCTCTTCATCCTCTGACATTGGAGCTGGCTCGGAGCTCGTCTGCCTGGCTGTATGTTTCCGCTACAGGGTTGCCTTTTGTATCTCTGCTTCGGTCTCCTTGAACCCCAGTCGGCCTCAGCAGATGGCCGCTCACCCTGAGCCTGGTTCTACTGTCGGTTTCCTCCGGTTAAAAGGGAGTTTTTCCTCTCCACTGTTGCTACAAGCATGCTTAGTGTGAGGGATTGCCTCTGAGTCAACGAGTCGATGCAATCAACTGGTTTTTGAATCAATTTGACTTTGAATCAATTTGACTGGATGATCTGGTGAACTGTAAAGTGCCTTGTTGTGAATTGGCAGTAAAGGTCAAAGGTTGTTTGAATCTCAGACATTTAGTTTGTGGTATCAACAAGTGCATAAGATTAAAGACAAGTTTTTATCCGAAGAGCAGACACAAGGTAAAGCCCATAAAATGTCCCCATGATAATGAAGTTAATGCAAGGATGAGACGTTTCATTGGAAGAAAATGAATAATAAAACCTTTGCTCTCCAAGACAAACAGAAGGGTTTATGATTAAGTTCCCCAAAAGGAAGGCAGACAAAGACCAGGAGTTCTGGACCGGTCATGACAGGAACCAACATGGAGGAGAAGAGTCATGATCCAGTTAGCTAACAATCAGAAGACCCAGCTTGTAGAAAATGTGAGACCAAACATGACAGTGAACCCGACTGGCTAAGAATCAAGGTCTGTCAAGGCGTGGGTCTAGTCAAAGCCCAAGTCTTGATCTTATTGACCAGACTAAACATGCAGGCATGTACTTATCTATTTCCTCAGATAGAAAACTGAAAACAGATGCTTTTTTTCGGTGTTGTTAAACCTTAGGATAACACCTCTGATTTGCAAACTTTTCTTCCTAAAAGAGTCAATATTTAACAGGATGTCTGGTTTTCACCCCAATGTAGCTCATTAGTCTTATTTGAGTAAAACTACTTCAAATCAGTGGAATAGATTGTCATCATTTGATGATAAGTTAAAATGTATTCTGAAAAACCTTTTTCATTTTGGAGTTTTCAGCCAGTCTTAGTTGTTGTTAAAAATGACAGATTTCAGCTGTTCATCTATGAGAGAATTACCTCTTGATGAATTGAAGTATGACTGGGCGGCTAATGGAAGAATGTGATTCTCCAGTCTCCACTTTGGGCCTGCACTGCCTGTTCTTTATGCATTAGGCCAGAGCACTCAGGACAGCTCAAGCTAATTCTTTCCCTGAAGAAAGTAATTAGAGCGGCGTACTCATCTAATGCTCAGAGGAGGCCGAGCGTCAGTAGGTGGCTGAGAGAATTAGAGTTGGGGAGGTTGGGGGCAAGGAAGGAACACAGAGAGCAGAAACTGATGCTTTTTTAGCGCCAAGCATCTCTAAAAGCCATTGTATCCGCGCCCAAGGATGAGTGGTAAGGTTTATCGGCTGGTTCTGGATAATAAGAGGGAATTATTTAGCTAGTAGCAAAGGGACACAATGGAGGGTTAAAGAGCAGAACATCTGTGTCCGCTCAGGGCAGATCTATTCAGTGTCAAACATTTTGGGATTCTACTTTCTGATTTTTACGTCCATAACGTTGGATATGCGTTAACCTCCCAGTCCAAAGGGCGGTTTAAACGATTTCATGCTGGTTTATTGACAGGATACTTGACACAGACATGGTAGCTAGGAGCTGTCCAGTGGAAACAAGGAGGAACAAGTAAGTATGGCGTTCGGTGCACATTCACCACATAATGATTATGAACAGAAAAGCTAGTAACAAATCATTTTTGGCCAGATGCAGTCCTTCTACAGTTATGAATTATCAAAAGGTACTCTGAAAGTTACTGACATTTAACAAACTGCTTTTTTCAGAATAGTATGTGTCAGAGAGCCTCCCAACCCATCAATCCCTGGTTTAGTAGTATAAGCCTGGCTACTAATTTCTTTAATCCGAAAATGAACTCCTCCTCAAAAACGGAATATACTGTATATATACGGTATATATAAATATATTTACAATTTTGTTATTGATTACAGACGTTGTTAAAAACCTAAGTGAACAAAATCAATCTAAGTTATTGTTATATTTTTATTGATTTAAGCTTAATACATTATAGCACAGTATTTTGTCAGTACAGTATTTAATTGCTTTTCTTTTAACTCTTCACTAATATGTTATTCTTATACATTTTTCTATAATCTTTTTGCTGCTGCAACACCAGGATTTCCCCCTAGTGGGACAATATAGGTATTTTCTATTCTATTCTATTCTATTCTATACTATTCTATTCTATTCTATTCTATTCTATTCATTTGTGTTACAAGGACAGACCAGTAACGGGTACAGTGATGAAAAAGTGATGGACTAGAGACGGACCCATGACAGGAGGAGAGATGGGACCGAAGACAGACCCGAGACAGACGAGAGATGGGACCAGTGACAGGAACCTTGACTGACCGGTGACGGGACCCATGATGGACCGGTGACTGCAATGGTGATGGACCAGTTATGGGACCAGTGATGGGACCGTTGATTGGACTCATGATTGGGCAAGACGTACCAGTGACAGACCAGTTACAGGACCGATGACGGAAGGGTGACGGACTGGAAAACAACCTCTGATGGACCCGTGATGGAGCAGTAACAGGACCTGTGATGGGACCAGTGATGGACCGAAGATGGAGACAGACGAGAAATGGAACAAGTGACGTACCAGTGACAGACCAGATACGGACCAGAAAAAATAGTAGAACTTCAGATCCCAGCATTCATAGCTTTGGATACTTGAGTTTGACCCAAACCCTGAGAAAAAGACTGTTGCTGAAACCTGGTTCCTTTCTCCTGTTGATGTACAGCTTCTCTTGTGTCCAAGAAGATCCACTACCCTGAATCTGTTCAGCTTAAGTCAGTTCAATAATTAGTATTTCACATTTCACACTTAGCCTTGTTTTTCAGCTTGCAAAGCCCTGGCCACACACACTATTTGCCTAACAGGCTTAAACCCATTGCTTGCCTTGTTAAGGGACTGGGAATTATTCAATTCCTGTGAATTACAGTTTGTTCTTTGCTTTGATTGGGAAGGCCTGGCTTAGATACACCCCTTCATTCATTAATGCTACAGGGCGGCTCTTGAAAAAAGGTATCTTCTGCAGATTGAAAGTGTTTGGCTATTGATCACATATATTTAGGTAGTGCACAGATTTGGTCATTTAATTATAAATACCTCAGTTAATTAATAAAAGCCCTTGTGGATTTAATAGCTATCTATAGCCAAACCAGGTTATTAATTTCCAACTCCTGAGGGGCCGCTACACTAATTTTAGGCATGAGGTGTTTCCCTGAAAGAAGGCTGGAGGATTATTTACCCAAATCCTGTCCAATCTTCAGAGGGTAGGACATAGATTTAAAAACAATCCCTGAAGTAACAAACAGAGAAGGTTTGCTCAGTTTTGTATTTTATAAAAATAAATGTAGATATTTTAGTCCTCATTTATTTCTTGATTGCATTATCATATCAAAATCAGTAATTTATAAAGCTGAGCTACAAATAAGCACTTGGTCTTATAAATGAAGCAATGAATGAACCAAATGAAAAGAGAAATTAAGACATCAACAGACATATTTTCTCTATAAAACCTCTTAAAGAGGAAAAGCAGACCATCTGCTCCAGTGTCAAAGTAAAATAAAACAGTCATGAGGCAAGAGAAAAAATACAAAACCCCAGATTTTCAGTCACGGACAGAAACAAGCAGAAACTGGCCTTGACTTGATCAACACATCAATGCTCCTTTTGTTCCTCGTCGCTTCATTTGCCAGACAAAGCAACACGGTCTCCGGGGGTCGTTACCAGACCTGTCTGAATCGACGGCCGGCCTCAGTTTGGACCCGCTGTGACCACAGTCTGATTCAGTTACAGCAGAGAGGCGCGGAGCTGCAGGTGGTGGAGAGGCCTGTTCTCAAAATCACACACTGACACCTACAGTCACTGCATTAACACAACCCAAGGATGGCAGCTACATGGTCTCCTGGTTGCGTCTACCTCAGCGGCGCCATAATAAATAGGTGGCAAGACAAGCAGAGGGGCAGCTACCTGCGAGGCGGGTCAAACGCTGAAGCGCAGTCATGCCGTCAGCGGCGTTGGCCTCATTCATCTCGCTAAAACATGCATGACTAGTGTTTTACTCTATAAATACCAGCGTGCTGTCAAACTGTCAGCTGGATTAGCTGGTGTGGAGTGCATGAGTCGGCCCCAGGGCAGCCCAGGGGTCCAGCGGGTAAACTAACCGCTCACTTATACCTTAAGCTTGGAATGAACCAGATTCATCTGACTTCTATTTTGTAAGGCAGATATTTCAAAAACACAGAGTCCTGTTTGGTGCATGAAGGAATATGTCAGTTACAGCACAATAACAGCAACAACAAAATGATGTAAGGTAGCGAGTACATGCTGGGTCTTAGAAGTAGGAAACAGAAGCAGATCAAACGGACTCTCCGAGGGTTTTCTTAACAGCATGGCAGTGACGTTCAGATCAACTGGAACGTGTCAATCTCTAGGATGAACCATTAAAGTCATTTCTAAATTCATCCAACTTTGAAATAATAGGAAAAAAATGGCCTTTGATCACATTTAGACATGCTGCATTTTTTTAGTGGTGTCAAAAAGAAGCTTCTTTTCAGAATATCTAAAGTCAAGGTGACGTTTTAGGAACAAACCCACTGTGTTTGTCAGTTTGGTTGATTATGACCCTCAGGTCAGTTTCTCTCAGGAACAACCAACTGCTATTGTTCGTTATGATCAGACTGTGATCCACTGCTAAACTTAAGAAAAGTTAGGTGGAGGGAAAAACACTGTGAAAGGACAGTGTTTCCTTCAAACTAGAATGTGAACAAAACTTACACAGTGTGGCAGCTGGAGTCAGTGCTTCAAGAGCCTTCAGATGTACCCATGGACATCATCTTAACAGGAATAAGAAGTTTATTGTGTGTCACCTTGAAGCTTATTGTCTCTTTTATGCTTTATATGCTGATGCTGAGTGCTTTTCACTGCACCGCACTGCTTCAAGGATCGTCTTGGCTTAATTCCACCATGAAAAACCTTTGCCAAAACTTTGAATCAGTATGACTGGATGATCTGGTGAATTGTAAAGTGCCTTGAGATGACATGTGTTGTGAATTATAAATAAACTGAATTGAATTGCCACAGAAAAGCAAAAGGATCTGTTCACCGTATACGTAGAGCCAGCATTGACTGTTGCAGCGCAGAAATTACGGGCGCCATCTTGGGGAGGTCAACTTGCCACCCTAACCTGCTGCTTTAAGCAGAACAGAAGAAGGATGCCTCAGCACTGCAGCGTATTTTTGTTTAAATCGACAGACTGCTGACATCAGGGCGCGAGGGATAACTTTGTGAAGGCATCAGAGCTTTGTAAGACATTACTAAATAAACAGCATATATACACTAGATAGAATAAAAACGTCCTTTATTGTCCCACAATAGATAAATTGTGGTGATACAGCAGTCAAAGATTACAACAAAAGTGGTCACATTAATGTGGGCCTTAAAAAGTGTAGAAAAATAATACAATAAGTGACAGAGTTAAAAATGATATCCAATCAAGTTTTATAAACACACAGAGTTAATGATTTGCACTGGTTCTGGTACAGGTCCGGGACTCGATTCAAAGAGTTCTCTGCAGAGAGGGATAGTTTGGTTAGCCAGGTAGCTATGATGTCTTGACAGAGTTTGATTCTGAGTTGTACCTGATGAGGTTCAGACTGATCGGTGGAGAGAGGGAACCGGTTGAGTCCAGAGACTGAGGGTTCAGCAGAGAGTTTAGCAGCGGCAGAGCTTAGCTTCAGGCTAGCGAGGTTCAGACCTTGAGTTGTTCTCCAAGTTCTCTCCTGAGAACAAGCAGGGAGATTTAGACTGAGGATCTTCAGGTTTGGCTTCTCAGAGCAGGCAGGCAAGTTTCCAAACATGAGCTCCTCCAGAGCTCGATCAGGTTTTCCTAAGAAGCAGAGAAGACAGAGGCAGGTTAGAATCAGGGTTACTCTCCAGAGCAGACAGAGATTCTATGTGCAGACTGAGGCTCAGGTTCTGCTAACCAAAACTGGTCAACACTCCGACGCTGAAAGGAAGTCAAGCCGCTGCTTAAGTAGCTGGTCTCCTGATGAGATGAATCAGCCTCAGGTGTGCAGGTGGCTTCAGCTCAGGAGACCCAGGGTGCTCTCTGCTGGAGAAAGGTGGCAGATCTCCAGATCCCAACAAACCACAGTTGACCAAAGTGCTGTAAAGAAAAACATAAAAAAAACAGTAAATATAAAAAGATAAAACAGCTAAAACATGGATGAAAATAACAGTCACATAAAATATAAATTATATATAAATTATATATAAATAATAAAAAAAATAAATAAATACTGTACTGTACAGTGTTTTAAAAAAAATATAAATACTGAAGAATAGATAATCAATATACAGCTGTGGGCATTTTTATAGTATTTTATAGTATTTTTAAAATATAGTTTATATTATATATATATATATATATATATATATATATATATATATATATATATATATATATATATATATATATATATATATATATATATATATATATATATATATATATATATATATATATATATATATATATATATATACATAGAGTGAGAGATATGTGTATGTATATTTCTGCATGCCTGTATAAATATGTTTATAGTAATAAAATTGTATCTAAAATGTATGAGTGGCTGTGCTTTGCAACATACCTGCATCCTATCAATTATAATCCATTCAATTAAGTTTATTTCCATAGCGCCAATTCACAACACATGATCATACAGTCTAATTGATTCAGTTTTCTATCTAAGGAAAACAAGATGATTGCATCGACTCATTCACTCGAATGCAATTCTTCCCACTAAGCATGCTTGTAGCAACAGTGGAGAGGAAAAACTCCCTTTTAACAGGAGGAAACATCCAGCAGAACGAGGGTCAGTGTGAGCGGCCATCTGCTGAGGCCAACTGGGGTTCAAGGAGACAGAAGCAGAGATACAAAAAGAGAGCTGTAAAACACACAGCCAGGCAGATAAGCTCCGAGCCAGCTCCCATGTCAGAGGATGAAGAGAGCACATCCAGCCAGTCACAGTCAGAGAAACAGGACTACACTGGGAAAACAGGCCGATCTCTAGCATCTATAAACAAAGATGTTGATGGCAGCAGCACAGCTGATAATACTCTCCAGGATGGAGTCACATCCAAACAGGAACAGAAAAGGCAAAGCTAATATGAGAAAAAGCAGAGAGAGCATAAAGTTAGAGATTGAACTAACAGATTCTGCAGAGTGGGAGAATAGACATAGAAATAGGGGTGCTATATCCAGAAGTTGAAGCCTATAGCAGCATAACAATAGAGATAGCTCAGGGTGAACTGAGCCACTCTAACTATAAGCTTCATCAAAAGGAAAGTAGTAGTTGGTTCCACAGGAAAGTATAATGTTCTTGCCTCAAATTATCTAAAAACTTACTTTTATAGAACAATGGCAACAGAAAAGAGGCTTGCTGGGACAGCAAGATCCGGTGCATGCTGGGACAGCTGTCAATCAAGAGAATGAACAAGTCTCCTATATATAGGTATTGAGAGAGGGGCGAGAACAACATCTAGGGACTTTGTCTGTTCTTGGTCGTGTGTTCTTGTGAACTGGAACAGTGCTAGGGCTAATGGCGTTTCAATGCACAAGTACACATGTTGAAAACTGACCATGCTCTGCTAAAGGCAATGCAAGCATGAGCGGATGTTTGCATTGCCTGCTTTGCCGTTGCTCTTTGAAATGCAGTCTATTGTCATCAGTGAAGTTGTCAAAACTCTCCTATTCAATGGCTCTGGACAGAATATGGACCAACTATGGGCAAGGAAAACACTTCTAGATTATTTTTTAGTTCATGTGTCATACTTTCACTTTCAGATTTCTATTGTTTTTGAGTAATTGTAAACCAGAATCCTCCTCATGACCAGAAATAAATCCTAGACTTATATCACACTGGTGGATGGACAGATTGATTTTATAAATGAAATTAAATATTTTATATAAATATTGATGTTAGTTTATTTAATTGAAAAGCAACTGGAAACAAACATTCAGTCAAATTCACTCGGAGTAGTGTCTGTTAGTCGCATGCTGTCAACACATCCCCAAAGAGGCGGACAAACACTGGCCTTCAGTGTTTGGACCCAACTGCAAAAATCAATACAGTCTGATCAATCCTCCAGTCGCTGTAGAGAGAATGCCACTGGTGGCAGGATTTTGTTTAAAAGCCCTTTTTCCTCATGTTTTACTGTTTGTCTCTTTTTAATTCCCCTCTTCCTCCATCACTGTTGAAGCTTTTTCTAGCCTCCGCCAAAAGCTGCATCTATCAAAGCAGTCGAGCCACCACAGCCAATTGATTCCCTAATCGAATATCATTATTACCAGCAATTAATGTGCACTATAACCAGTTAAAATACGCTAATGAACCAGTGTTAGCTTCAGTGTGGGAGTCTGGTGGCAAACAGCCCGATTCTCTGTAGGCTGAGATGTTTGGGAGCTCCCATTAATCACTTTGCCATCGTCATTTACAACCAGCAATCACAGAAGCAACATCCACCTGTTTGTATCTGTTGCTCAGTCAGCAGATGGCCCACCCTAGGCGTGGTGCTGGCTAATTACTGCTGATTTGTCTACAAATACCAACAAGCTTTTTTTCTTCCTTTTATGTTAATGAACTTTTTATTATTTAAAGAGGGTTTGAAGTTCATACAATCAGACAGAGGGGTCCTGAAACTAGGTTTGGAGGAAACATCAGAAGCCTTTTCAGATTCTCCTAGATTAAAAGATTCAGGCTCCTAAATTACAGCTCAAAGGATTAAAGTCAGAGATTCTTTAAATATGAAGGAAACCTTTTCAAGCCACATTAAGCAGAGTGAAGACAAATTAAAAGTACTATTTAAGGATTTTCTGTAATAAAGCAATACAAAGTCATACAAGAAGATAATAAACTGGGGAGTAAAATACAGTCTCTCCAAAGTGTGGCATGCATTTGAATCTACCCTCCTGAGTGGCTATTCACCAGAGTTAATCGACAATATTTGTGTGATAGGGTGAACCAGGAAGTAGGAAGTTGGGGGGCGGAGCTTAGTCTTTAAAAGCCAGAGGGAGGCAAAGCTGGGCCTTTCACTCAGCTACTCCACATGGGTGTAGAGGGCAACTGGCAGCCATTACACTTGAGCTTTTAAGCCAAATCTGGGTTTGGTGCACAGACAAGAAGGTCCAAGCAATAGTACCAGTCAGCATTCTTGGGAAAGATCTTGCTGAAAGATCCTATCACCTGCTGGCCTCCAGAACTAGGAGAGTTCTTTTGTTGGATTTTAACAAAGTGATGATTCTGATGCTGCTGAGTCGCCATCCACTGTTTTTTCCCTTGGTCAAAGTGTAGGCTTTACATTAGTTGTTTGGGCTTGTATAGACGTTTTGAACTGTGTCAAATTGGTTTGACTTGGGGGCATCTTTGCATGTTTTGTTTGGTTTTTGTTTTGGGCTTTTGTTGGCCATGTCATATTGATTTTATTGGTGTTTTCTAACTGTGTATTTATTATTGATATTTGTACGACCCCAATTCAGCCGATTGTACTCTTTTCCTGTTTTAGAAACAGCCCACCAATGAACTGTTTTGTCATATTTGATATTTTTATATAAGATTTTAGAAAATTAATAATGATGCTTTTATAGGTCTACAAATAAACATACAAATATTTTGCCACTATTTAAGTCTTTACACTTTATTTTACACTTGGTCACAATTGGCGTTGCTGGTAGGACCAGAGACTTTGGTAGCCCATAGTTGTTTGATAAAAGGGAAAAAACAGTGGTTGGTATCTACAATCAAGATCGACGGAGGCTCGTCTTCAGGACACTTGGTGCTGATCGGAGTCTAAAGTAATGGAGGACATTCAAGCCATCTTGGACCAGGTACGACAGCTTCAGGCTGAAAATGAACAGTTAAGGTCACAGATGGCTAATCAAAGTACTCTGCCACAAACGGCAGAGTCCAATGACTCAAATGCTTCGACATCAGCAAATGTCAATGTACCTCCTGCATCTTTGTCTGTGCCAGCTCAGTTCTTGTACATACCAAGAGAACGTAAATGCCCCAGATTTTCTGGTAAATTGTCTGTTGATTTAATAACTGTTGAAAAATGGATTGAAGAGGCCCGCAGGTGCTTAATGGTCAGGCGCATGTCACAAGCAGAGCAGCTTCTCTTCCTATATGATCACTTAGAGGGGAGTGCTAAGGCAGAGATTGATTTTCATAGTACATCTGAAAAGGATACACCAGAAAAAATATTTAGCATCCTTAGTGAAAACTAGTTGCTCCCAGTCCTATGTTTCAGCACAGCTTCAATTTTTTCAGCGCACTCAGAAAGAGGGGGAATCTCTTAGAGATTATTCTCATTCGTTAAAGGCACTCATGGATGTGGTTATTCTTAAAACACCAGGGGGTATCCCTAATTCTGACCAAATCTTACGTGACCAATTTATAGAACAACTACATGATGATATGTTAAGAAGGGAACTCAAACGTAACATTAGCCAAGATCCAGCTATGTCCTTTTCTGTACTGCGTACTGTTGCTATTAAATGGGCAGAGGAGAGCAGAAATGTGAATAAACATAGGGCACGAGCATTTTCCTGTGATATGTACTCTGACCTGGGGAATATAGTGGCAGAGACTAATGTGATGTCAGTACAACCTTCCACTGGATTCAAGGAAATTAAGGACTGTCTTTTGAAACAACAAGAACAGCTGGATGTTATAATGAAGCATATAGGCCTCTCTACTCCATCCACAATTCCCCAAGCCCCACACAGAGGGCAAAAAGAGATTAAACCATATCGCTTTGAACCCAGTGGTAAACCAATCTGTTTGCGCTGTAATAAGTCTGGACACATAGCACGGTTCTGTAGGACTCAAATACAATCTACCAATTCTAACAGAAATTCAGGACCTCAAGCTACAGTGCAAAGTAATGATGCAGTAGAAACCCAGTCTTGGCCACAGGAAAACTAGCGCCCTCTGGTGTGGAGAGCCAAACACCTGGAGGGGAGAGCTCAGGCTCAAGTAACCAAGAGGTTAAAGCACCTGAACTGATGAGTGATTGTCCTGTAGTGGAGGTTAATCTGGGTGGTTTAAATGTACCATGTCTACTTGACACAGGGTCAATGGTCTCCACTATTACAGAAGACTTCTTTATTGAACATTTTCAGTCAAAGGGTGAGGACAAGTTGCGTCAGTGCAATTGGTTACAGTTAAAAGCTGCAAATGGGTTAGGTATCCCCTACATTGGTTACCTTGAAGTAGATGTAAATATCCTGAGTAAGCATCTCCCCAGAATGGGAGTCTTGGTTGTGAAAAGCCCCCAAGACCCCCACTTTAAACAGAAAAAGAGGTCTATCCCTGGTTTGCTTGGCATGAACATAATTCGTTCTTGTTACCATGAGCTGTTCATTCAGCTTGGTCCAAAGCTTTTTGACTTCCCCCCACTAAAATCAGCTGGTTCTGGTTGGAAACAGGCTATGACAGTGTGTCACTCCATTGAGTCACTTAATGACCAGGGATACTTGGGCATAGCTAGGGTTAAAGGCCGCCCAGTGTGGATTCCAGCTGGGTCACTAAAATTCATCTCTGTTGTCTGTCCAAGATTTGCTACAACAACACTACCCTCAGTTCTATTGGAGCCCCTTGATGATAGCCGCCTTCCCGCTGGTGTGCTAATTTCTAAGGCCCTACTAACAGCAAAAAGGGGAATAGTGGAGATACCAATTGTAAATGTGGGCTCACAAAATGCCTGGCTTAAACCTCACACTCCACTAGGTTCGCTGCATGTTGTCCAGACTAAGTCTTATTCATGTTCAGTGACTTTAGAAGAAGTGAAGGGCCAGGTAGCTGTACTACAATCCACTTGGGCAACAGACAGCTCCAGCTCTGATGTTGATAATGCGTCGTGGCCTCTGCTATCATCTGACGAGGAAAGACAAGGGAAAGCACTGTTGGCTAAATATGCTGCTGTTTTTAGCCAGGGGGAAGGGGATTTGGGTTGTACCAAATTAGTGCAGCATGAAGTACCTCTGCTAGATGACGTTTCTGTTCGTCAGCGCTATAGGAGGCTTCCCCCTTCTCAATATGAACAGGTTAAAGCGCATATACAGGAACTTTTGAACAGTGGCATTATTCAACCAAGCTGTAGCCCCTATGCATCCCCCATAGTAATTGTGCAGAAAAAGGATGGGAGCATTAGGATGTGTGTGGACTACAGGCTCCTAAATGCCAAAACTAGGAAGGATGCCTACCCACTCCCAAGAATTGAAGAGTCATTAGATGCCTTGGGAGGGGCAAGATGGTTCTCCACACTTGACTTGGCAAGTGGTTATAACCAAGTGCCCATTGCTGAAAAGGACAAAGCAAAAACGGCTTTTTGCACTCCATTTGGACTTTTTGAGTTCAATCGAATGCCCTTTGGTCTGTGCAATGCACCTTGCACATTCCAGCGTTTAATGGAGCGTATTTTTGGTGACCAGTCCTTTCAATCACTCCTTCTGTATTTAGATGATATCATTGTTTTTTCATCCAACTTTGAAGATCACATGCAGAGGTTAGAGGTGGTTTTGCCTCGGTTGCAAGACCATAATTTGAAGTTAAAATTCAAAAAATGCCAGTTTTTTCAACATGAAGTTAAATATCTTGGACATATTGTATCATCTGATGGGGTGGCCACAGACCCAGAAAAAATCAGTGTGGTCGCCCAATGGAAACGACCAACAACTGTAACTGAACTTCAATCGTTCCTTGGGTTTGCTTCTTATTATCGTCGCTTTGTTGAAGGTTTTTCAAAGTTTGCAGCCCCTTTACACAGTCTTGTGGCAGAAGTGCTTGGAGGCAAACATAAATCCAAGGGCCATGGGAAATCCTCTATTATTGAAAAATGGAGTGAGAATTGTGAGCAGGGGTTCCAGTCCTTAAAGGAACGCTTAGTCTGTGCCCCAGTCCTAGGCTATGCTGACTTTGCTAAACCTTTTGTCCTAGAAATTGATGCTAGCCATGCGGGACTAGGTGCTGTTCTATCACAAGATCAAAATGGCCAGCGAAGACCCATTGCATTTGCCAGCAGGGGCCTAAGACAAACAGAACGAAACATGTCAAATTATAGCTCTAGAAAACTTGAACTTTTAGCCCTTAAATGGGCAGTGACTGACAAATTCAGGGAATATTTGTTGGGAAATAAGTTTGTAGTTTTTACTGACAACAATCCCCTGAGCTATCTAAACACTGCTAAATTGGGGGCTGTAGAACAGCGCTGGGTTTCTGAATTGGCTGCTTTTGATTTTGATATCAAATATCGCCCTGGGACAGCAAATAGGAATGCAGATGCGTTATCCCGCCAGCATCCATGTAACATTACTACTTTTACAATGCCTGGCTTATCAGTCCCTGACATGATTCGTAATCAGAAATATGAGCCACGTGTTTCTTCCCCTGCCATGTCATCAGCAATCCAAGCATTTCCAATTCGCGAGAAGGCAGACTTGAAAGCATTGCAAGAAGCGGACAAAGTAATTGGGGCCCTCAGATTTTATTGGCAACGAGCAAAGCCTCCAACTAAACACGAGTTAATGAGAGAGCCTAAACCAGTCAGAAAACTCGCACAGCAGTGGCACAGGTTTCATATGACAGAGGAGGTGTTATACCGTCGTTGTAGACCACCAAAAACAGGCAGTGACTACTTTCAGTTGCTTCTCCCTGAATGTCTTAAAGCTGAGGTTCTCAAACAGCTCCATGATGATCATGGACATCAGGGTGTTGAACGGACTACTCAGCTAGTGAGAGAAAGGTGTTTCTGGCCCAATATGTGGAAGGATGTGGAGGAGTATTGCCATAACTGTAGTCGGTGCCTGTTAGCTAAGGCAAATCACCCTAAAGTAAGAACATTCCCTGCCAATATAGTTGCCTCTAAACCCCTGGAAATGATAGCTGTTGATTTTACAATCTTGGAAAAAGCTACTGATGGGAGGGAGAATGTCCTAGTTATCACTGATGTTTTCTCCAAATTTGTTCAGGCCTTTCCAACTCCAGATCAGAAAGCAAGTACCACTGCAAAAATTCTAACAGAAAAATGGTTTTATACATATGGAGTTCCAAAACGCCTACATAGTGATCAAGGCAGAAATTTTGAGGGGGAGCTTCTAAAACAACTGTGTAAAATATATGGGGTCGAAAAGAGCCGTACAACGCCATACCACCCAGAAGGAAATGGCCAGTGCGAGAGATTCAACCGTACTTTGCATGACCTACTTCGCACCCTTCCACCTGAAAAAAAGCGAAAGTGGCCACAGCACCTACCTCAACTTCTCTTTGCATACAATACCACTGAACACTCATCCACTGGCTATTCCCCACACGAATTGATGTTTGGACAAAAGCCAAATTTACCTGTTGATTTTTTGCTGGGTACCACAGTGCATGAAACGTCAGGCTGCATGAATGATTGGATTGCTGAACATCATACACGCTTAACAGCAGCATATGCACATGCGAAAGACCATTTAAAATTGGCAGCAGATCGTAGAAACGAACAAATGGTACCAAATGTGAAAGAGATTTTGTCCCTGGGAACACTTGTCTTGAAAAGAAGTCATCCACCGGGGCGAAATAAAATTCAGGATTTCTGGGATAAAACTGTTTTTGAGGTCGTGCACTGTCTGGACGACAGAGGAAAAGTGTATAAGATTAGACCATTGAATCAGCCTGGTTCGGAGAAGAATGTTAATCGAGCTGAACTCAAACCCTGCCCTCACTCTTGTCTAGCACTGCATGAGTCTCAATTACCCAAGCAACTCGCTCCATCATGTGACTCAGAGGGCATCTCTATGTTGGAAGGGGAAAGTGAGATGGGGAGTTTAATTCTAGTGAATATGCCATTGGTGACACCGCAGTTACTGTCTGAACCAAACACGCCACCCCACATTTCTGAGCCCCAGGTAACTGTTCCTGTACACTCTTCCCCATCCTCTAGCCCCCCCAGCCAAGTGAGGCGTTCCAATAGAGCTACCGCTGGACAGCATTCCAACCCTTTCAACTTGCCACGCTCAACACATAGACCTAATGCTAATGACACTGTTATTCCCCAGGTCTCTAGTCAAACTGCTTTTGCGTCCTTTAGACCATGGCTTTAATAAGAAGAGTCTAATGTGTCACCGGGACGGTGACCTTTCAAAGTGGGGGCAAATGTGATAGGGTGAACCAGGAAGTAGGAAGTTGGGGGGCGGAGCTTAGTCTTTAAAAGCCAGAGGGAGGCAAAGCTGGGCCTTTCACTCAGCTACTCCACATGGGTGTAGAGGGCAACTGGCAGCCATTACACTTGAGCTTTTAAGCCAAATCTGGGTTTGGTGCACAGACAAGAAGGTCCAAGCAATAGTACCAGTCAGCATTCTTGGGAAAGATCTTGCTGAAAGATCCTATCACCTGCTGGCCTCCAGAACTAGGAGAGTTCTTTTGTTGGATTTTAACAAAGTGATGATTCTGATGCTGCTGAGTCGCCATCCACTGTTTTTTCCCTTGGTCAAAGTGTAGGCTTTACATTAGTTGTTTGGGCTTGTATAGACGTTTTGAACTGTGTCAAATTGGTTTGACTTGGGGGCATCTTTGCATGTTTTGTTTGGTTTTTGTTTTGGGCTTTTGTTGGCCATGTCATATTGATTTTATTGGTGTTTTCTAACTGTGTATTTATTATTGATATTTGTACGACCCCAATTCAGCCGATTGTACTCTTTTCCTGTTTTAGAAACAGCCCACCAATGAACTGTTTTGTCATATTTGATATTTTTATATAAGATTTTAGAAAATTAATAATGATGCTTTTATAGGTCTACAAATAAACATACAAATATTTTGCCACTATTTAAGTCTTTACACTTTATTTTACACTTGGTCACATTTGCAGCTGCAGATTCAGCATCACAGGAAGGAAACATCAGATCACGTCATACCAAAAATCTTCTATCTCCTATGCAAAGTAAAGCAACTGGTATCACTAGCTGCCACTGATCTCTGTTTATTCACTGGATTGCTGATTGCCCACAAAGGTGAAGCCACTGTCTACCATGCTGGTACTCCCCACTCCCATGGAGACATGCAGTAAAAATAAATATCTGTGTAGCATTTGGCTGCAAAAACAAGCAGTTTGCTGGCTGTGGGAAGAAGTTTCACAGGTAGTTCTTGGTTAGTCAGTAGATCAACTAACCAAGAAAATCCACATATACGCAGATGTGTCCCCTAGTATGTAGCGTAACATTAGTCTGGCTAAGAAAATGAGAAAATAGAAAGTAGAGTAAACAGAAAGTAATTCACTGTGAAATGTCATTGTAATAATTCATTATTAAGTGGATAATGCTGGCATTTTTATAGTGTTGGTTGTGTTTCTAATTTGAAAAAGTCATTTGCTGAAATATGTTGCATGTTATATTGACCGAAAAAAAGCAACACACACACACACACACACACACACACACACATATATATATATATATATATATATATATATATATATATATATATATATATATATATATATATGAATATGTGTATGTGTATATATATATATATATATATATATATATATATATATATATGAAACAGCCAAGTGATGAATTTATCTTTATTTAAAAAGTCTTCAGTCCCCCTAAAAACGAGAAGATTATAGTTTTTCCATGCTGTCGCACACGTACTGTTTACTTTGCGACCGCTCCAACAAGGGAGTACAAATATGGCGGCCGGTGAGTTCAATTCAACCCTGTACGACCAATGGGAAATCAGCAATCCAGTGAATAAATAGAGATTAGTGCTAGCAGCATGTTGTCTTGCAGCTTTAAGCAGCTTTTCTCTCAGCATCACTCTAAATATTTACCCTCCTTACAGGTTGTAGTGGAGCTGACAGCTGATTGGACGGCTAATATTTGCATTTTTAGTTGCTGCCGTGCCTCTGAATGTCAGTCTCTAAGAGATTCTATCTTGAACATGCAGCATTCGGGGCTGAGAGTTTCTGGCAGCACAATTTCATGTTCAGACCAGAGAACAAAGTAGAAAAACAAAAACACACACAACTAAAACACACATGGGGAACCGAGCGACGGCAGTGAACTCTCTATTTCGAGGAGAGTCAAATGTCATCGGAGAAGGGGGCAGCAGAGGTACGGGGCGCTTTTAGCTCCACCATGGAGGTCGGGTTTGGTGGCTGGAGAGCGGTCACGGTCTTCGGGTGTCTGCTGAGGTCTTTGTTAGGGCTCATTCTCTCTGTGACGGCGGGGGGGACGGACCGAGTCGGAGGCCAGTCGAGGAAATCAATGGAGCTGCTGGAGACCATCCTTTCACTCTGCACGCTGCCAACTCTCACACAGCTCTCAGGGCTTTCTCCTGCTCTTTATACCTCAGCGTGACCCCTTCTTTTCCTTTCTTTCTCCTCTGCATACACCAGTCTGCCTTATTTTCACTCCAGTTCAATTCTACATTTCTGTTTTCTTGCTGTATAATATATTCTACATGCAGAAAGTCTTTCTGGCTGCAGCCAAAATGTGCCCCAGCTTTAAGGGAGCTGAATCTTATAGCTGATAACTATAAATTCTCTTTTTAAAATAATGGTTTTTCATCTACTGTAGCTGTCCAAACCTCCCAATGCCAGGATTCCATTGGTTTAGATGCGGAATTAGGGAGAAAAATCAGCCCACACTCCTGTTAATACTCACATTGCTTCCAATAAACAGAGATTTCCAAACTCCCCCACAGGAGTAGTGGGACCATCCGGCCTCCATCTGTTTGCCTTGTACCAGCCTCCAGCTCAGGAACAGAACCACTTTATTCCTCAATGAACAAGGTGTGGGCCACGGAACAAGTTTGTCTGGCTAAACATCAGTAATACTACATGCTCTGCTCCCTTAAATTTGGGCCTATTAATCTGTATGACATGTGGAGGTGAGAACAAAGCGCCCTTGGGTCCGATGCAATATCTGTACTGTAGTTTGTTGAGAATAATGCATGAAGGTGAAAAGTCTGCTCAATAGAAACAGCTAAAGCTCCCTTCCTCCATTCATTATATTAAGCCTACACCTTGTGAGAAAAGACAGGCCAGGATCAATGAGTTATTTAGAGAGATGGAACTGGGATCATTTGCTCTAATGCTTCACAAACATCTCAGCGAGCGAAGGACCAGAGCAGGCTCAAACCTACAGGAGAAACCTTTTAATCAGATCTTCAGGATAAATAACCTACAGTCCCTCCTGTTTTCAGGCTAAATCTAAAGCTTGCCTGTTGTGTGAGAGCAGAAGACAATGTTGTCCTCAGGTGAGGCAGTATTTAACATTAAGGCATCTGTAGACGTCTACATGGGGCTGGAAGGTGGCAGAGGTGAATCAACCCATCCAACCAGGTCTGACTTCTATCATTCCCATCTAAGCTCAATATAAACTCCTTTTTCTGAGTCACATAATTTTTCAAGGTTCTCAGGTTTTGAGTTTGAAGTCAGAACCTCACGATCTCCACTCTAACCACTAGGCCACCACTCCCCAAATCGGGCATTAGCATGAAGGATCATGCCTAAGGACCCACACTGGCAGCTCATTCCCCCGAGCTGGGTTACAAAACCAGGCTTCCTGGTTCCAGGAAGGGTGACTTACCACTTGAGCTAGTCAGCCTCTTCTTTTGATTTTTCCTGAAATCTACAATCATCTCCCTTGTTTTGTTGACATTCAGGATCAGATGATTGTTTCAACACAATGCCGCAAAGTGATACACCAGCTCTCTGTAAACAGATTCTTGTCCATCCTTGATGCATCCAATGACTGCAGAGTCATCTGAATATTTCTTCAGATAACAGGACTCTGGTACTGGAAGTCAGAGGTGTACAGAATAAAAAGTAATGGAGAGAGCACTGTCCCCTGTGGTGCTCCTGTGCTGCTTGACTTGATTAGACAGCTGACCCTTCAGTCTAACAATCTGTGGTCTGTTTTTAAGGTAGTCTTTGATCAAGGTAATTGTTGATGCCTCCGCCCGAGTCTTCTGGAGCTTCAAAAAAGGTCCATCAGGCTGAAATTTATTAATAATAATTTAACATGAGAAATTTATCTCTGCATTTAACCAATTGCCTTGGGGAGCAATGTGGGGTTAAGGGTTTTGCTCAGGGACCCCGAGTGGAGGCTGTGGCGATCGAACTGGGTACTTGCAACCTTCTCAGAGCACAAGCACACTGCTCTAACCACAAGATCAACAGTCCCCCCATTGTTAAATGTTCTGGAGAAATCAAAGAACATGATTCTCACAGTGCTTTTTGCCTTGTCTAAATGATAGCTGTGTCATAAATGGGACAGATTTACCCAGTATTCAAGGTGAGACAGCCAGTGGGAAAATTCTGAACATTTATTTAAATAAGAACATAAACAAACATAACAGAATGCTTTACTATTCAGTCCATCCTCCCTTAAGAGGTGTGATCTAGGTGAAGGGCTACCAACCAGACGTGGCATGCGTCGCCCAGAGTGTCCCCGGGGCTGCAGCATCGGATAACATGCAGGAAGCCAATCCAGGACAGAGGAGAACAGATTAGGCAGAAACAGTTCAGGAAACCAGGAGTTCTCAGATCGATCAGAGGTCCCTATCCAAATAGGAACAGGGACCAGGCTTCCAGGAGTCTTCAGTCTTCAAGACTCTTTATGAATGCAGGTTCAGAGTTCCACAAGTCCAGAAGCGTGCCCAGACAGACACGGATGCAGACAGACAGGATCAGTGGTTGAGGGAACAGAGACAAGACCTGGTACCAGGATTTCTGCAGAACTTTATACTGGTGTCCAACTAGGAGCCAGGCCTAGGGGAATAAAACTGACATTCCCAGCGTTTTGAGCCAGAACCCTGAGGGCTTCGCGGAGAAGGACCAGAACAAGATCAGAAGACAAGACAAACACTAAAACTCTCAACCCACTGGAACGAACACATTAACCTCAGAAATAAACCAAACAACAAACAGAAAGCAAAAAATGATCTGGTCATGATTGCTGGAACTGAGCCCAATGTAAAGGGGAAACTGCAGATGGATGAGATCAGTGATAATTAGAAAACTGGGCAGAGTTAGGCAGGTGAGGGAAATGGACAATTAAAGTGAGCTATCAGGGCAGTTCATGACAAGTGAGTTTGTTAAAGAAGGTGTGTTGATAACACGCCATCAGGTGTTGACGGCATCATCAACTACAGTACAACTCCACGTTGATAAGCAAAATGCAAGGGGTCCTGATAGATGCTTATTTGCTTGCTCAGGTGAACCAACAGAAGTCTCTATAAGACCAAGTGATGTGGGACAGCAGTACAACAGGTCTATAGCCCCTGGGAACTGTTGGCTGAGTCTTCTTTGGTCCTCGAACATGACAGGAGCTCTTCCACATCACTGGAACTGTCTCCTTGTTCAGACTAAGGGTGAATAGGTGCTGTAAAATTCCACAGAGCTGCTCTGCACAGGTATTCAAGGCTCCGGGGCTGACAGCATCGGGACCTGATCACCTATTACAATTCAGTCTCCCCCGTTGTCTCTTTACTTGACTTTTAAAGACAGGCAGGTGAAAGGTGGAGGGAGCAGCACCATCTTCTGATTTGATCGATAACAAACTCAAAGAAACAGGCGAGTCAAAGGTAGAGGAGGGGAGAATGTCAATGTGACTTTGGGCAGGAGAGAAAGATGCTGAACTTGTTCCTGAACTGAACCTGTTTAAGAATGTATTCAGTTCATTGGCTCAGTCTGATCATCCTTCTGCTTGAAGCCTGTGATCTTCTAAATCTCTGACCACACATCTCTGATATCGTTCTGCTGGAGCTTGTTTTCCAGCATCTTCCTGTATGCCGGAAGTTCCTTTTCAACTCAGCTGGTAGTTGCAGAGGTAATTGATGTATTATTTCAGCTTTAGAGATGCTAATTAGCAGCTCCCGGGTGTTAAAAAAATATCTACTTGCTAGGGTTGCCGCAGTTATGCATCATAAAAATTATCCGAAAAGAAAAAAATTAATAAATAAAAGAAATCTTCCCAGTTTCACAGCATTCAACGCCAGAAGCAAAAACCATCAGAAAACCACAAGCGGAGAAACTAAAGTTCTCTTAAATAAAGAGTATCAGAGTCAAGCTAGCAGAGCTACTCCAGCGTGTCGCCTGTTTGAGCAGCGCGACTCTAGAAAGAAAGAAAAAAAGGAAGAAATCAAAATTATCTGCAAAGATTCAATGATTTTGGTGGAATCTTGGTGTTAGTTTGGTGTTTTTTTTCTATTTTACAAACTAGAAACGATTCAAAGAAAGCCACCTGGTACATCATCATCATAGCCGTCGTCAGTGTTGCTGCATCAAAACATGTTATTTTGGAGGTAAATCTTTTGTTAGAAAAGATAAAAATACTGGATTTAAAACTCCAGGTATGACTGATGTGTTTAACACATAAATCTACCCCAAACGACACTGATGAAAGCTAACTCTTCCTGCCTGTGAAGAGGAATGTTTTTTGAAGAGCAGTCATCAGCTCTGGCTGCTTTCATAATGGGATCTTTTCAGTGTAAGTCAGCTGTCAACAACAGACCCCAAAAGCAAACATTAAAGCTGCAGATAGAAAAACCAACCAGGCAAACTTGTCACATCACACCAAGAAGACGATTTGCTAGAATCAGGAAGCAAAGCAGGTGGAAAAAATAGGAAAAACACATTTTCAAGGTCAATAATTGTTTACATTTTCTATAAAGAGTCAATTAGCAGCTTATAATTAGTAGGATTCTTTGAAATAATCAACATGAGATAGATTTATGGTGAATAAGCTGACATTATTAATTCAAAATGATTATTCAAATAGTGATTTCAGCCTTATTAAGTCGTTTCGGTCCAAATTGTTCTCAGATCAACAGGCTGCATCAGTTGCATGCTGATAGAAAGTGAAACTGCTGCTTTAAGTGGAGTTATAGGGCTTAGCTCATTAGGCTAAATCAGCTAATTACACTAAGATTTTTGTTACCGTTCCTCCAGCTAATTAATTTGAATGACTACCACCACTGTGTTCAGGAAATTAGTCTTCCCAGAACAGATGAGGGAAAATAAAAAAGCACCACATCAGGTACTTTTGCAGCACCTGAGAGGTTGAAGAGAGAAACTCTCCTTCCATTATCGCACTGTCGGCAAGAAAAAGCCTCCTAATTTTCTCCTGCTGAGAAAAATCATGACAGAGAAAAAAAACGTGGAAAAGACTTGAGAAAAGGAAGTGTAAAGATCTTCAGGTAAACTGCTTTAACTTGAGGTTAGTTTAACAAACATGACGTAATTCATCGTTCTTGGTGCGACCACCTGTGTGCAGGTCATCATCCCAGCCTACAGTAACCATCCCTTTCTTCTGCACACTGAGGGGAAGGCACCTCTACCGAACTGGCACATGAATTCCTTAAGCCTCAAACTATTTTGAAATGAGCTCCAACTTTAACAAAACTGTTTGTTTATTCTTAAATCTTCTCTTTAAAGTATGTCAAACGTCTTTCAACCATCTGACTGCATGGAGCTAATGTGACGCATCTCCTCTCCTGCCCCAGTTTTCTTTAGATCACCTCAAAGCTCTGTTATCCCGACTATTTTACGCATTTCCCCTCCGTTCTCTTTCAAACAAGCATCATCTCTGTTTCTCTGGCAACATCTATTTACTATTTCAGTGCATTGCTTTATCTTCCTTTACCGATGCCACTAGACTTCAGGTATTTCAGTTATTTGGTAAGTGCAGCACTTTGAAAACCTTGATGCTAACGTTTCACAGTTGTATCCAGTAGAGGTATAACCTGACTCCGCCAGATGGATTTGCTCAGCATATCCATCTGGAAACCTTCCGTTGAAGTAATTTTGGGAAGGGGTGAAAATACTGGTTAGCTGATTGGCCTATGTTGGTGATAGACGGGCCAAATAAACCAATCAGATCAACGAAGCATATGACGTACTAACAGAGCGACGACGAAAACACAACCACAAGCCAGGCTACTCTTGCCGAAACCAGTCGGGAGAAGAGCAAAAACATCTTTTCCTCTGAGAAAAGCCTCCAGAGCAGTGTTTTGCTCTTCTTTCAGTGAAGAAATACTCTTTAATTCCGATAAAACGTACTCGATAGCCACGCTAATGCTAGTTTCATCGGCTGAAGCCGCCATGTTCTTTAGACTGAACTGTCGCGCTTCTCGTTGCGTCACACCTCAACCCGCCTCAAATCCAACGCTGATTGGACGTTTGTTTGGTGAACGGCTCCAAATTTTCTTCAACAGAGAGTCTTCAGACTGATCTGCGAGTGAAACCTTGAAAGCTCACAAGATCAGGATGGTCTCACGAGGCTAGTAGAGGTAGTGGACACAGGGGCGGATTTACCATTAGGTAGTACTGGGCAGTTCATGGCCCCTAGGCAACTGCCTAGTACTGCGTAATGATCCCCATAAAACTCTGCTTACATGTAAGCTCTCTTCAGTGTCCACCACATTGGATCAGTCCATTTGCTCCACATGTTCAGAAAGGTCCAAATAGACAGCAGCAAACCATTTGAAAACAAACGATGTGAGAGCAGGGTTGCCAACTTAGCACCTTTGTTGCTTTTCAGACCCCTTCAGTGCTTTTATTTAAAAACAAGCATCTAGCGCCAAATCTAGCGACTTTTTTCTTATAGTGAAGACTCCTGCTCTCCTCTATCTTGTCTGCTGTCATGATTCATGCAGCTATTATTTCATCCAAATGAAAAATGGAGAACAGAGAAGCAGATCATGGCTTGTCTACAATGAAAAGAAGGACTGGGTTATTTACTTTTGCCGTGACCTTTTGGAAACGCACCAATCAGGTCTGAGATAGTAAAGCCTGGTGGTCTGATTATTCCAACAAATATCTTTGTGGCTTAAACGTCAAATTCATGCCTGAATAACAAAGCAGGATGCTGCTCATCTGTGGGCTCAAACCCAATAAAATACAAAGCTCAGCAGTTATGCATAGTGTTATATTTACTGTATGTAGCAGTAGGAGTCAGGCTACTCGTCTGCATAGAGTGAGATAACAGCAGCAGCATCACCCGGTTGCAGGGTGTTTTGGACCTCAGGATCAGGTCAGAATTCCTCCTCCAACATGAAGACGACTAATTGCATAACCAAGAAGATAGAGTCACAGCTTCAGAAATGTCTTTAAGCAGCCAAACCAGAAATACTGATGACCCTCAAACAACTTAACTGGTCCTCTAAACACCTTCAGGAACAACAGGTACAATAGCCCAAAGCTGGATCTGCTAAGACTTTATGAGGGGAAAGAGGCTGTGGTTTCAGCAAAGTTGCATCCAAACATCACAGAGGGATTGGTAAGGATACTTATGAAAAGAATATCTAAATCATCACACCTTTGTGATTATAGGATATTTTTAATTTTATTTCGAAAGACAGCTTGAATAAAAGGCTTAAAGGTATGCAGGAGGATCTTTTATTTCCAGGTGTAACATCTAAAAAGGCGGTCCTCCTGATTGTCAATCATTGTGGTGATATATTTATGTAAGGTTGTTCTACATGCTCGTTCAGTTAGCCATCTTTTTCTGCGAATGCGTACTTTCAGGTGTATAACTGTGGTGAGCTACGATTTCAGACTGTGCTTAAAGCTCACCTTTCTCACCGCGGTTCTTTGAAAATGGCCGAGGGTTGTAAGAGAAAAAGTTTCTATTAAGTGTATGAGAAGAAAGAGAGCTCTCCTTGCAAAGCATTATGGGACAGTGTTACAGTCTGTCACAGTGGCCCGCTGTCGCCATAGGTGGTCGCTACCTGACAGTGGCGACTAATGACAAAGATGGCGCAGGCACCGCTCAGTGGAGGAGGAGTTAGGTGACAAACAGAGCAAAAAGCAGTGATCATCTGTCTTAACGGTAAGTTAGCAGTTCACTATAAAGTCCACTATACAGTCCCCGCTCTATATAGTGATTTAGGGGTTAGGGCAGACGTTCGAACACAGTGAGCTTGTACAGCAGTAGCCATTCAAAATTTCCCCACTTTCTTTTTTTTTTTTTTTTATATACAGTGTCCTGTTAGGCAATGTGGCAATAAGAATAATTGTCTTGATGCCAAAAAGAGCCCAACAGATTTTACTATCACAAGTGTAGCAGTATGGCTCCTCTTGTTTCATGCATATAAATTGCTTTATTATAATTATGCAGGGAGTTTCACAGTTTATATGGAAACTGCAATATAAGTAGAACAGAAGAGGAAAAACAGAAGAAGAAAAAGAAAAAAAAGAGAAAAGATGAAAGAAAGAGGAGATAAAAAGGAGACAATGACAAAACATTTTCAGTCTGCTTCATCACCTGCAATGAGATGTAAGAAGAACAGCACAACCAAAAGACATGGTACGAGACATACAATAAAGCAACACCTTGAAACTCTCGCTGAAGTAGTATTATTAAGTCTGACATGTACTCTGTGTTACCTGAAGTTTATCCAAAGGAAAAATGCTCAATAGTGGTTGTGGAGAGCCGAAGAGGCACCACAGGGAGCACTGAGTCCAGCGCCGGGAGACCCAAAGCCCCAGACGCCCAAAGGGACCCCAAGAGCGAAGGGACCAAGGAGGGGCCAGCCCCGAACATTTCCCCACTTTCCTTGATGGGTCCTTGGCTGGTCCCCTACAATTCCTTTGTAAACATCAATGAACTAAAATACTCTGTCATAATTTGTGGACATCAAGAAATAAACAGAAGCATCATCTCCTGGTCAACCCTGTAATTCAGTGAAAGGGGGGAGTCAGGGTTAAAAGATTTGCAAGAGGGGTCACTTCAGTGGCTTGGAGTTGAAGATAAGTAGAAAAAATTATCTCCAACAATTCAACATAATAAAGCCCAGTTAGGGAGTCAGCAGCCAGACCGCTGAGGCGACCACATTGTACACATAAGAAATAGTGAAAAATGGTTTGCAATTGATGTGCCCTCTGTCAGAGCAAATTTTAAGCTGATGTTCAGCTCGGCTGATTTGTCCTTGGATGGTCATGGTGTTAAACAATTAGGGGTGTGGGAAAAAATCAATTTGGCAAAATATATTGTGATTTTTGGGGTGACAGTGGCGTTGGATGTTGGAGTTTGCCCTGAAATTGAAGAATTGACGGTTCAAGCCCTGGCTCCGACTTTCATTGTCGTTGTGTCCTTGGGCAAGACATTTCACCTGCATTGTCTACTGACGGTGGTCAGAGGGCCCAGTGGCACCAGTGTACGGCAGCCCTGCTTCTGTCAGTGAGCCAAGGGCAGCTGTGGCTACAATGTAGCTTGGACCATCAGTGTGTGCGTGAATGGGTAAATGAATGTAGTTTAAAGCACTTTGGTCAAGTCTCCTGACTTGAATTAAGACGCTATATAAGTACATGCTATTTACCATTTACCATAACATCAATCTTTCATTTCTTAGTATAAATTTTTTACCCAAAACAATGATGGTATAGTTCATGCAGTCACAATGGAAGAACAACACCTGTTTTTTTTTTTTATCTATGCATTTAATTTTTATGGTCATAAAAATATCTCAATATATAGTGATATTGCAATATTGTAATAATATTATTATTGTGATATATTTTGTGACCCAAGTATTGTGACACGTATTGTATCGCAACACCCATGCCAATACTCACCCCTATAAACAATCCTGCCTGGAAGAGGCTGAGAAATCACCGGAGGGATGGTCAACCACTTTCCTTGAAACACTAAATCTATAAAACATTTAAACACAAATATTGACATAATTGTCTTGTTAGGACAAAATAATGAGAGCTTGAGACAGGAAACTATGACCAAGTGTAAAAGGAACCTCAACTACCAGATTTGAATTGGTTGGTTAATAAATCATTTTAACTTAATTTACTGCAAGAGGATTTAGCAGATACATATTAAAAGGGTGAAAAAATTTCAAGCTGAGTTTGTAAAGAGAAAACTTGAAAGGCGTCATTAAAGTTTTGAAAAACAGAAAAGTGCTAATTTAGTTCTGCTTTACAGGTCATGTTAACTTCACTTCTAATTGTTTGAAGCAGTTTTTTTTTTCGGTCCCCAGAGAGCTTTTCGAGCGTATGATGAGCACCTACTACTGAAAATGATTTTTGGCATATTGTGCCAAACAACATCATCTCAATTAGTGGTTGCACCTGTGCTTCGGCCAATTATGCTCCTTCACATCAAAAACAAATGACTCATAATGAGAGCGCTGCTATTCTGTAAGGCCAGAAAAAACAAAGATTGGGTGCATCCGCCGTTAACTTGGGTCTGCAGTTTTATGAAGTTCGTTTTGGATGAATTTACAGCTCATGAAGAGGAAAAACATCTGACAGAAAGAGTGCATTGACATTTCTGTGATGCTGAGTTCATTATAGCCGCGTTCTGACCTGGTGTCTCGGTGAGCCAGGTGTAACTTGTACAACTCCCACTCTCACGCCATTCAAAGTGTCCAACCTTGAAGGCACTCAGGCTGGAAATTGACAGTCAAAACATCATGGGCTTTTAAGCAGAACCTTGTCGCGGATATGGAGTCGAGTCTGGTCTGTCGTTTAAACTTTATTTAGTAAGCTAAGAGCGAACTCAAGATCTATAGCAGAAAGTGGGAATAAAAGAGAACTTAGTGAGAAATTAAACTGGGAGTCATGAGGTGCAAAAAAAAAAAAGTCTGCAGGAAGGACAGGAATAAAAACCAGTAGGAAGGAAAATGTGTAAAAATGACATCATTAAAATACCAAAACAGTGTGCAGAATGTGTTAATGTGGATCAATGCTTTCACTTAAAGATGTATCATAAGAGTGTGGAAACGTGCATGTCAGGGTTCAGTTGTGGCTTGAGGACCCAAATGCAGAGGCGGAGAGGCTGGGGAGATTTCTTGCAGCTTTAATGAAATAAACACAGGTAACAGAGGCGGGAATCCAAAAATCCAAAATCCAACATGAAAAATATAAAGCAAACCAGAACTATGGAGACATCAGGTGAAACAACACACGAGGAGCCAGGGAGAGACGAGGTAGGTGGACAACAGCATGGGAGGACAGCAAAGACAAGGAACCAACAAAGAGTGAGAGAAGAGGGAGAGCATATATAGCAGACAGAGACAAAGGGAGGGCTAACGGGCTGATGAGGAGCAGGTGTGAGAGGAGACAACGAGGGAGCCAAGGGGAAAGGAACACACACACACACAAGAGGGCAATAGAGGACAACAGAAAAACATGAGAACTAACATAAATCTAGAAATGACAACAAAACTGGAAATAAACCAATAGAACTAGAAAATCAGGAGGAAGTAAAGAACAACAGAACCAAGACCATGACAGTGCGGATTTAGGAAATTTGGGGTCCTAGGCAGAAATAAAAATGGAGCCCTCTGAACTGAGACATAAAACAGACCCATTATACAGATACAGAAATGTTACTAGAATAGAGATCCATTATTTGTTCTAGGTTTTGTCCCTCTCTTCTTGTACCTCTCCATGTTCAACATAATTTCATTATGAGTGTGTATGAAATCGTACGAAAAGTTATTCACACTATTTCATACGTTTTTGGATGTTTTTCCTCAAAAAACAAATCTGTGCGCATGCGCTGGCAGACAGAAAAAAAAAGCAGATCCGCGGACGGACGTAAAAATGGGAAAACTGTGCAATCATCACTTATTCATGTCGCTAACTACGTTGCTTGCTGTTTTATATCTTAGGGTTAGGGTCAGGGTTAGGGCTAATTATAATTTATATTCTATATTCGTATATTCGTATTTTTCATTTGGATGAAATAATAGCTGCATGAATCATGACAGCAGACAAGATAGAGGAGAGCAGGAGGCGGGGTTACCAATCTACTGGCTCTGGAGAGCAGAGTTCGCTGCTTTTAGATGTTGTCGCCAAATTCTCTAGGCACTTTTTTGAAGTAAAAGTGCTAGAGGGATCTGAAAAGTTGCTAAATATAGCGACGAAAGCACTAAGTTAGCAACACTACTCTTTACACCGCTTGTTTTCAAATGGTTTGCTGTGGAAGTTTGGAGCTTTCTGAACATGTGCATCAAATGGACTGATCCAATATGGTGGACACTAAAGGTGCGGGGGGTTGCGGGGTAAGACACAATATAATAATAAGCATTCTATGTCTTTTTATCAAAACCATAATTAATTTGCACAAATAAGGAATAGTTATATAATAACCATAAATGTAAACAGGAACTTTGGGGGCTAGGCAACTGCCTAGTATTTCCTAATGGTAAATCCCCCCCTGGAGCATTGCTAACAAAGGTCAAACACATCAGAAATAAAAAAAAAAAGAAGGTGGCCTTTCGTCTTTTACTCTTCACTGTGTGAGTTAGACATGCTGCAATGAAATGACAGGACCAAAAAGGAAGCACATTAATAAAAAGTGATGGATAGTACAAAAAAACCCCTGAAATGTTGGAACTGTAACTATACAGTCATTTGTTTACATCACTTTTTTTCCATCTCAATGTTTTCAACACAGCTGCTTGCATGCACTTTAAAACATTAAAGTCTAGAGAGCTATACTTAACTAATTTTATTTTTGTTTACACTTCTATATACAAAATAACAAAAATAAAATCTGTCTAATGTCTAAATGTCTAATGTCTAGTAGACATTTGATGGTAGACAAAGCAGAGCTATGCGGCAGATGAGTGCTGCAGACCGAGCGCCAAATCCAACTCTCTTAGACTCTATAGCAGGTGTGGGTGGGAGGAAGAGGAGTCAGAGGAGGAGGAAGGAAGTGGAAAAAAATTCAAATGTCTGGATTTTCACACCGTTAATTTAGCTGTGCAGAGCTTCATCGCTCCGTTCTCTCACTCTTCCCCGCTCCTGTCGGAAACATGCTAATTAGGGAAGCCGACTGACGTGAGCGAGGTTTAAAGGGTAATTAGCATAAAAAATCCTACATGCTGTATTTTTACTTTCTCTAATCAACACCCTCACACGTACACGTTTTTCTGATGTGAGAAAATGTGGCTTGACGCAATTAAAAATGAAAATTAGCATCCAGAAGGAGAGAGGTAGACAAAAAAAATACATTTACTTGAATTTTGTTCTTTGTCTCATTTTATCCACTTTATTTCCAGATGAAGAAAATATAATGTGACTGTTTTTGCAAACATGATGAGCAGAGCTGCAGTGTTTCGTCTTTCTCTCAGAGATCGACTGACAGCCTGATTATGTTGGAATAATTATATCTCTGAAACTTCATCAAAAAAAAAAAAAAAAAACACTTCTAGGTTTAAAGAACAAATATTGATTTACAAAAAAATGGTGTTGGTTTAAATTCCTGTTGTTTAAATTTGATGTATAACTGTAGTTCAACAGCATTTACAACACATCCTTGTTAAGTTAAGCTAGGGTCACTTGGGGATGAATGTGGAACCTGCGGAACCGTTTAACAGTTTTAGTCCATGAGGCAGACACCCTGTCTACTTTTAAGGCTAGGCTTAAAACTTTCCTTTTTGATAAAGCTTATAGTTAGTGTGGCTCAGGTTATCCTGATCTGTCTCTATAGTTATGCTGCTATAGGCTTAGACTGCTGGAGGACATAGGGACCACTTTTTCATCATTCTGCTTCATTCTATCTCTATTCTCCCACTCTACAGAATCTATTAGTTCAATCTCTAACGTTCTGCTCTCTTTGCTTTTTCTCATAGTAGCTTCATCTGGTCTGTTCCTGTTTGGATGTGACTCCATCCTGGAAAGAAATATCGGCTGTGCTGCTGCCATCAACACCCTTGTTTATAGATGTTGGAGCTTGGCCTGTTTTTCGTTTTTTTCTACGCATTACCATCGCTGTTAATCTGTGACTCCATGCACGCCCATCTCACAGCCGATGTGAAAAACAAGGTAAAAGAAAGGAACGCTGTGCTTGCTGTTATCCTGGGAGGTCTGACAAAGGAACTTCAACCGCTCGACATCGGTGTGAACCGGCCGTTCAAAGTAAGGTTGCGAGCGGCGTGGGAGCGATGGATGACGAAACGTGGAAGGCAGCGCCGGGCAAGTTACGCCACCGTTTGCGGATGGATTGTAGATGTTTGGACTAACGTGTCTTCTGGCACTGTTGTTCCAGCTTTCGCAAAAGCCGGCATTATTTTAGAGGAGCCGCACGGCACGGAAAGTGACTCTGACAGCGAAGAAGGGGAAATTGGCATGTCTGATTTAGTGCAGCTGTTTATTTCAGAAACAGAGGATGATGACTTTGATGGGTTTGATTAATACTTTGTAATAAATACATGAATAAAGCACAGTCATACTCAGTTTTGCTCCCGCTCTATTTTTAAATACGCAGTAGAGGTATTTAAACATAGTAGAGGACATGTACTTGTATATAAAACCTGCACCCTATAGTCCGGTGCGCCTTATTTGTGTGTTAAATACAGTGATGGCACACATAACTGAGACTGCGCCTTTTAGTACGGTGCGCCTTATGGTCGTGAAAATACAGTAATTCATATGGGGCCCACCCAGATATTGTTGCTTACAGGCCTATTGTTGTGTTGTTACGCCATTGGTGCCATTGTACTGATGCCAAACAGTAAGAGAATGTAAATTATTAGAAATAAATGACGTCCGTATTGATGGAAAATGAATCCAAGTCATTCAGCGCAGCCTCACCCTCCTGAACATCAAGCTGGTCGTTTTTAAAGGGCTGCATCAACCATGAACATGTCATTGTTTAATACCTACAGGAAAAGCTTCCCAGATGCCCCTGCATCATAAATCAAACACACCCTTTCAGGAACCAATATGCGTGTGTTTGTCAGAGGTACAGTCTCTGGCTGAGAGAGTAAGCAGCTAATAAAAACACCTGGAAAATGCGTTCATCTGTTTTACTGACTTGAACTTATAAAACTACACAAGCAATGTGTATATATGTAGTGGATGACAGTCTAATTCAAACAGAAATGAGTTATTTCCTCCCGTTTATAGGAGATACGCACAGGTCGCTGGATTCTAGAGTCCACTCAGTCAGGCTTCTCTTAACAAGTCTATAACCTTAGCTTTTGTGATTTAGTTTTGATCCAAGTCATGGCTTTAGTCCAAATCTTTTAGGATTTCATGCATAAATATTCGGTGTAAAACTTATTTCTGGTTCTGGTCTGCACATTATGTTGGCCTTAACCTTTAAAGGGCTTCCAATCAGCTCGCATTTCATCAAAGTGAAGTTCATTCTCACTACAGACCAGAATCTAAACCAGAGCTTTTGTCTTTTTATTACATTTTTCTGTGGATTCCCTTTACTTTGACCTATGCAGCTCATTTGGGAAGCATTATTTCCTGTTTGCTTTAAAGGACAAAGGAAAAGTTTAAAGCTCTGCTGAAAAGATTAATAAGGTCTGAGGTGGAGAAAACACACCGACAGGCTGAGGCTGAAAACAAGTTGTTTTTAGACGTTCCGCAACAGAGGGCTTCACTTTTTGAATCAAGCTTGATTGTTTAGCTGCTTTTCTCAACATAACACGTTTCACTTGTGCCTAAATGTTGGAGGAATGGTATTATGGTCTGCACACTTTGGCCTAAGAAGGAAACAATAAGAAGCTGAGAGGCTGTTTGCACACAGTATCGCATTTCTACAATGTAGAGACACACATTAGACAGGAGAACAAGTGTTTAAATTAGTCTTTCGTCCACATCATACATCAAATCAATAGATAGGTAGAACATTACTGAAAAACATATTGCTCCACACCTGGCAGGTCCAACAGGGATAGGAGAAAATGGGGGTTCTGCCTGAAGGGATCCATATGCTCCTCTGGCTCAACCCAGTGACACCAATGTCTGTTACTGATTCACAGAAAGGCTAGATTGGGTCAGATGGTTTCAGAGAATTTCTTACCAATACAATTAATATTTTAACCCCTTAAGCCCTTAGAGTCTTAGGAGCAAATTCCGCCTGAAATTACATATGTGAATTAAAGAAAGTGCAGCTCCCAAACTATAAATTGGAAATACAATTCATACAAAACTCCAACCAAATGATTTTGTAGTGGAGCCAGACGTAGTTTTACATGCAAACAAGATGAATTGTCCCAAATTCACAGAATCTAGAAAATACACATTGGCAGCAGCCAGAAGATGCGTTTTTCGAAATACAGAAATGTTTCGGACCAATGAAAAGCAGTGTGCTGTATGACGTCAACGCAGATGCAAAACAAACATGGCTGCGCTGGTTTTAAAAAAGAATATAAGTTTTGCCTTTATGAATGGTCTTCCACCTGATTTGTGAAATAATACAGTGTGATAGGTCTAATTTGCTGGTGCTGCTGTGTTTGCCTAAAAGAAAAACATGGGAGGCAGGGAGATACTTAGCTCAGAGATTTAAACGGAATGTCCCTCCCTTTTGTGAACACTTTCCACAGGAGGATTTCCAGGTGGCTCAGAATTAATTACACAAATCAATCTGGGGTATGCCAGGTTGAAACATAATGAGCATTATGAACAAACGGAATGCAGGGAAGGTGTTTACACACTTGAGCTGAGATGATAGTGGTTTTAGTGTTACATTCAGAGCAAGGACCCAGAATTCAGCCAAGCACGTGAAGTTTTAAGACAATTTATTAAAGGGTAAAATGCAGTAGGTCGTGAGTTTATCGTCAGCATCTCTGGCAGGAACCTCTGGAAGCAGAGACAGCAGGTTAGTGACCGAACCAGCTGTACGGTGTGAATAGACAGTAGTGATGATTACTAACCTTCTCACAATACGGGGTCTGGTGGGAACAGTGAGCACTGGCTTCTTCTGGCCTTCTCTTGGACATGCACTTTTTTACTCTGACTCCAACCTTTCACTAAATTACAGGGTCTGACCGGGAGATAATGCTTCTCTCTGCTTTTTCTCATAGTAGCTAAATCTGGTCTGTTCCTGTTTGGCTGTGACTCCATCCTGGAGAAAAATATCAGCTGTGCTGCTGCCATCAACACCCTTGTTTATAGATGTTGGAGATTGGCTTTTTTTCCAGTGTAGTCCTGTTTGTACGACTGTGACTCACTGGATGTGCTCTCTTCATCCTCTGACATGGGAGCTGGATGGAGCTCGTCTGCCTGGCTGTGTGTTTCCTGGACGGGGCCGCCTTTTACATTTTTTTTTTTTTTTATCTCTGCTTCTGTCTCCTTGAACCCCAGTCGGCCTCAGCAGATGGCCGCTCACACTGAGCCTGGTTCTGCTGGAGGTTTCTTCCTGTTAAAAGGGAGTTTTTCCTCTCCACTGTTGTTACAAGCATGCTTGGTGTGAGGGATTGCTGAAGAGTCAATGAGTCGATGCAATCAACTGGTTTTCCTTAGATAGAAAACTTTGAATCAATGTGACTGTATGATCTGGTGAACTGGAAAGTGCCTTGAGGTGACATGTGTTTTGAATTGGTGCTCCATAAATAAACTGAATTGAATGGAAATTTAGATCTTAATGTCTGCAAATCTTGACAGAAATAATATTTTAGAACAAAGATTGATGTTTAAAATTGAGATTGTAGGGGACCAGCCAAGGCTCCATCAAGGAAAGTGGCGAATTTCGAATTGCTAGTACCGTATGTGCAAGTCTTATGAGGAATCGTACCAGCATCAGTGCTGAGATCATGATATTTGTAGAGTGTAATGTAACCAGCCTTTAGTCTGGAACATATCATGAAAACAATCAGCTCTATTAAAGGACATTGACTTGAATCCTCAAGTCAGCCGTACACCTTGTACGGTAGAAACCAGAGGCTGTGAGAACCTCAACACTATGGATACATAGTAAAATATTAGAGAGCTCAATCTCAGACAAGTCATGTAAGGACAGGTAGAAAAACAGTAAAACAGTATGGCTGGTTGTAGAAGTTGAAGGACAAAGCCTTTTTGCTGAAATAAGGAAATGAAGAACGGCTCAGGTTTCCGGTACAAAGCTTCCAGAACATGGTCTTTGGGTAGACCAGACCATTAAGGTCAGCTTCATGTTTGGAGAAAACCGAACATCATATTAGCCATCACCCCAGAGCCTACAACCAGTGGTGGGGCTATTGGTAAGGCTTATAGCCTTATAGCTACAGGACAAGGATACATCTCAGTCACACACTCCATCACATACCAACCATACAAACTCCCCTGGATTAAAAAATCTTTTTTTGTGTTTTCCCTTCTCCACCACCAGGCGGTGCCCTGTCCTCATTAAGCCTCCATGCACACCTGCGGCTCTTTGGGTCCTTACCAGAGGAGTACTTGAGCAGCGGGCTGTCACCACCTCGACGCCAGAGTGTTTGCCAGTATTGGGTACTCTAGCCAAACTGAGATTAGCAGAGTCTAACCTTACCATTGTTTTTCTGAGTCTGAACTTGTTTTTTTGTCTTTGTTCTTTGGCAGGAAGACTTCCTGTGTTACTGGATAAGCCTGGACCTTCTACCCCTGGAAGGATTTACTGAGTCTCACTGAGTTCCCATTGTCCCTGAACTGATCACTGTGATCTCCCCTTCAGGGTTTCCGGTTCACCAGTCCGCTGAGTTCCAGCATTGTTTCCCCACAGAGTTTCATCTCCATCAGTATTTGCAAACCTTCAATAAACCTGTTGAACTTTTACCCTTGGTCTCTGAGTGGTTCTCTTCATGTGGGTCAGATCTTTAAGGCCCATTATGACAATCAGCTCTGGGGTGTCAGGCAGACAGCTAAAGCTTGGCCACAGCTTGGACAATAACCTCAGGAAATAAGGTGGCTAAAAAAATGAACAAAAACACCCAAAACATGCAAAGTGCCGCAGCGACCAAGATAAGATCCAGTCCTCAACGTGGCTGAAGGGCTTCAGCGGTGTCTTCAAAGATATGTGGAGAAACAACCATCTGCAAACCTCAATGAGCTTCAGTGAAGACCTCACTGCAGTAACAACATGATAATGTTTGGTTTTTGCTAATTCTAAACAAACTTTTGTTGCTATAGATTGGTAGATTAAAAAGGCAGAATTATTGATGAACATTTGACTGAGTAGAGTTGATGGAGTTGGTCAGTTTTCTGGCGCAGTTTGACCTTTCAAGTCCCTTCAATAACTTTTCATTAGAAATTACGTTAGCTCTTCCACGTAGCTGGATGTTGGCCTGCTGACCAGCGGTGATGCTGAGAAATTAATCCATGCATTTGTTAGAAATAGAGATCATGTATCTCCTATCCTTGCTTCTCTTCATTGGCTTCCTATTAAATCCTGTTCAAATCCTCCTTCTCACATATAAAGCCTTAAATGGCCATTCTCCTTCTTACATTAGATATATGATTCTTCCTTAGGTTCCTAACAGAGCACTTTGCTCTCACTTAGATAGAAAAATTTGTGTCAATTGGACTGTATGACCTGGTGAACTGTACATTGCCTTCAGATAACAAGTGATGTGAATTGGCACTGTATAAATAAACTGAATGAATGTAATGTAAAAAATGCTACATCTCTGACAATAAACTCACATCACAAGTTTTAAAATGAGAGCAAATGACAAGTCTCCAATCAGAGATAGACCAAAGTCAGTGAGGAAAAGTCTAAACCAGTGTCAGATCACAAATATTGTAGATAATTCTAGGCTGATTAAATGCAGCCTCGAAAAGCATTTTTGGTGTGAGCGATTGCTGAAGAGTCAATGAGTCGATGCAATCAACTGGTTTTCCTTAGATAGAAAACTCTGAATCAATCTGACTGCATGATCTGGTAGAATTTCTTTCTGTAAAGTCCCTTGAGGTGACATGTGTTGTGAATTGGCGCTATATAAATAAACTAAATTTAATTTGATTTATGGGTACCAGAACCCGATGTCTTTCTCACTAAATGGTACACTGTGGAACTGAAGCTGCTGGATTGAGAGTTTGGTAGAGAAGTGATCTGCCATTTGCATTATTCCATACCTAATGTATCATCACCGTCTGCAACTAAACATCCACAATTTTTTTTTTTTTTTAAGTCGGTACACTCTTGTTAGGTCCAAAAAGCCTTGCCTTGAATCCTTTAAGCTGTTTTCTTGTCAGTGTGGATAAACATGTCCAACTTTTGTCCATTTCACCATAAACCTTTCTCTAGAGAGAAATTATATACACAATATTGTCTTTCACCGCTAGGTCTGTTAGCACAACTCATTCCTCCCAAGACTAAGCATCCAAAGAAACATGTTTGTTTAAAGTTTGCAGCAGAACCCTGCGGCTGAACCGCAGAAATTCTGAAACTTTGGATGTTAATTCAGACCAATCTCTTTGTGAGAAAGAAGTACCACAGCAACAGTGAAGGTGGGAAAAGTACAACAGGACTAGCTGGCAGGACTATGAATGACTGAAGTAGGGATGACTGCAGACGTTTGTCGAGTCGTTCTGGATGGAAATTTAAAGATGAGGCGACGGCAGATTTATCAACAGCACAGATCTCAGACACAGAGCCAAGGAAAGTCAGCTGGTTTCACTTTAAGAGAGTAGCTGCCAGAGTCACTCAGTAAATCACGGACTTGGATTGGATTGCAGAAAAAGGACCAGAGAAACTTTAAGCCTTATGTGGTGATATTTGTCTTTTTCTGAAACTGGTTCCTGCAGACAGAGGGCATCTTTACCCCCAATTCAGTAACCACTGAATGTTCATATGTACAATAAACATATTTAATACTTCTTCCTGGATTAGGCTTTTTTTTTGCGGATTTCTCGTTCTGTCACCAGAGTATATGTTATTCCTTATTTAGGTGTCTTGTGGATGCATCCCATCATGGTCTGAAGTGGCTGAATGCTGCCCGCCTGCTCGTGTCCTGACTTCTCAGAGGATGCTGATGGTGGCAACAATATGCAGCGGTTGCCAAGACAATTATCGCCTCCTGTATCTGTGTTGGAAGTGTTGGTTCCACCCAGCCCATCCCCACAGTGATGTCAGCGTTACCACGGAGACCTAACTCAGGGACCAGAAGCCTTGCCAGTGCCCAGCAGGGGAATGAGAGTGGGGGGGTGCTTGTACTGGTACCATTTCCATTCGCCTCCTGCACCCGTTGCAAACGCCGCCACCTCCACCGCCCTCATCAGCCTCTCATTGCCCCCCCGCCATCTCCCCCAAAGCTGACAGCCATCTGTGCTCTGCCAAACGCTCCCCAGTCATTTTTTGTTTTTCTGACTTCAGTACATGGTGTCCCAGAGCAATAAGAACTTGTTTAAAGACACTTTTAAAAAAAAGTAAACATTAGTTTGTGACTCAGCCCTTCGGAAATGGAGCCATAAGTAGGAATCTTCATTGTATATTGAATTTCATGCTGGTCTCCACTCCACTGTACCTAAAGAGATATTAACTGCCCCCCCCTAATCCATATAGATTCTGTAACAGGGGTCATTTCCACTAGATTCAATTTTAGTCAAGAATTGGTTCTTTGGGGACCTCTCTGGAAGCAGTTCAAAGACAGCAGGGATTCCAGAACTTCACTTAGAAACCCACTGCAGCTGGAACAGGGAGGTGCACCTTAAACTAACAATGGGATGGATGTAATAACACGTCCTCAGGCGCTTCTCTGCAGCTGTCAGGCTGATCTGGTTAACGCCTTCTATAAGCAGAAACACTAAATGAGTGTAGAATGCATTAACAAGCTGAATCCCAGTCTGCAATGGTTCTGACACAAAAAAGGGGGGAAGTTGGCCTAGTGCTTATATTTACTTAATTTATGTTTTTTTTATATACTTTAACCTTTATTTCCTGCATTGTCCTGAATTAAGGGTAACTATTCTTTCTTTGTAGTTTCAACATCTTCATTCTGTTCCTTTGCAACAATGGGGATTTGGATCCTTTAGTTGGAGCATATATTATTCATGACTAAAACTGAAGATGCTGAAAAACATTTAGTTTTGCAAACACATTAATCCATATGAAAATAAAAACAGAGAATCAAGGTGTATAATCTGACTACCTTTGGACATTGTAGAGTCACTCCTGCTGCATCATTGCTTAAAGAGTACAACAACGGAAACATTAAAATTTTATCTTGCTTATTTTTGAAAGACAGATTATAAATCAGCAGACCATCAGCACATTTGACACTTTCTGGCACAAATTTTTCCCTTTTTTTTTTTTTAAAGGAAAAGTCAGGTCCCATTCAGAGTACAAACTTCTTAAAGTATTTTAAATATGAAATTATTACATCCTGTTCAATAAATTATTAGTGTTTTTAATTCAGAGTAATTTTCATCTGAATGTGCTTTACTGGAGGCATCCATGTTTGTCAAAGAACACTACTGCCACCTACTGGTTTGTGACGTCACGGTGCGGTATCGGCTGTTGATCAAGTCCCAGTGCTGTATCTGGTGTTTGTCACAACGCGCTATTATCCAAGTCATCATGAAAACATTCTTCTTCCAAATGTTGGCTACATATTACGGGTTTTTTCTCTGGACAGAAAGCACGGAACTGAGCTTTCAAGTCTGGTCATAAAGAGGCACTGACAACACCTAATCAAAATATTTACACCTTATATGTTTGTCTTTGATCTGAACCTTTATACACCAATGCCTTTTGCACCATGTTTTTTTTCCATATTGTTTACATTTGATTAATGCTTCACTTTATGGAATACAAATGTTTATTCCACTTTTCATTTACTGAAAATGCTGTACAAAATGAAATTTCCTTTTTTCTTTATAGACTTGTTTATACAAAATGACAATAAAAGCTGTCTATGTCTGAAGTCCCAGATTAGAGCTGAATTGACAAGTTAAATCAGTTGCAACAGAAAAAATGCTAATATCAGTGGGATACAGTGCTGCACTAGTGAACGTAAACTAGTGAACACTAACAGGTTGCACTTCTAATAGATTCTTCACTGAATTTTCATTGATCATCAATTTCAGCATATTTTGACTGTCTGCAACAAACCTGCTCCATTGTAACACGTCGGTTTTGAAATAACCCAAGTATTCAGTAAAATGTTTTTGCGCTAGAATGACGTGTTTTTTTATGGTAACAAAATTGGTGTATATCGCAAAACAAATTAGGACCCAGAGTCCTGTCAGATCTTACTGAAATTTTTGGTGGGATTCTGATTGGTTTTCATTCTGACATGGACAGTAATGGTTTAGATCAGCGGTCTCCAACCTTTTTTGCACCACGGACCGATATATGTCAGACAATATTTTCAACGGCCGTGGGGGGGTTGGGGGGGGGGATACGACTGGCAGAACATCAAACACAAAAAGCATAACAATAAAACAAGCCGGTCCCATCGAGGCGTAATCGGAGACAATGACACACGAAGTGTGCTCCTGATGTCCAGTCTGCTCCGTAGCTTTGTTTTGGTCGCTGTAACCGCAGAAAATCCAGCTTCACAAAGACAGGATGTTATAGATAGGATGAGTCTTGAACTGAATTAACCTGTGTCAAGAGGCACAGATGCACCGACTAATGGAATTGGGAGAGAATAACCCAATTTTTTATATTTTTCAAAATAAAACATCACTCAGACTCTGATCGTCGATAAATTATATATATATATATCTATATATATATATATCTATATATATATATAGATATATATACTTTTTTTGCAGCCCGGTACCAAATGACCGAAGGACCGGTACCGGTCCGCGGCCCGGTGGTTGGGGACCGCTGGTTTAGATTCATAAATAATTGCTACGCTATTTAATATCACCAAAATATTTGTGATTTTGCTGATGACTGCATGTTGCTAGCAGCCCAGTTTTAGCTCATCTTTTAACAACCATCTAGATTCTCCCATAGAATAAAATCAGTTTGGCCATAAGAGCAAATGATGAGTGATAGAGCAACATGTTGTTTAAAGAACGTAAAAGCTTCATAATCACAAAATCCTACATCAGAGAACCAGATCCATCTCTGATCAAGATAAATTAAATTTGGGTTTTCAGCAAGAAGGTGTTGGGTTAGATTTCAGGCCCGGGGTCTTTCTACATGGAGGTTGAATGTTCTCCCTGTGCATTTGTGGGTTCTCTCCTGGTACTCCGGCTTCTACCTACAGTAAAAACATGACTGTCAGGTTAATTGGCATCTCTAAATTCTCCTTAGGTGTGAGTGTGTGTGTGAATGGTTGTTTGTCCTGTTTGTCTCTGTGTTGCCCTGCAATGGACTGGCGACCTGTCCAGGGCGGACCCCGCCTCTCACCCGTAGACAGCTGGCCCCAGCACTCCTTGTGACTCAGGCTTGGGATAAGCGTGACAGAAAATGGATGGATGGATCATCTGTCAGCTATGATGGGTAGTAAGAAGTAAATGATTGAAGTTTCACTCGGCGTACAATTGATCTAAATATATCATTTTCAACTTTGAAAATTCAATTTAATAGTACCTATAAACATTTATTTAAACAAGCATATGGTTATATTGCCTCATGACATTAAAGCTAAACTAGCTCTTTGAGATCATGGAAATACGGCGGATGTGTCGCAGTAAACGTGTGTCTATTAACGCATCACTGTTCATCATATGACCCGGAGCATAACATGGGTCCCAGAAATGAAGAAAAACATGACAAAGGCTGGACACGGTGAGACGGTCCACTAGTCCAAGTTTCACATTGGGATTATGAAATTCCCATGATTTCTTAAGGCCAGAGAGGGTTGTTTAATGGCCGTCGCTTCTGTTCCATCTCATCCTCTGATCGTTTCACTAACAGCCAGTTAAATAGCCACTAAGGCCTTTTAGCTCGTTAGCGCAGGAATCCAGTGAAACTAGACTGACTGAAATGGACATATGGACAGAGTCTGGCAGCAGACTGGCAGCTCTGGTGCCAACTCCTCTAAAACATTAATACACATTCCTTTAAGCACGCACACACAGGCTGTCTGTCCTTTATAGCAGTCGTCCAGAGCAATGAGCTGTCCCCTACTTCCTGCTGTCGAATTAACTGAAAACCTGCTCCACACAAGCATTGTGGGAATTCTGGGAGCCTCCCTGATTTCCCATCCCTCCACTCCACCCAGGGCTGCCATCCAGCATGAAGGCTGGCGTGCAAATGCTCACCCAGAGAGATGAAGGCTTGGGATAGCAGGAAAAGGCGAAAGCAGCATGCAGCAAAGCCTTGTTCAAAGCACAGATTCCCTTCCACCCTCCTGTCTTCGCCTCGTTTTTATCCATCTTGCACGGGTTTGTGTCAGCCTTTGTGTGTCGTCTGCAGACAGCTGGCCTGAGGAGCCGGTCCAAGAGTTACAGGTTGGGTTGTTGGTGAAAGAAACATGAGAATGACACTGAAACTGCTGCTGCTTTTGTAATCATTATTCTGGAACGCGGTGGAAGGGACCACAGCCTCATCTATAGCTTTATCAAATATTCCTAACCATATGGTTTTCACACCATCTGTACAAGAGTGCTTAGACATCGTAAAAGGTTCCACATTTTCTGGCTGTAAGAAGAAAATATGTGTGTTTCAGTGTTTCATAGGACCAACAAACGAAAACATACTTCTTTTCCTGCAATCTTTAACAAATTTCAGTTTGTAAACTGTTAAATTGTCTGAGCAAAAACTGTTCTGATGTAAACCAACCCTCATCATCTCAGGCTGCAGCATAGATCTGAACCTATTTGGGTGTATAGTCCAGGTTAGCATCAGCAGGTGGACCATCAGTTTCCATGCAGCCTTTCTTTAACAACACGTTTAATCTTAGGATTGTGCACCATCATGGGTCCAACCAACTGTTGCCTAATCCCCTGTCGCCCAGGGAGCAGCAGCAGATGGGTTTGTTCCTTTGTTAATAATGAATGCTCGTGGATGTGACATGAAGCAGCAGAAACTGCCACTTGTGGGCTTTTTTTACCCAGTGACAGAAATTTTATGCGATTCAACCTGTGGATAACTTGTCGTCCGGCTATCAGTGCCAGCAGATGTGAACCGAGGCGCCCGCCAGGTCATGTTGTGAGGAGCGGGAGGCAGATAGGAGTGGACATGCTGACCTCTGCTGGGGCTCAGTTGGGGTTAGAGAGCAGCAGGCTCCAGGGCCCGCAGCCGTCCACATAAACATGCATTCAAACAGAAACGCATGAATGCATCCAAACCTCCGTGGCAGACCCAGAGGAGAACCGCTCTGCTATCATTCATTGGCCCGGACATGCCCAGATGTTCCTGTTCTGTAAAAATCACAACACAGAAGCAGCTCGACTTCTTTACGCTCCACATGTCAGAAGATGTTCCAGCATATAGGAAAAAAAACAGACCTCACAGATCATAAATAGCTAATGTGAGCGCACTGAGCTGCATGGAGAAGCTGAACAAGACACTGTCAGCCCCAAGTGGCCAAGTGATGCAATAGTTTGAATTGTTTAATCCCGTGGATCAAACTGTTCAAACATTAAACATTATTATACTAACAGTGTTTGCTTTCTGTAATCCGGCTGAGATGAAGGGAAAAGCGGCTTCAGCTGCAGCAGTTCTATGGTTTTCTTCTGACTGGATGAATAACAACTTCCATTCATTAAAATGAATGACTGAAGAAATTTAATAACAAAAGACAACCTAATTAATCTACCAGAAAAGCAAGATGTTCTGAGGAATTACTGTGTTTGAGAAGTACTTCACTGCTGCGAGCACAACAACATTTTCTCCTCTGTTAGGCAAACTACGGCTCATTTAAACTCACACCATCATTTTCACCACTTTTCCTTTTCTAACTACCTTAAAGCACATTTTTCATGATACTTCTGTTCACTATCTTGGCTGAAGCCACCTGCAAAGAAAGACCGAATGCACCAGATTGATACCAAATTATACAAAACTGAACTCGACTAGAGACAGAAAAATATTTTCCAACAGCCTTCAGTTCTTGAAACACACGTAATATGTTGTGTTTTTTAAGATAGTTAGAGAAATATCTGAGCAGAGTTGCCTGGAGACCTAAGAGAATGAATCTCACAGAAGGATTCAATTTAGTTTATTTACACTACCGTTCAAAAGTTTGGGGTCACCCAAACAATTTTGGGTTTTGCCTGAAAAGTCACACTTATTCAGCACCATACGTTGTGAAATGAATAGAAAATAGAGTCAAGACATTGACAAGGTTAGAAAGAATGATTTGTATTTGAAATAAGATTTTTTTTACATCAAACTTTGCTTTCGTCAAATAATGGAGGTCTATGGTGACCGAGACAGAAAGGTCCATAAAAGTCCACAAAAAACGTGTCAATATTCCTCCATACTGCTCGTCCAATGTATTCCAAGTGTCCTGAGTGGCACGTTCACGACGCTACGGAAGCCGGCAGATCAAACCAGATGAAAGTGCGCATTCAGCGTCTGCTTTGCCAATAATGCAAGCGTAGAAGAAGAAATGTGCTGTTTACCTGTGCAAAGAAAGAAACAACGAAAGAAAAATGTCTGAGGACTTCAGTGTTGAGGAAGAGCATGAGTTCTTTGCCGAGCTGAATGCGCTGGTTTGGTCTGCCGGCTTCCGTAGCGTCATGAACGTGCTTTCAGGAAATCCTATACACTACTGTTTATGCTCTAAAAACATTCTAAATGACTTCGTTTCGAGTAAATTCTGGATGCTACCCACTCAGGACACTTGGAATACATTGGACGAGCAGTATGGAGGAATATTGAAATGTTTTTTTGTGGACTTTTATGGACCTTTCTGCCTCGGGCGCCATAGACCTCCATTATTTGAATGTCAGCAGACAGCAAGAAGCCTCCCAGATCTCCAGATGCATTTGAGATATCAAAAAAGTACTCCAGAGTGTTGTTCAGCATGGGGGTGAGTAGAAAATGAAGGCTAATCATGTTTTGGGTGTACTATTCCTTTAATTTGTTGAGGTAATCTGGAGAAATTGCACCCCACGCTTCCAGAAGCAGCTCCCACAAGTTGGATTGGTTGGATGGGCACTTCTTGCGTACCATACGGTCAAGCTGCTCCCACAGCAGCTCAATGGGGTTCAGATCTGGTGACTGCGCTGGCCACTCCATTACCAATAGAATACCAGCTGCCTGCTTCTGCTCTAAATAGTTCTTGCACAATTTGGAGGTGTGTTTAGGGTCATTGTCCTGTTGTAGGATGAAATTGGCTCCAATCAAGCGCTGTCCACTGGGTATGGCATGGCGTTGCAAAATGGAGTGATAGCCTTCCTTATTCAGAATCCCTTTTACCCTGTACAAATCTCCCACCTTACCAGCACCAAAGCAACCCCAGACCATCACATTACCCCAACCAACAGATGGCGTCAGGCATTCTTCCAGCATCTTTTCATTTGTTCTGCATCTCACAAACGTTCTTCTTTGTGATCCAACCACCTCAAACTTGGATTCATCCGTCCACAACACTTTTCTCTAGTCTTCCTCTGTCCAATGTCTGTGTTCTTTTGCCCATCTCAATCTTTTTCTTTTATTGGCCAGTCTCAGATATGGCTTTTTCTTTGCCACTCTGCCCTGAAGCCCAGAATCCCGCAGCCGCCTCCTCACTGTAGATGTTGACACTGGTATTTTGCAGGTACTATTGAGGACCTGTGAGGCGTCTGTTTCTCAAACTAGATTACTCTAATGCACTTATCTTCTTGCTCAGTTTTGCAACACGGCCTCCCACTTCTTTTTCTACTCTGGTTAGAGCCTGTTTGTGCTGTCCTCTGAAGGGAGTAGTACACACCGTTGTAGGAAATCTTCAATTTCTTAGCAATTTCTCGCATGGAATAGCCTTCATTTCTAAGAACAAGAATAGACTGTCGAGTTTCAGATGAAAGTTCTCTTTTTCTGGCCATTTTGAGCGTTTAATTGATCCCACAAATGTGATGCTACAGAAACTCTATCTGCTCAAAGGAAGGTCAGTTTTGTAGCTTCTGTAACGAGCTAAACTCTTTTCAGATGTGTGAACATGATTGCACAAGGGTTTCTAATCATCAATTAGCCTTCTGAGGCAATGAGCAAACACATTGTACCATTAGAACACTGGAGTGATAGTTGCTGGAAATGGGCCTCTATACACCTATGTAGATATTGAACCAAAAACCAGACATTTGCAGCTAGAATAGTCATTTACCACATTAGCAATGTATAGAGTGTATTTCTTTAAAGTTAAAACTAGTTTAAAGTTATCTTCATTGAAAAGTACAGTGCTTTTCCTTAAAAAATAAGGACATTTCAATGTGACCCCAAACTTTCATTACTTTCATCTCAAGGCACTTTCCAGTTCACCAGATCATACAGTCAATTTGTTTCAAACTTTTCTATCTAAGGTAAACCAGTTGATTGCATCAGCTAATTGACTCAAAGGCAATCTCTCCCACTAAGCATGCTTGTAGCGACAGTGGAGAGGAAAAACTCCCTTTTAACAGGAAGAAACCTCCAGCAGAACCCGGCTCAGTGTGAGCGGCCATTGGCTGAGGCCGACTGGGGTTCTAGGAGATTTAAAAGCCAAATGAATAAGCACAAAACCTGATTGAAAAACAAATTCTGCCTGCGTTCATAGAGACTGACTTTCTGCTCCAGTTCTGCCTCACTGCGATTCTGCAGACAGGGTAAAGAAACAACCATGTCATGTTAACAAGCCATACAAACGTTATGAAACTCTCACTTTTCTCCAAATAACAGTTTTGTTTGCTTGGCCTTACATCTGCTGTTATAATTTAGGAGCCAAAATGTAAAGGACTGTGTTGAATCAATTAAAGTTATTTTTTACACCAAAAGCTTTGTGTCTGTCCCTAAAAAGTCACTGAGAGTTAATGCTAATATTAGCTAATTATTACAGCTAAGTCAGGGAAGAGGGCGACAAGTCTACTAAATTAAACTAAGTGAACTCACATCTGGACAGCTAGAAAGTTTGCATACTGAATACCCAGCCACTTTACATCCCCTAAGCCTCGATGCCTGGATCTCAGCTGCTGCTCCTTCGCTGCACTCTCTCCTACACAGAGTATGGATAGTCACTTTCATCGAGCTAAAGCAACATTCTAAGTTAGTTTAGAAGTGATGTATGTCATGATTTATTTAAAGATCTGACCCAAAATGCAGTAAACCACTCAGAGAGCAAGGCAAAAGTTTGTACAGGTTTTATTGATAAAACCAGTGTACTCAGAGGGCTGGTGAACCGGAACTGGAAGGGAGGAGGGAAGTTCAAAGAGATGAGTTCAGGTACCGTGGGAATCTTGGTAGCCGTAAGGATAATTCTAGTGAGGGACTCACGTTTGTGAGGGTTCTTCTCACGCTTCGAATCCAGTCTCTGTGGGTTGACCTAGTGAAGGGGGGACTCGGAGAGCGGACAGGTAGACCTTTGATAGACCCAGAGGAGTATGAGAGGACTGTTACTCGGAAATCCAGGAGAACTTGAACAGAACTGGAGGTTAATCCTCTACCCAGTGTGAGACTCAAACAATCCTTCCAGGGGAAGAAAGCCAAAATCCAGCTTGCAGGATGACTTCTTGTCGAAAAGGCAAAGACAAAAACACAAGGTTAGGCTCAGCGAAAAACAAAGACTCAGTTAGAACTCAGCTACACTCAGCTTGGCTAGAGTACCCAAAACTGGCAAACACTCTGGCATCCAGGTAGTGACAGTCCACTGCTTACAGTAAGTACTCCTCCCGATAATGATCCAACGAGACGCAGGTGTGCAGGGAGCATCAACGAGGACAGGGCGCCATCTGGTGGTGGAGGAAGAGACAAACACAAACAACAGACCACACAAACTGGATTCCTGACAATATCTGCATTACCAATATCTAAAGACCAATTAGTTAAATTGCTAACTTTGTTACCAACACTTATCATGTAGCGCCGTTCCTCCATGCGCTGCTGACTAATCTTCAGCCGTAAAAGGCTGCATAGTTTTGAAGTTTTAGTTGGAACATTTTTCCATCCTAGCTTCAAATGTTTCATAACCTAAACATAAGATCTGTTTCAACTAAAAAACCCATTTTTGAGCTCCAACCTCTTCCCTGTTCACAGATGTTCCCAACGTTTCCTGCATAGACGGCTTCTGCGCCTCTTCTAAAACCCTCTGTCCATCTTCTTTTAGCCAAGAGCCAATCACAGGCTGTGTTCTATATAAAAAAAATAGTACATCAGACTCTGCAGATCCAGTTGACACGTCGTCAACCATGTATGATCTGTTCTTAAGAGATGCATAGCAACAAGTGTTAATAAGAATACCTGACAGCTTTGAATTGAAAGGGACCACAACAGCAGTTTTAATCATTTTCTTTTAAAAATGCTCTAAACAGGTAAAAATGAAATGTAGAAACAATTCAAGCAGCCATTCAAATTGGCCCTTCCCAGTCAAACGCCAGTGAATGGCAGCCAACTGTGACTCCCCCTGTTGCATATTTTGTTACTCTGACTCCACCCTTTCATTGAATTAGATGCTCCTCTTTAGATCTTAATGTCCACAAATCATGACAGAAATACTTTTTTAATAGAAATATTGATGTTTAAAAAGGAATTGTTGGGGACCAGCAAAGGACCACACAAGGACCACCCAAGGACCAGCCAAGGGCCCATCAAGGAAAGTGGGGCAATGTTGAATGGCTACTACTGTAGTTGTTTGCTGGTTTGATGTTTTCAAAGTCAGAATGATTTTAGACAACAAACTCTGTCACTGAAAAGGTTTATCAGGACATTTTCCTGAGATAAAAACATTTCAGACAGCTTCCAACTTCCTATCATTATCCTCCAAGGAAATCGGACCCAAAGTTAGACCATGTAATGTGTGATTAAAAAATCCAACAAGACACAACTTGGTTAATTGATTCTTTCTGCCCTGAAAAAAAAGACCCAGAAATGGCGCAAGCATCGTGGCAAGTGAGGGTTTTTTACAAAATGATGACTTGTTCTGGGAGAAAATGTAGAGACTGAGCATTTTTCTTCCAGTTGTCTGAAAAAAAGAGCAGGAGAAGGCAGCGATCTGTTATAAACCAGCCTCTAGTCTAAAGGTTAACATGTGAGTTAAACAACTGAAAAAACAGTGATGTCATAGGATGGAAACAGAGTAAGCAGTCCTTTCAAAGCAAGGGAGAAAAAAAAACAATACCCAAAGGAACAGGAAGTTTGAGCAGGACTGAACTAAAGATGAAGCCTTTGTCAGACAGCAGGACTTCGATAAAAAAATATTATTTTAAGGTGCTATAAAGCAGAAAATGACTGACCCTATAAAATATATAAGTACATGGTTTTGCTGAAGATTTCTTCCTGTTAAAAGGGAGTTTTTCCTCTCCACTGTCGCTACAAGCATGCTTGGTGTGAGGGATTGCCTTTGAGTCAATGAGTCGATGCAATCAACTAGTTTTCCTTAGATTGAAAACTTTGAATCAATTTGACTGGATGATCTGGTGAACTGTAAGGTTGCATTTTTTTAGTTCTCATCCTTTGTTCTTCAATTCATCAAATCTTTTACTTTGGACCAAGAACAGCTACACAAGTCCTGATGGAAAAACCAAGGCATTCCTTAAATCTGATGCAGACACACAGTTGAAGACCAGGGACGGAGCTAGATGGGGGGCCAGGGGTAGCCATGGCCACCCTTAGCCAATCATTGGCCACCCCTGTGGCCACCCCTACCTTTTTTCCCTCTAATACAGATGGTGGAAGCAGTAATACTCTGAAGGAGAATGTTCAAACTTATTAAATATTTAAATCTTTCATATATATTAACAACTACTTGACTATAGAAACACTGTGGTTAATTATGCACATCAATATGCTAACATTAACGATGATAGATACAGAATTACTGCTCTTTTCAGAACTAAATTTTGAATTTTTTGGGGATAAAGATAAAATGATGTGCCTCTGCAAGTCATCTAGGAGTCTTCAGTGAAATCATAGATAAATAACTACTTTAATAATAACTTAAAAATAAAATAAATGTGGATATAAGTAGATTTTAAATGATTATTGATAAAAGTAGGTAATGACAATGTAAAACTCAAATCTGAAAGAATTTTGTCCACTATTCCTTTTATTTACACAGCATAGATGTTTAAATATATGTGTCTATTTGTTAGCAAAGGCTGCAGGAATGGATAGTCTGTCTTTTTTTTTTAGGAAATATGGATGTTGTGCTCGTTCCTGTTGAAACAGTGTAGATTGACCCTGAGGTTGTGCTGCCTTTCGGCCTCCCCTCAATGTAAATTGGTTATTGCCTGGCCACCCCTGTTAGGATTTTCTGGCTACGCCTCTGTTCAATACACAATGTTCTGCAAACAGCTACAACTAGATTGAGTTCTACTCGACAACCTTCACATAAAGCCTGCTGAGGTTGGTCGGCCATGGCTTCAGTCTTCAACAGTAGAGAAGTGTCATTTCAATGAGATCAGAGCTCAATCAGGTCACAGCTAAGGTGACAGTCTCTTTATTATCCACTAGAAATGAACCTAATTTAATGACATCGATCTGGAGGCTGTTAGAAGCTCAGAGCTTAGCAACAAGATCCAGCAAACGCAGGCGTGAGGTCTGCATGTAGGCGGGTGTTAAACAACGGCACGCATTGACTTTATTGAATGCGTTATTATTGGAAAACATATGCTGCTATGAAATGTCAGGAGAATAAGTTAGTTTTATGTCATCAGTAAAGTTTTATATCAAAGTTTTCTAATCTGTCTTAGAATAATGGCTCATTTATTGTATCTTTATAAATCCGTACTGCTTATACCTCTCCCACATTTATATTTATTCCTGTGAGGAGTAATAAAAACTTCTTCTTTTACTACTTTATTCCTTAGTTCTAGAATAAAATCCAACATTGATTTCATATTAATGTCAGCTTTTCTCTTTAAGACTATCAGAGGGTTTTACGTTCACCACATGTCCTGATGTTTCAGTTAGAATTTAGTTTTTTTAAAGCCACTCTTAAAATTGGAAAGGAAGGAAAATGTCAAGTAGAGAATGGCTAATGAGCTAAACGTGTCCATAACCACCATCAGGCATCAATTAAAGTCTAAAACAGATGGAACTCTGACCGTAGGAAGGTGAAAACATCTCCAGAGATCTCTGCTAGAGGAAGCTGGCAATGAGGGCCCTATGGTAATGCTTTCTGTTACAGTACATCAATAACCATGTAATAACACTGTAATAAGGCCGAAAGTAACAAGAAAAACTTTATTTGGTAATAACCCCAAAATTAAATATATATATATATATATATATATATATATATATATATATATATATATATATATATATATATATATATATATATAATTACAATTATATGTTACTATGAAACAATGGAGACTTTTGGTGGGCAATTACCATTAGTTACAACATAACCATTTCTATTATTGGCCACCATCTACCAACAGCTTATAAAGTAAATTGTAACTTTTAATCAGGAAAATAAAGCATTATAAAACTGCACTCAAGTTACATATAAATAAGAGTTTAGTTAAGAAGGTTGGCTTGCTGTCTTCTATGTTTGGTTTTCTGTTATATGCCAAGCAATAAACTGCATTTTGCTAGATGATAGCACATTCATTTATTGCTTTAATGGTTTGATGTCTAAGAAGTCTGAATTTACCTTGTGTGCCTAACATTTGATAACCTGAATCCACCAGATGGATTTGCTCCGCATATCCATCTGGAAACCTTCCAATGAAGTAATTTTGGGAAGGGGTGAAAATACTGGTTAGCTGATTGGCCTATGTTGGTGATAGACGGGCCAAATAAACCAATCAGATCAACGACACATATGACGTACTAACAGCCAGGCTACTCTTGCCGAAACCAGTTGGGAGAAGAGCAAAACCATCTTTTCCTGGAGAAAAGCCTCCAGAGCAGTGTTTTGCTCTTCTTTCAGTGAAGAAATACTCTGTAATTCCGATAAAACTTGCTGGATAGCCACGCTAACGCTAGTTTCATCGGCTGAAGCCGCCATGTTCTTTAGACTGAACTGTCGCGCTTCTCGTTGCGTCACACCTCAACCCGCCTCAAAGCCAACGCTGATTGGACGTTAGTTTGGTGAACGGCTCTAAATTTTCTTTAACGGAGAGTCTCCAGACTGATCTGCTGGTGAAACCTTGAAAGCTCGCGAGATCAGGATGGTCTCACGAGGCTAAACATTTGAGGCACAGCACTTAAACTATTCTCCACGATTTGTTTCTTGTTACCTAGTAATATAACTTGCTATGTTAATACCATGTTATTACATGGTTATTGATGTAAAAGAAAGCGTTACCGGCTCTCTAACGGTCCCTAAATAGCCCACAGTATGTCCAAGGGTGGATCATTAATGGAGGCTTCCGCAGGAGAAATATCTTAGCAAGATAAATCAGCATTGTTCGATCTGTGCCTCAGTTTGCAGACCTATTCCATGGGAGTTGAGGTCCACAAAAAAACCTTAAAAAGTGACTCTAGTCCATCTAGATGGGGATTGGAATGATGTAGAAAATCCAACATCCAGCTGATATAAAGACCCACGCTGCTCTGCTGCTGATTTTGGATATAAACATATAATTAATGTAGGATTTTCCTGCAGCAGTCTCATCATAAGCTGGACTTTCCTCTTTTTCAGGGCGACTTTATGTTCCTTTAATAAAAGGAATTTATCTTCAGAGCACCCAGACCTCCTCTTAAATACAGAGGCTTTTGTTGTTGTTTTTTTATGTGTGCTCTCGACAGAAGCAAATTAAGAAATGTTGATTTAGGAGTCTGTGTTCGTTTATTTCCCGGAGTTTTAGTTTATCCATCTGTTTTCAGCTCCAAACTTTAATCCACACAAAACTATTTTTTTCTGCTTTGAACCTTAATCATGACTCCCATCAGCAGTAATGAGCTGCTTTCTTTTTTGTGTTTTCTTGTGTGCATTGTCGTGCAGGTAGGCGTGTTATCACCCTTTCAGAGCCGGGTATATCTGGACTCAATTAGTTGCAGTGTCACAGCAGGTTGGTGTGGCGCTGGTCCGATGGGCTCGGCTGCAGCTGTAAATCAGCCTCCGTCTAATGGGCTGTGCTGCTTCTTCCTGGGCCAAGTGTGTGTTGGATGCCTGCATGCGTTCCTTGGTGCACGACACGGTGACTCTTCAGCATTTTATCAGCTGTTTGGTAATGATGGTGCAGGGTGGAATATGGGCAGCTGTTCATCTGTGTTAATGCCTACAGCTGGAGGCTCCAACAAGGAATTTCATGCGTCCAAATGTGGAAAAGGTCACAGCGTGTTTAATTCCATCCATCAGTCAGGATCAATGCAGCTAACTTTGTTTTGCCTGGTTGGAAAATGAAAACCGTATTTATGATGGTCATTTTTTCCTGCGATCTACATGCAGAGCCCAGATGAAAGCAGCAAGCATACAAATCTTTATTCATGTTCCATCATTTAAACTCCCAGCTTTGTCCCTTTGTAGTGAATTTCAAAGGCTCGTCTTCTAAAACATGTTAGCACAGAATAAAGACGGAGCAACAATTTGGTTCAGTTTGGAGGTATTATCTCCAGCGAGCAGAGCGTGGCCCCGGCAATCAAAGAGGCGCCTTCTGCAGCCGAGACAAGAGCAGGAGACACAGAGCGAGGAGATAATTAGATAGCCCAGATTGACAAACATCAATAAGAGGAAAGGATTTCTGTATGGAGAAAGAAATGAGACCTGCTCGTTTAGGAAGGTTCGGCATCCAATCAAAGCAGGGTACAACTATTTTGTATTGATCAGTTTTAGCTAAACTGTAATTGGCTTCAGATGATAAGAAGCCGGCAGTCTGTGGGGATTATAAACCTCTGCTGTTTATTTGGCCTCCATGCATCCACATCCTCTCCACAGACATCTCCGTTCCTCCAGCGGCACACACCGAGCTCTGACCCATTTGACCTCATGACTGATACAGAGGTCTATCTGCGCGCTGTGTGATGTCCCGGTCCAGAGAAGACATTTTTGTGCTGAAGAGGAGAATCGACCTGACCAATCTCTCACCTCGCATCTGTTCTAGTTTGGTTTTTGTGTAGAGAAAATAGGCTCCTGCTGGGCCTTAAAGGAGAAGTTTGGTCATATTCAGAATTCAAACTTCTGAAAGTACTTTAAATCAATCCGTTTTCTGACACGCTTAATCCCAAGTGGGGTCATGAGGGGTTCTGGCGCCTATCTCCAGCTGTCTACAGGCGAGAGGTAGGGTCCACCCTGGACAGGTCGCCAGTCCATCGCAGGGCAACACAGAGACAAACAACCGTTCATGAACACACTCACACCTAAGGGCAGAGATGGCAAAAGTACTCACTTTCCGTACTTGAGTAAAAGTACAGATACTTGTCTTAAAAAATACTCTGGTAAAAGTGGAAGTACTGATTAAACTTCTTTACTCAAGTAAAAGTAACAAAGTACAGGCTTGTAAATTTACTTAAAGTATAAAAGTAAAAGTAGAAACCACTTTTTTCATGCCGTTGCCTACATTTTAAATGGATGTCTGCCAATAGGACTAGATCTCCGTTGTGTTCATTTTCAATCATCTCGTCGTCCATACTACTATGCTAACGCCACCGCCACCAAGCTGCAATGATTTGCCGCCAATGAATACCGCCGAATCTGTCGATTCATCTTGTAGTGGTGCGTCAAATGCAACGTAGATTCCCATCCAATTAGATTGAATTTGGTATTGATGACGTGAAAAATAATAACGCTAACTCCATTGAAATGATTCAAAACTAAAGTAACGAACCAATTTTTTAAAATGTAAGGAGCAGAAAGTACAGATATTTATGTAAAAATGTAAGGAGTAGAAGTAAAAAGTCGCCATAAAAATAAGTAGTAAAGTAAAGTAAAAATATCAGAAAAATCTACTTGAGTACAGTAACAAAGTATTTGTACTTCGTTACTTCCCATCTCTGCCTAAGGGGACTTTAGAGAAGCCAATTAACTTAACAGTCATGTTTTTAGACTGTGGGAGGAAGCCAGAATACCTGGAGAGAATCCACGCATGCTCAGGGAGAACATGCAAACTCCACGCAGGACTCGATGTTAACCATCGCCCAATCGCCCGGAGCAAGAGGTTTTTATTGTTGGGAGAGTACAAATTTCATTGCTTTTGCCCGCAGGGCAAGTGCAATGTTCGCAAAAGAAACAAAAAAAAAAGGGTTATCACTCAAAATTACTTTAAAATCACTGACATTAGCTGGCGCCATTTTTGTTGTTTTGTACACATTCTCGCGTGATTTGAAAAAGCCGCGTGATTTTCCGCTAGATGGCGTGATTCAGCTCTTGGGGAGAGAATTCTGCAGAGCAGCAGCTGGATGATGAATTTAATCTATTCTATAATACACGCTAGATTAAAAATTATGCATATACACACCAGGAACCTGTAAACTTACTGAATTACAAAAAACATTTAAAAAACAAACATGTTTCATTGATATATATACAAAATATTAGGAACTATATTTATCAAACATTATACCGGGCAAGTAAAAATTGTTTCTGGGCAAATGAAATGTGAAAGTCACTTGCCCAAAGGGCGCATGTACTTTAAATATGAATGTAATCAAGACTAATTTTCATGTGAATGTGCTTTACTGGAGGCATCCATGTTTGTCAAAGAACACTACTGCCACCTACTGGTTTGTGACGTCACGGTGCGGTATCGGCTGTTGATCAAGTCCCAATGATTGGAAGTCATTTTAGCAACAAAGTGTAAACCGTTTGATTAAGTAGAGAAATCGAACACCTGTTCCAGAGCGTGTTAGAAATGAAATACAGGAAGGATTGTTTTGGATCCTTTAGCTGGGAACCAAACCTCTAACTATTAGGTCTAGTAAGGACAGCTTCGAGAACCAGAACTCATTTGCCTGGAGCTTCATTTACTTGGACAGGTTGATACTCATCCAGTCCACCACCGAGTCCAGAACCTTAACCAGTACATCTGTAGAGAACTGGCCTAGTTCCTACATAGGAGAGGGTGGACTTTCAAACTCCTACAATGCAGCAATTGAGTGTATTCCTTCCCACCATCATCACAACCACCACCCCTTCACAGGTGAACAGAACACTTCACCTATTCAGCCAGGCCAATAATTCCCTTTAACGACCCCCCTTCAGAGAATTAATCAGGTATGGGGCATTGCAGCTTAACAAAGAAGCCAAACGACCCCATTTTAGAGGGGCAGACCTGTTCGTCCGTTTAAATTTTCATGTTTTCTAAGCAAAAGAGCCTTAGTTTTTGGTCCACTCTATAAAGCCTCACATTCAATGTTATCTCTGACATCTTGAATTGAAAAAGCTTCCTGGATGGGATTGGAAACAAAGTCTCATGGATAGTTTTTTTTTTTTTTTTTTTTACTTTTTTGGAACCTCATTGGGTTGTTACATTAATGCTGATTTTTAACCATTAGGCGACCGTATAGGACACTCATTGATAAAAAAAGAAATAAAAACATTTCAAGCCAATAGTGATATTGGAATCCAGGACAAGACCTTATTACCTTTTTAAAATAAAAAATAAAAAATATTTGGATATTTTCATGGCAGAAAATTTATGTCTATTTAATAACAAGAAACACCAACTTGCCCAAATATATTAAGAAAAATAACAAAAGTGCTAAAGATAAAGATGAAATTCATGACAAATAGAGTGAAAGAAAAACATTTTTCTTGGTACATCATAACTTTAGAAACATTAATGCTGATACTGACATTTAAATTTTTTAGTTTATGAACCCATATATAATTGTTTACTAGGCTTATTAACTTTTTTGCTTTACTTTTTAACTTTTCAATTAGCTTTTTACCTTTGTTAACCTTTTTTTTCTACTTTATTTGCAGTATAAAACATTTAAAGGTGAAATACCAAAATAAGATGTACAGCCATGTAGCAGTATCTTTGCTGTCTTTGCTGAATGGCTGGATATAAATCTTGTGCCTTTAGACTTCACTGAGGGACGCTGGGACTCCATTTGTAAGGGGTATGCAAGTGATCAAAAACAGTAACCTGCCCTATAAAGGGTTAATCAGTTTCTGTCTTAGTCACTTAAATAACATACTGATTTCATTTTGCACGTCTGTGGTTTCGCTGCTCTTTTTCTTTATCCACCACTGTAAAAATGTCCACAGCTGTATGTTGATTATCTATTCTTCAGATGACGGCAAAGTATTTATATTTGTAAAAACACTTTAAAATGAAGTATTCTGTTTTGCTTATTTCTAAACTCTGTAACTTACTCTGTTATTTGTATTAACGTTTAAGGTCCACATTTGTGTGACCACTTTTGCTGTCATGCTTCTGCTGTTGTAACACCACAATTTCCCCATTGTGGGATAAAGGGATTTTCAATTCTATTCTACTCAATTCAATTCTATTCTATTCTATTCTATTCTATTCTATTCTATTCTATTCTATTCTATTCTATTCTATTCTATTCTATTCTATTATGTTGAGTGCAACCTGATCATAACTTTAGTAGTTCTTCATGTATTGTAATAAAAACTGCTCCACACGTTGCTCATATTATACAAAACAAAAATCTGAAACCAGAAATCTCCTATCCTGTAAGATGAGTTGTTTTTTAAGCACTTCATTAATAGATCTGTATGACTGGAATTTATTCAAAGTAAAGCTTTAAAAAGCAGTTATTTACAAATAGTAGGTAAGTTGTAAATAAAAAATGTCTAAAGCGGCTGTTATCAACAGCAAAATTCAATTCAGATTATTTATATTTCGCCAATTAACAATGCATGTCAGCTAAAGGCACTTTCCAGTTCACCAGATCATCCAGTCAAATTGATTCAAAGTTTTCTATCTAAGGAAAACCAGTTGATGCATCGATTCATTGACTCTTCAGCAATCCCTCACACTAAGCATGCTTGTAGCGACAGTGGAGAGGAAAAACTCCCTTTTAACAGGAAGAAACCTCCAGCAGAACCAGGCTCAGTGTGAGCACCCATCTGCCGAGGCCGACTGGGGTTCAAGAAGACAGGAGATATAAAAAAAGGAACTGTAAAAGGCGGACCCGTCCAGAAACACACAGCCAGGAGTAGATGAGGCGAAGCTACTATAAGAAAAAGCAGAAAGACCAGAACGTTAGAGATTGAACTAACAGATTCTGCTGAAAGGAGAATAGAGATAGAATGAAGCAGAATGATGAAAAGGGGTCCCTATGTCCTCCAGCAGTCTAAGCCTATAGCAGCATAACTATAGAGATAGCTCAGGATAACCTGAGCCACTCTAACTATAAGCTTTATCAAAAAGGAAAGTTTTAAGCCTAGCCTTAAAAGTAGACAGGGTGTCTGCCTCACGGACTAAAACTGGTAGTTGGTTCCACAGGAGAGGAGCCTGATAACTAAAAGATCTGCCTCCCATTCTACTTTTAGAAATTCTAGGAACCACTAGTAAACCTGCAGATTGAGAGCGAAGTGCTCTGTTAGGAACATAAGGAACAATCAGATCTCTGATATCAGATGGAGCTTGGCCATTTAAGGCTTTATATGTGAGAAGGAGGATTTTAAATTCTATTCTGGATTTAACAGGAAGCCAATGAAGAGAAGCCAGGATAGGAGAGATATGATCTCTCTTTTTCATTTTCATCAGAACTCTGGCTGCAGCATTTTGGATCAGCTGAAGGCTTTTAATCACAGTTTGTGGACTTCCTGATTGTAAAGAATCATATAAAATAAAATGCATATTATCAGTCTGAAGCCATCCTATGGGATTGATAACCGCTAATTATCGGTTAATTGACGGACGTTTAATGGTTAATCACATCTGAATGAGGTGGTTTCCAGCGAAGAAAAGCTTTGATCTCTGCATAAAAACTCCAAAGCTTAAACTTTATCTTTTGTTTTACTTTTCTGTCAAACTCAGCCGAGTTGACATGGTAACTGCAGCTCTTATTTTAGCCTGTTACTTTATCTAAACACTTCTTTTAAAGCTGCATCTTTGCCTCCAACATAAATCAAACTCCAACATGATTTCTAATAAAAAGCAAGAGTGTCTGTTATTAAAGATGAGTCTAAACAGGCTCAGAGGTCTGCATGCTAAACCTCCCAGGGGCTTCATCCCACCAGACAAACAGTAGCTGCAAAAAAACAACATAATTTCTTCTGTTTGGGGAAAAAGGAGGCCTTCATTTAAAGAGTTCTGTTTAAAAGCATCTGCCATCCCCCTTGCAGCTCCGGCTGCCACTGGAAATGATAAATAATGAAAGGAGCCTTACTTCATTAGACTGTGACATTATTTCCAGAGCAGATATTGTGCACTGAAAGTGTTCAATAACACAATAACAACCGCCACGCCGCCGCCTCCCACCTCACCCCGGGATCGGATATTCACAGCTTATCACTGTAAACACTACTGTACTGCACTCATCGGAACATGAGCAGATATTTCCCAGAGTAGGTCATAATTGCCCCCCCCCCCCCCCCCCCCCGCATAATTTAATCCACCGAGTGCATATTCAATTCCAATCTGGGTTTGTTGGTGTGCTGCGAGGTGCACAGCGCGATTGTCTCTGAAATTGGATTATGATAACCTGTCAGCTCTTTAATTCCATGAGATATTAAAGATGGGGGAGTGGGGGGGTGGGGGGGTCGTCTCGAGGCGGACGCCTCGGTGTTCAATCAGTGGTTCATCCTGACTTCTGGCTCTTTTTCTAACCCCTCTTTTTCTAACCCCACAGTTATGTTGGGGTGGGGGTATCCGGTGAAGGAAGACCCTCCCTGGGCACCACCCTCTCCTTAATGTTTGGGGTCAGGATGTCCTCCTGCTTCAGTCTGAATCATCTCAGTAACCTGAGGCATCAGTCTCTGCTCAACAGAGACATTTCATGCTGGGATTTAAAGAAAACGAGCTTTTAAAAATTCAACGGTAGCATCTCTTTCCATTAAAGTTGGCCTCATTATGTGTGTTACATGGGCTGCAGAGCACTTTTTGTTTCTTACTCAAGAACAAAAATACAGAAAGAATAAGGATTTTAAAAAGAGACCCAGATATTTTACACTAAATATTTCACTTTCTTTGTTCAAAGTCCTCAGAGTCAACAACTACAGCAATAACCAACAACTTTCAGCTAAAGGAAACAGATTTGTTTTCATCTTTATCATCACTTCCTGGTTTCTTTATTCTTAGCTTTGAGAAGAGAGAAGGAGCCCATGGAGTGGACAGGAAGGAGATGGTTGGCCCCAGAAGAACCGATCAGATAATCAGTTTGTTGCCTTGTTTCAGGATAATCTCCGCTGCAGCTCCAGTGGGTGGAGCATTCAAAGCTCTATCCCAACAATAACCCTGATCCCTGGATGTTCAACCTGCAGATCCAGTTAGAACATGTCCACCGCACCTGCATGCATATTGAACTTCCTCATATTTTGACCCAAACGTTCCAACAGAGCAACACATGGTGGAGAAAAAGGAAACTGATGATTTTATCTAAATATAGCTACATAATGTCATGATCGCTACCTGATAGCTGATCTTATTGCACATTTCACTCACCTGCCTAACTCTGCCCGGTTACCATTTATCACTTATCTCATCCACCTGCTCCTGGTTCTTTACAGAGATGGCAAAAGTACTCACTTTCCGTACTTGAGTAAAAGTACAGATACTTGTGTTAAAAAATACTCATGTAAAAGTGGAAGTACTGATTAAACTTCTTTACTCAAGTAAAAGTAACAAAGTACAGGCTTGTAAAACTTACTTAAAGTATAAAAGTAAAAGTAGAAACCACTTTTTTATGCCGCTGCCTACATTTTAAATGGATATCTGCCAATAGGACTAGATCTCCGTTGTGTTCATTTTCAATCATCTCGTCATCCATGCTACTATGCTAACACCACCGCCACCAAGCTGCAATGATTTGCCGCCAATGAATACCGCCGAATCTGTCGATTCATCTTGTAGTGGTGCGTCAAATGCAACGTAGATTCCCATCCAACTAGATTGAATTTGGTATTGATGACGTGAAAAATAATAACGGTAACTCCATTGGAATGATTCAAAACTAAAGTAACGAGACAATTTTTTAAAATGTAAGGAGTAGAAAGTACAGATATTTGTGTAAAAATGTACGGAGTAGAAGTAAAAAGTCGCCATAAAAATAAGTAGTAAAGTAAAGTAAAAATATCAGAAAAATCTACTTGAGTACAGTAATGAAGTATTTTTACTTCTTTACTTCCCATCTCTGGTTCTTTATATATGGCTCAGCCCAGCTACTGGGGCCAGATCATTGATGTTGTTTGTTGAGTTGGAGGCCGTTGCTGATTCCATAGTTCACCATTTTCACTTACTGGTGGTGAGTCTGACGTGGTGGAAAATAGCAAATCTTCTTTTGGAAAGTAAGCTTGTATGAGCAATTCAAACAGCAACTTTTACACAGAGCGTTCACGAGGAGGAATGGGCTTGTGCACGCAGGCGTTCCATCTCAGGAGCAAGTAAAGGGTTTTGCATGTGCAATTTTTTTTAAGCAGAAAGGGCGGGCCTTTTCAAATATTTGTGATAATTCTCAACTATACATTTAACTCAAACTGTAATTAAGCTATGAGATAGTTTCATCACTATCCCAGAGTTATGAAATTATTTAGATGGTTTCTTCCCGGTTTCATCTGGTTTCCACCTTTCATGGTGAAAAGTTGATTTGAATATTGAAAGGGTTTCCTTTTTGTTTATTTGGGGGATACATTTAATCTCCAAGCTATGAAATCTATTTTGGTGAAAATCATGTCAGTTTCCCAGCAATTATTGGTTGACCCACAACCCCGTTCACCTGGGTCTGGACTGAAAGCAGCAGCACTATGGTTTACATGGAAAAAGAAATCAAACTAAGGTTTAAAGGCATACTATGCAACATTTTTCAGTTAATTAATGTGTTCCATAACGTTTTGGATGATTAAATGAGTCATTTCAGGTCAAACAAAGGTTTTCTCGGCCGCCCTGGTGGTCTGTAGGGGAAATACCGTACTTGCAATTGCAGGAGCCCTCGGCCCGCACCCACAGGCTCAGAAGTCTCGCGAGAGTCGGTCTTGCTTTACGGCGAGAACTGCTACACGCCCCCAGTTAAAAGCATGCTCGTTGCTAGCGCAGTGGCGATATTTGTGCAGTTATCTTGCATAACAAATAATGTATGAAAACATGCTAAGTTTTCAAACTCGAAAATTGGAACAAAATAGTCACTTACCGTAGTAGACATGGTGATTCGTTGCGTTCGCCTGTCTGCTAAGCTCAAAACAACCGCGCCTGGCTTGACGGAGAAACCGGGAGAACAGCTGAGCATATTTACGACAGTGCACTTTTACTTTCGCCCTCTGGGGGGAGCCTCACTGGAAAATCAACACCGGTTGCATAGTATACCTTTAAAATTAAAAGAGTGGAGAAACAAATCTGTAGCTTCAGTATGTCTTTGGAGGCTGACAATAATCCTTTCAGAGAAGGAAAATGACAGATGGAATATTTCAAGATGCATTTGATATCAGCTGTAAATAGCCAGCTGATATCAGGTGGGTGGAGCTACAGAGATTCAGCCTCTCCCAACCCCAACAGCTAACTTGTGCTAAACTAGTTTAACAACCAGGGTCGGATTTACCGTTGGGCAAAACTTGGCAGTTGCCTGTATGGTTAATTCAGCTATTACCTAATTGTTCACATAAATGATGTTTTTGATAAAAATCCTTTCGCATAAAAGCTCTGTTTGGTGACAACATCTAAAAGCAGCGAACTCTGCTCTCCAGAGCGAGTAGATGGGTAACCCCGCCTCCTGCTCTCCTCTATCTTGTCTGCTGTCATGATTCATGCAGCTATTATTTCATCCAAATGAAAAATGGAGAACAGAGAAGCAGATCATGGCTTGTCTACAGTGAAAAGAAGGACTGGGTTATTTACTTTGGCCTTTTTGGAAACACAGGAAGGAGCAATCAGCTATGTAGTGACTGGAAAAAATCTTTTTGATTCCTTTTGGGAAAGCATGAAATGTCAGCTGAGCACATTGTCAATTTCAAAAGAAAAATGGACAAAAGGAAAACATAGAGAGGAAAACAACAAGGGACAAGAAGAGAGGGACAAAAGGTAGAACAAATAAAGATATCTATTCTTTTAAAATTTCTGTATCTGTATAATGGGTCTGTTTAATGTGTTGTCTTCTCAGTTCAACTCACTGTTGCTCCATTAACACACCAACTGTTGGCATTTTAGAAAAAGGGATCCTGATTTTCGAAGCCTTGGTGCAGAGGATCTGCAGCTCTTTCAACAGTCTGAGCAAAAAGGAGAAGGTCGGGAATGAGACCTGTGGTGAACTTCTTTCTCCTGGTTCTCTGGAGTCCGTCTCTGGGATCAAATGGGAAGTAAAATGGATTCTAAGAGGGAATATCAAACTGGTAAACTCCACAGCTCTAAGTGTAGCCCACTTGAAAGCCAGGATTGTTCTTAGATTAACGAAACCAGTCAAATTATCTACTGTAGCAGCCATTCAAAATGTCCCCACTTTCCTTAATGGCTGCTTGGCTGGTCCCCTACAATTCCTTTTCCTCAATCTTCGTACTCAAATATTCTTTCTGTTATGATCTGTGGGCATTGAGATCTAAAGAGAAGCGTCATCTCCTGGTCAGACCCTGTAATTCACTGAAAGGGTGGAGTCAGAGTAAAAAAATATGCAATAGGGGGGTCACTCCAGTAGCTGGAAGTTGAACGGGATATTGCTGGGATTTACAGGGAAGTGGGCTGCCATTTGGCAGCCATTTTGAATGGCTACTACTGTAATCTGTAATTAGAGTTGGTTCTTATGTTTTGTGGATTTCAATCAACCTAACATCTTCTATTGCTTTATTTTGTTAAGCTTTTGGGTGCCTATAAAGACACAATTCAGGGTCCGAGTCCCTCTTTATATGAAATGTTCGGTGGAGGTAGAAACTACTAACCTGACTCCGCCAGATGGATTTGCTCTGCATATCCATCTGGAAACCTTCTGTTGAAGTAATTTTGGGAAGGGGCGAAAATACTGGTTAGCTGATTGGCCTATGTTGGTGATAGGCGGGTCAAATAAACCAATCAGATCAACGAAGCATATGACGTACTAACAGAGCGACGACGAAGAGGAGCCAATTGATAGATCAAACTCTTGCCGAAACCAGTCGGGCGAAGAGCAAAAACATCTTTTCCTCTTGAGAAAAGCCTCCAGAGCAGTGTTTTGCTCTTCTTTCAGTGAAGAAATACTCTGTAATTCCGATAAAATTTGCTCGATAGCCACGCTAACGCTAGTTTCATTGGCTGAAGCCGCCATGTTCTTTAGACTGAACTGTCGCGCTTCTCGTTGCGTCAAACCTCAACCCGCCTCACAGCCAACGCTGATTGGACGTTCGTTTGGTGAACGGCTCCAAATTTTCTTAACGGAGAGTCTCCAGACTGATTTGCGAGTGAAACCTTGAAAGCTCGCGAGATCAGGATGGTCTCACCAGGCTAAGAAACTAGAGCTACAAGCAGGATCACCTCTGGGCTTTGTGGACATTTCCATGAGGTTCAACTACAGGCAGAAAAAAAGACTGAACACTTTTATCAGCATTGTGCTGTCAGAGGGGGAAGGCTTCTCATGCTAATCTCCAATTTGTGGCGCTGTCTGCACAGCGTCACACCAGCAGCCCACCATGGTGGTCTTTATTAGCATTTTAGTGATGGAGGGGTGTAGCGTTCCATCAAACTCACCTCAACACTGCTTCCATGCCACAGATTTAGCCGTCTTCCTCCATGTCTTGGTCTTTGCTCTTATTCATTCTATTTTAATGTTTCTGCATATGTTGATTATTAATGGAAACCTTTACTTCAGATTGTGTCATAAACCATGCTGAGTCCCTTTGACTGAAAAAAAAAATGTTTTTTTTTTGCAGGAGACATGATATATGAGGAAACAACAAGCAGATGTTGTTCAGCTTCACCTGAAGCTATGTGACAGCTTCCTGTTTGACTTCCACTCAGCTCATGCATGTCACCAACTATTTTTGCCTTCAAACACAACATGCCACTCTCTGGCTCCAGGTGGAGAGATAAAGAACCCCTTTACCCTCTTAGCAGGAACCTGCGTGTCTCTTTGTAGAGCAAAGACATATGCATCATGAAAGACTACGATCTACATCAGACGTCTCATATTATGCATTCTAGCTCAGACTATGCATAGTGTTACAAAGGCATCTCTGTAATAACAGCAGCTTCAAGGCTTTTCTCTCAGATTATATTTCATATACAAATCAGAATAGAAATTAACAGGATGCACTAATATTTTGAACCACTTCTTTAAAACTGCATTTTGATCCAGCCAGTAAAAAACAGGCATCCTTACGTATGGAAACTGCAGGTGCATGGGGAAGAAAGGCTATTTTAGTAGCACAATAATATATCATTGGGGGTTATGATTGTTTTCATCAGCATCTTCAGAAACAGGTTATTGGTTTTATTTGCTGGAAATATGCTGGATGAAATATGTAGTTCTTCCAAGTTTTGTGGAAGCTAAAGCTCCGCTATCATCCCTAAATTAGAAATATGGACAGAAGAAGGGGAAAAAAAAGGAATATGGACAGAACCAAGCAAGTTGGAATAAAAGAGAAGATTGAAATCATATTATAAATGACAAAGGCTGATATTCACACAGTTGATTCCTGTTGAATTTCTATTGATAGAAAACTTGGAACCAACTTGACCTGAAGATCTGATTGAATTCCATCGGTGAAGCGCATTGGGAAATAAATCGATTTAAGTTGAAATTAAACTCTAAAATGACTAAAATTAAAATTTTAAAACTTCAAAAAACTATTTTATATTCAATAGATTTATTTAAAGTAGAAGCCACCTAGTATTTAATCTGAGGACAGAGCGGTTAGCTGCAGTCCAGTTACTCTGGTTTTTGCTCATCTACTTATTAAAGGAATAGTACACCCAAAACATGATTAGCCTTCATTTTCTACTCACCCCCATGCTGAACAACACTCTGGAGTACTTTTTTGATATCTCAAATGCATCTGGAGATCTGGGAGGCTTCTTGCTGTCTGCTGACATTCAAATAATGGAGGTCTATTGTGCCCGAGACAGAAAGGTCCATAAAAGTCCACAAAAACGTGTCAATATTCTTCCATACTGCTCGTCCAATGTAATCCAAGTGTCCAGTGTCTGCTCTGCCGATAATGCAAGCGTAGAAGAAGAAATGTGCTGTTTACCTGTGCAAAGAAAGGAACAACGAAAGAAAAATGTCTGAGGACTTCAGTGTTGAGGAAGCACATGAGTTCTTTGCCGAGCTGAATGCGCACTTTCATCTGGTTTGGTATGCCGCGGTTTCCGTAGACTCGTGAACTCGCAGGCGCGCGCTTTCAGGAAATCCTATACGCTACTGTTTATGCTCTAAAAATATTCTAAATGACTTCGTTTCGAGTAAATTCTGGATGCTACCCTCTCAGGACACTTGGAATACATTGGACGAGCAGTATGGAGGAATATTGACACGTTTTTTGTGGACTTTTATGGACCTTTCTGTCTCGGGCGCCATAGACCTCCATTATTTGAATGTCAGCAGACAGCAAGAAGCCTCCCAGATCTCCAGATGCATTTGAGATATCAAAAAAGTACTCCAGAGTGTTGTTCAGCATGGGGGTGAGTAGAAAATGAAGGCTAATCATGTTTTGGGTGTACTATTCCTTTAAACTTCATGCAAACTTGTCAGGTCTAAGCACCTAAAACATCATACATACATACAGGGAAAGAAAGAAGGCACAGAGACAATTATTTTAGTTACTCGCGAGGAGAATAGGAAGGAGACTGCGGAGTTTACAATCTCCACCCCACTCTGCAGTCTTCAGCTTTCTCCTTGCTATTTATTGAAGAAAAGGGGATGTCCCTAATTACATCAGCTGAGGTTTAACTAAAGGGAAGGGAAACAAAAGGATCTCACTTTAAACCTCAGCACATATGTTAAAACAAAGCATGTTGTTGTTTTACAATTGAATTGTTCCAAGAACACATGTTTAGAAGAAACACGTGATACTGTAGAGGCTGTTCAGGTCTCTTTTACAACCCAGCATGTGATAGAGGATGTTCAGGCCTCCTTCACAACCCGTCCATTGCATGACCTTTATCTGGAACAATCTTAAGCAAGAGTTAATAAAAGATGAATCACACATTATACATCATAATAGTTCATTAGAACACAACCCATGAAACACAAACAGAGTATAAATAAAATATTTCTAACAAAACTATTACCTCCTATTTTATCGTTATGACCTCATAAATCCCAGAAATATATAAAAGACAAAAGTTTTCTCCTTTAACAGTAAATCTTTATGATTTAAATCTGTTTATCTTTGAAGACCCGTTTCCGCTCCATCAATGTTTCTGGTGCTTTCAGATGTTTAAATAGGCGAATCACAGAAATATGTTCCAGAATGATGATATTATCCTGTTTAATGGGTAAACAAATTCAGGCCATTAAGCTGGCAAGTATTTTATTTTGACTTGCTTATCAACTAATCTGGAAGCCTTCATTCTGCAAACCGCATGTGGAGTCCGACCCATTAACCCTCTGAGTCCTTTTATAAAGTGAATAAATCTGCTGATGATAAAGTCTAATCAACGCATCGCTTTAAGTGTCACATATAAATGTAGCTCAGCCATTTAGGCACCGTTTCAGTTTAATAACTGCTTCTTTATGTCTGCATAACAGCTAATGATACATTTGTACTCATATTGGACAGGGTTGCGTTCAGAGACCTGCAGGCCTAATGCTCTCTGCTTCCTGATGCTTTAATGTGTGCAGAGTAAATTCCCCATCCATGAGGGTCCTCTAATCAAAGCCGGAGCTAAATGATTACATGAGAAATGGACTCCTCCTTTCATTAAACACCGACTAAAGTGGACCTAATGTTGGAGCTCGGAAAGGAAATCTACATTTTCATAACTATTAAGCTCCTTGCTCTCTTTCTCTCTCTCTTTGAGGATATCCCAATCAGTTTCCTCACTAAATCAAACGCGGCTTCGTTTCAAACAAGCCCAGTTATTGCAGAGCCACAGCGAGGTCGCAGAGACAGAGACGGAGGCCAACCGTCAGAGAAGATTAAAAACCATGGCTGTGTCTTCTTTTTTCATCATCGCAGAAGCATCACAAAGTCATGGGTGGGTGGGGGGTGGTGGTGTGGGCAAGGAAATGGCGCTCGTTTCTTCTTCTTCAGAGATCCGATTTGGAAGTTGGCATGGATTCCACTCCGCTGAGTCCTCCCCCTCACAAAGCCTTTTCTCTCCATTTGATGTCTGTGTCACTTTCTTTCTGCCTCTCTCTCTTTCTCTAATTTAATAATCTGCTTTGAACTTTATTGTGCAAAGGCCTCACTTTGTTGGCTGAGCAGGCTGACGAGCCAACATGCAGGGAGGAGGATTGGGCTGTGGGTGGGTAGGGGGGGGAACTCATCTCGCCTTGTCCTTTACTTGCTGTGAAAAGACAGCAGAGACGTGATGCTTGGCCTCCTGTAGCTTCCAGACTCTGTAGCTGCTGTGGAACATCAAACACCTGGGGTCGCCAGATTGGTCTAAGCGTCTTTGTAACACGCTGTATGGAAGAGAGTCAGTGAGACACAAAGCCTGCAGGAAAAAACTCCAACCTCCAGGAATCTTTACATAGGTCCTGAATGATACACTACATTTCCTCATTCTTTAGCACATTTTAAATAAGATGCAGAGACTTCAGGCACCTTAAAATGCCTTGGATAACTTTCACACATCACAGCTAAAAGTGGATGTTTTTTTTTTTTATATATAAAAAGCAGAATCTATTAGTTTAATCTCTAACGTTCTGCTCTCTCTGCTTTTTCTCATAGTAGCTTCATCTGGTCTGTTCCTGTTTGGCTGTGACTCCATCCTGGAGAGAAATATCAGCTGTGCTGCTGCCATCAACACCTTTCTTTATAGATGTTGGAGATCTGCCTGTTTTTCAGAGTAGTCCTGTTTCTCTGACTGTGACTACCCGTATTTTCACTACTATAAGGCGCATACAAACATCTTTTTTTCCCCTCAAAATGTGTGGCGCGCCCTATAGTGCGGTGTGCCCTATGTGTGTTGTTACTGCGGACGTTTGAGACCACCATGAGAACGTTAAACGGGGAAGTGTGGGCGTGGATTGTGTATAAAAGAACAGGTATGTGCTTTATGCAGAACTCCTCATCTCCTCATTGAGGAGATGATGAAAGTGTGGCTGAGGGAGGTGAATGTAAGGAGACCAGGTGGTTTTTTCCACTCATCACCATCGCTGTTAATCTGTGACTCCATGCATGCCCATCTCACAGCCGATGTGAAAAACATGGTGAAACAAATGAACGCTGTGCTTGCTGTTACTCCGGGAGGTCTGACAAAGGAACTTCAACCGCTTGACATCGGTTTGAACCGGCCGTTCAAAGTATTGCTGCTTTCACACCGGATGCAGCAGGCGCAGCAGAAGCAGCAAGTTGATATTCAAAGTCAATGGTTGACGCAGCTGAAGCAGCGCGTCGGGAGCGTTTAAGCATCTGACGCTCGTGGTGCGCCGCAAACGCGCTGCTGCTCGAGATGGAAAAATTAAAATTTTGCTGCTTGATGCGCCGCATCAACCAATCAGAGAAGCTGATCTGGGAGCTGACAGCGAGACAGACACATTGCTGATGATACAGAGCGCTGTGATCACTCCTCTGAAACAGTTTATTAACGCCTAAATTAACTTAAAATGCTGAAACCTGCCGACAGAATATGTTTGCTTCTATTATCCTGAGACTGCAAATTTTAGTACGGTGCGCCTTATTGTTGTGAAAATACGGTAACTGGATGTGCTCTCTTCATTCTCTGACATGGGAGATGGCTTAGGGCTCGTCTGCCTGGCTGTGTGTTTCCTGGACGGGGCCGCCTTTTACAGTTGCCTTTTGTATCTCTCCTTCTGTCTCCTTGAACCCCAGTCGGCCTCAGCAGATGGCCGCTCACACTGAGCCTGGTTCTACTGGAGGTTTCTTCCTGTTAAAAGGGAGTTTTTCCTCTCCACTGTCACTACAAGCATGCTTAGTGTGAGGTATTACCTTTGAGTCGATGAGTCAATGCAATCAACTGGTTTTCCTTTGATAGAAAACTTTGATTCAATCTGACTGGATGATCTGGTTGAACTGTAAAGTGCCATTAGATGGCATGTGTTGTGAATTAAATTGAATTAAAATTGATAATTGTCTTCATATATATTCGATACTCTGTAAAATAGAAACACATAATTTTCATTTCCTTCACCATTTTTTCTCTGTACAGCATGCTGCTAGGACAAAGGCCCCCCCTGCAGCCATTCACCTCTACATACAGGGCTTTCTAATGGGCCAACACTGTGGTACCTTCTATTTTTTAGAGTGATAAACGTTCTATTATGGATGATGAATTTCTTCACATTGATTTTTACCAAATAAATTCAATGACATTTTCTGGTGTCAATAGCTTTTTTCTGCCACTTGACTTCAAAAGGTTTGGCATATTCGCATTAGAAATGGCTTTTGAGTACCAATTATTATTTTCAGTTTCAGTATCAAACAAACCTGAAAACTGTGCATATCACCTTGGTTAAAACACTGCGATAATGACAACGCTAGTCTCGATCCAGCTCAAACTGAGTAAAATATCTGAGAGGCTCGTTTATCACAGGTTTTCTTACTGCAGCCATCTACAAAAGAATTCCTCCACACCAGGGTTAGTTTAGCCGTGTCTTTCTCCAGACTTTTGACTGAATTACTGCTGCCATTAATTTTGCAATCTTTTTTTTCTTGTGCTTAAAGTTTTGTTCTGGCCTAATCTCACAGTTCATTGGTTGATTTGTTGTTGTTTTTAAGTTATCCCTGTCTCACTGGTAAATATTCTCTGTCATCAAGGTCATAGTCATTCCTAAAAAGTTCAAAAACAATCTACTGGACTTTGTTTCCAAGTTTGAAGATGTTTTGCTTCTCATCCAGGAAGCTTATTCAATTCAAAATGTCAGAAATAGGCTTTATACAGTAGCCCAACAAAGTATTTTTTTCACTTAGAAAACATGCAAGTTGAACCAGACGAACGGTTCCTATTCTTTAGAATGGGGGTCGTTTGGCTTCTCGGTTTTCACCTGCAATTCCCCATACCTGTCTATGTCTCTGAAAGGGGGCCGTTAAAGGGGAATTGCTGGCCTGGCTGAATAGGCGGGGTCTTCTGTTCCCCTGCAAAGGGGTTAGGCCTGCGATGATAGTAGAAAGGGTTAAACTCCAATGTTGCATTGTAAGGTTTTTAAAAGCTGAAATCTCAGTCCACCCCCACTTTCTTAGGTTGTTTTTTCTTTCCTAACATAAATGGCTTCCTTCATGCCAGGCTCGGACTGGGAAAGATTTGAGGCACTGGCATTTTTCCATCTGCATCGGCCCACTCACCCACCCCTACCAAAAACAAAAAAAATGAAATAGAAGTACAGTCAAATGCGTGCGTCTCAAATGTGAAACACAATACAAATACACATTTTGGATTGACCGATCTTTCTTCAAGCATCACACGACAACCATCACCAAGACTCAATAATGTGGTTTTACTGGCTTTGGTTATTAACAGGGATGCAACAGTGACTGCTGATGCATAATGTTGATATTTGCACAAAACCAGCCAGAGACCAACTCACACATACTAGGTCTACAACGTAAGCCCGACTGTTGTAAAAACACCAACATAAAACAATACAATATAGAGACAGACAGGCAGTTCTTCAAGAATGAATAAATGAAAGCTCAGCGGTGTGTAAAGATGCACTGCCAGTCTAGGTGGCATGTGGGCAATGAAATGGAATAATGCAAACAGATGGAAAACTCAATCATTCACCTCAACATATTTTTGCAAAATATAAGAGGAACATCGTAGTTTGGTTTAAAGAAAGCATTTTAGTTTTATTATAATTTAGTTTGTTGCAAGGATTTTACAGTTTGAAGGAATAGAAAATTACAACATATGCCAACTTTCACAATGATGTGCATGACAAGGAAGGGTTATATATACCACATGCATCATTTAGGTAGTTGATGCTTAGAAAAAGAAGGGTCTAAATAACTTGAGTTATTTATTGTAACAGTTAGGTGCTTCGGCTGGAGGGTAAGTGTTGGGGTTGGTATGATTTAAGGAGGGCCGGCTCTCGCACACTGAAAGAAGGACCAGCCCAAATGCCCTTTATCACATATTACCAGTACTCAAACCACCTATTTTCTTTGTCCAGAATGAACATTTGTTGCTCAAAAGAATGTCCTTTGTCCTCAAGGTGTAGACCTATCTCACTCTGAGTCTAATCAATCTATCTTTTAAATCAGTCTAAAGAAATCACGTGTTTGTTCTCCACTCCTCCAAGGTAAACTTTCTTTTTGCATTTTTTTTCCTAAGAGATTATAATCCCATCTGGTTGTAAACTTCCTCCGTTCTACAAAGCAACTACAGAGCAAACTTAGAACTGAAGAGGCTAATACATATTTGGATCTTCAAAGCATCAAATCATAACCATCAAACCCCATTAGGACTGAGTGATAGCCCATTAAAGTGAGCTTTTCTTTGCAGCGTCCCACACACTGAGCAGTCACCTTGTGAGCAGAACTAATGTGAACAGGCACAGCCATTCCACACACGGCAAGAGCGATGCCTCCAGCTAAATGAAAGCTGATGTTAGACTGTAGAGATTGTTTTGTCAGAGCGGAGATTCCACCGATTTCTCTCTAACAGGTGCCACGTTCGTTCGCCCTCCTCTGTCAGGATGATATGTCGGAAATCCAACTGTGAAATAAGTTGAACAGCCAGATTAACAGAGATACAACCGCAGGTGGAGACGGAGACATGAGCGCCGAGGGAAGGGGGGCATAGGGCGAGGCGGGTGATCTCTCAGCAAGATTCAGACGCTGACAGCACGAGAGGTTTGATTCTTACCAAAGCAAATTCTGCACTTTTTGACTGTAATGATGAGACGAAAGAATGAGGCAAAGAGAAGTGCATGTCAAATAGGCCTTTTCCTGGTGTCAGAGCTGATCACATTCACTTCTGGGGTAGCAGAAAAGATTGCTTCATCTGCACAGAACTGAGTAGAACAGGGTTTAAAAACAGGGATCACAGCAGAGCTAGTGGTAGCTTCTATGTCCATCATTTCATCCTGTTCCTGTTAATGGTGCACATCAATTACTATTAGCACCACTGAGGGAAACTCATCTTCTATTGCAAGAAATTGACTTTTTCAATTCAAACTTTGCCTTTTCAGTAGTTAAAAAAGTCCAGGAACTTTTAAACCGTTATTCCGTGACTTCCCTCTGCAGAATCCAACTTCACAGGACTCTTCTTCAAAATGGGAAAGACCAAAGATACTGATCTACACAGTGCAGGATGTAGCTGCAAGGATACTGTCAAACATTCACATTTTCACAGACAGAGCAGGAGAACAGAGGATTTCAGCACTGAAGCCTGAAAAAATGAAGTCAGCTGAGGATGGAAGAGGAGGTAACTACACCCTATGCCACAATTACAACCATCTGAAATCATCTTAAGGCCAGCTGCCTGTTTGGGAGGATTGGCACGGAAGCAGGTTTTGTGTCCTACAGTCACAGACAGAAATATGGAGTTTGTTACACTCTACTTTCACGTTCAGTGAAAGTGTTGTTCTGATGAGACTCAGGTTCAGGTGGGGCTGCTGTCAATACAATAGCAGCCATTTAAAATGGCCTTTTCCAGTCAAACGCCAGCCAAATAGTAACCCACTTCCCTCCAACACCCAGCGAAATCCCCTCAAACTTCCAGCTACTGGAGTGACCCCCTCTTGCATATATTTTACACCCTTTCACTGAATCACAGGGTCTGACCAGGAGATGACGCTTCTCTTTAGATCTTAATGTCCACAAATCATGAAAGAAAGAATATTTTAGTACAAATATGAATGTTTAAAAAGGAATTGTAGGGGACCAGCAAAGGACCAGCCAAGGGCGCATTAAGGAAAGTGGGGAATTTTGAATTTCTACTACTGCATGTAATAAAATGCATTCTTTGTTAGGATTCCAGTTTGTGGGGGTTTCTTATCTTCTGTTGCAGTTTCACCGTGCACCCACTAGATGGTGCCATTGTCCTCTGTTGGTCTGCAGGGTGTTCCTGCTCTTCTCATCTCACACCTGCAGCCTATTGGCTCATCAGTCCCTGAGGAGTATTTAAGGAGCAGACTGTCTTCACTTTCATGCCAGAGTGTTTGCCAGTATTGGGTACTCTAGCCCCTCTGAGTTTGCTGAGTCAACTTTGAGTCTAAGTGCCTTCAGAGCTCTTAGTCCTAACCTTATTTTGTCTTTGATTCTCCGGCAGGATTTTCCAGATCCCCTGGCCCTTCAGGACTTGAAGGGGAACACTCGTCACACTGAGAAAAGGAGACAGATCTCCTCATCTGAACGCTGAGCCCTTCAGGAATCAAGAGTCAGTCTGCTAAGTTGCTCCTCAGGATTCCCATAGTCTGCCTGTCCGCCCTCCAACGAACTAAGCCTTCTATAGACCAAGCCTCCATAAACGGGATCTCAGAAAACCTCACCAACTACCACAGTGAGTCCAAGAAACCTTGTATTCAGACCAGTTTTCCCACAGTCCTTGAACTCACCACTCTGATCTCCTCCCAGAGCTTCCGCTTCCGATTCACCAGACCGCTGGAACCTCCTCAAGCTGGAGAGCTATTTTACCTATCTGAGTATAAACTGTTAAATCTTTTTCGGTCTCTGTGAAGTGCTTCTGCATGTGGGTCAAACATATTAGACCTGTCATGACATGCTTAGAAAAAGAAGGGTCTAAAAAAGGCTTATATCCGAACTGGGGATGATGGATCACCATTATAGTTATGGGAGAAATCTAATTACATCCAGAAAGTACTAAATATGGTCCTAGATGCAGTTGAAACAATTTACTGGCCATTTCCTTAACAAGGGTTCAGCAGCCTTTCTATCATTAGACTGCGACCTGCCACAGTTGATCAACTTCAGTTTTTAAATCTGTTTTGTAAACATTTTATTAGCTTTGACTAATTTTCTTCACAGATAAATACCTTTTTGTAGAAAATGACAAAAAGAAACAAGCATCCTTAGAAAAAAAAACTGCTGAATATTTCTACACTTTTTGAGTTTCAACCTCCTAGTGCGTCCTGTGTCGTGTAGTGTGCATGGGGTAATGAGGGGCGATCAGCCTCTCATGATCACCTCCTGATCAGGAATCAGACATGTTTGAAATTCAGTCGGCACAGCCGTCTACGAGCCGATTTACCAGAACCTCAAGCACTGTGCACGTGCAAACAAACGAGTTCTTCTTCTTCTTCCAGATTGGCAAGTCTGGCCGGCGCCATCTCTCGGTGCTAAGTCGGATGTATAGTTTTTTTGGCTGTACATTGTGAGCAGGTGGATCGCATCAGAGTGTTGGGTCGCACAGTGTGACAACATGAATCATGAGCTGTGATCTTGTAAACCCTGCGATTTCGTCGTACCGTTTGAGCTGCAACTGCGTGCAACAATTGAAAATGTCGCACAGTGTCTGCCTGGCTTATCAGATTTGACCCACTACAATTTAACAGCCTAAACACAACATGTCCAAACTCTCAAGCGAGCTGAGCCGACTCTTCTCAAACTTCAGATTCACCTAAACAGCTGCAGATTAGAAAGGAGGATGCAGGACAGCCAGAGGAAACTCACTCTGGAATCTCCAGAATGGTTCAGCTATCACATCCCAAAAAAAATCTCCTATTGGAGACCACTGAGAGGCCTGATTCCCTGAAACAAAGTTCTACTGTATTTAACCATTTCTGATGGAGCTCTGCTGCAGTCTGACCTTGACTCCTCCTCTTCCTGAAAAACCGTTCAGGTTGTTGTTTGTCTCCAGTCATGTATCGATTTCAACACTGAGACACATTTTCCATTTTATACGACCACCAAACTTTTCTTTCATGAAACAGAAACTCAGCTCATGTTTTCTGCTCACTTGGAATCAAGCAGCAAAAATCTGAAGATAAAGGCAAGATGCGTTTAAGGTCTGAATAACCAGGCAGACCAGATTATTATAACAGTCTGCATCAAGGGTGTAAATGGGTGATTTTTAACCATTACTGACTCTGAATCATTCGGGAACCAAGAATACCTCTCATTACAACTGTAATATATCAATGTTAAGTGTTTTAATTAAAAACACTTAACATTTATTGAACAGTATGTAATAATTTCATGTTTAAAGTACTTTCAGAAGTTTGTATTCTGAATATGACTGCACTTTTCCTTTTACTAATTTAGACCAATAGGACCATTTTCAAGCGATATTCACAATGCAAATCCAAGAGGTGAATAAAACATTATTTGGGTAAATAATGTTTCATTGAATTATTTCCTTGATCAGAAACCAATAACTTTTAGTTAACTGATTCTTCTTCTTCTTTGAGTGAGCTAGCAGTTAGCAGACATGAGGATTCCATTAATTGACTTTTAGTCATAATTTGGTGATCAAAATTTGATGAGCCTAAGAGACAACACATGTACACGTTTTATCAGTGTTTGAACCCTTAGTGAAATAAAGTTTGTTCTAGCTTTATAAGAAAAGCTCAAAATATATTACTGTAGCATAATGTACCATTCGATGCATCCTGTTAACTTTCTCTTTACTCATCAATAAATGCATTAATTTATAAAACTCATCCATCCATTCATCTATTTTCCATCACGCTATCCCATGCGGGGTGTCTGTCTAGGGGCGAGAGGCTGCTCAGTGGCACAGTGAGTAGCACTGCTGCCTTGCATCAAAAAGGTGCTGGGTTTGATTTCCGGCTCGGGGTTTTTCTGCATGGAGTTTGCATGTTTTCCCTGAGTCCTTCCTCCCACAATCCAAAAACATCACTGTTAGGTTATTTGGCTACTCTATTTTCTCCCTAGGTGTAAGTGTGTGCATGAATGGTTGTTTGTCTCTGTCTTGCCCTGCGATAGACTGGCGACCTGTCCAGGATGTACCCTGCCTCTTCCCCATATCAAAATAGCCAAAAGACATATTCTTTAACTAAAATCTGTTCCCAACTGTGCAAGACCTTATACCTTTACCATGTCTGATTTGGAAAGTGAGTTTCCTCCAGCAGTTAGCAGCTTAGGATGCCCGGCTCACAGCCAGGTGGGGTTCATTTTTTCCAGCCACACATCAGGGGAAGTTCTTCTTTCAGACTCTCCCACCTCCTGTCAGTATCTAAAGCTTCTGAAACTCAGAAAAATGTTGCAAATGATCTGTTTTGCAGCAGTTTCATTCTGAAATGTCAACTGTTACGACTTAGACCTGGTCAGTCTGGAGACCTAGACCTTGAGCCTGGGTTTCCATGATGTCTCCCTCTCCCGATATGAACACCCGGCTAGCTTCACAGAAAGAGAAAGAAATCCCATGTCCATCCATCCATTTACTGACTGGCTTTATCCCAAGTGGGGTCGCGAGGGGTGCTGCTGCCTATCTCCAGCTTTCTACGGGCGAGAGGTGGGGTACACCCTGGACAGGTCACCAGTCCATCACATCACATCAACACATTGAACCGAAACAACCATTCACGTACACACTCACACCTACGGAGAATTTAGAGAAGCAAATTAACCTAACAGTCATGTTTTTGGACTGTGGGAGGAAGCCGGAGTACCCGGAGAGAACCAACCATGCTCAGGGAGAACATGCAAACTCCATGCAGAAAGATCCCAGGCCGGGTATCAAACCTCACAACCGTCTTGCGGCAAGGCAGGGGTGTTTTGGTCCTCAACAATGTGGGGGCCACATCTCTGTAGGAGGTGTCTTGTGGAGCGAGTTGGGTGAAACTTTGCAGAAGCTTTGTATGAAGCAGAAATGCACCCTCTACTCAATGAACATGTTAAAATGAAACAGGGACATTGGTCCCCAATGTTCAAAAGTATTATCATGCTTTGTGGCCCAAGATAACAATCATTTCAAAAACTTCTCATGTTTCTGAACGTTGGTCCATGAAGGCTCCTTTCCGTCACACACCAAACTGGCTGTTTTTATGTCCTTTGGACCTGGATGGAGAACAAAATGATGCTTTGGATTCTCATCAGGTAAACATTGGACAGAAGCACTATTTCCATAATTTTTATAATGATTTATTTCCTTTATGGTGTCAACAGGCTTCAGTTTGCTCCTCTGCTTCAGATCCAGCATAATGAAATAATCAGACAGCTTAGGAGGAGTAAAATTAAACATGGTGGAACTATGATGATGCTGCTGGACTTCTGGAGCTATTTCCAGCTCTGCCTTTAACCTTTCCACGCAGGTGCTGAGATTCCTGACCTTTATACCATGCAGTTCCCTGCTGCTTCTGAGTGCTTATGATAGCTGCAGAGTGGAGCTCTCAGCATGTGTACGATGGAAATGCACTTTGGCCGTGGATGAGTGTGCTCTTGTACATTTCAAGTGCACGACCTTCTTTGTGTGCTGATTTCTGTGCATGCTGCACAGCCATCCCAGGGCTTTATGTGGGGGAAACTTGATTTGACACGAACACAGTGAAGATTACCCTAGTCCAGCCTGTTATTGCCTTACAGACAATAAGAACCACCATCACTCACTTTTAAAGGTCAACGTGCTGAAACAAGGGGCTTCACCACGCTGGAAATAACCTTACAAAAGAGTCACAGGAGGCAGAGTGGGTGGGCTAACCCTAACACAGCAGGCCTCTCTGCTCATCCAGACCTGGTTCTGCTTTACCTTCAGGATTGATTTGACTTTCTGGAACAGAACCAACAGTGCCAAGCCTTTCTGCACAACACCGCTCTGACCAGAACCATAGATGAGTTTTATTGGACACAGTTCAGCCCAACTGAACCAGAGGGAAAATCATACCCAACTAGACGGCTTACTAAAGAGGAGAAAATACACATCTGCCTTCTGCCCTGCTGGGTCGGGTTAGAAAAACCTCATGTCCAGTTAGAGATGATTTCTAGAGTCTTCTTTTAATGTCTGTAGACCTCTACATAAGATTAGATGGAAACAACATATGAACATGAAACCATTGAACCAGATTATTTGGATTTAGGTCTGGACTTTGACTAGGCCATTCTTAATCTGCTTTGATGTAATACAGACTGAGCGCTGTCCCAGCATACACAACAGCAGCAGCAGCTTCCAGGGGAGCTGTCACAAAGTATTAAGTTAAAAGTTTTTCCTTACTCTACAAAACTATGTCCAAAGATTGTTTAAAGGTGAGAACATTACACTTTAACCTTCACTTTATGGCCTATTTACTGGTTTAATTTAAAAGTTCCAACGTGAGAGGATTATAGCAAAAGTTGCAGCGGTCCTTTCTTAGCATAGCCGTGTTTGAAGTACTGCTGGCCTGATGGAGGTTTGACCTTTTTATTTGGCAAAACGTTTGTTTGGTGACGTTCCACGTCCCTACAGCCAGAAGATGTAGGGCCGGATCAGGTCGTCGAGGCAACCTGACTTAACTGCCACCCAGTCCTCTCTGCACAAGACCACTACGGATCCTTTTGCGGGCAGTGGGTCTACAGGAGGGCGGACCTGGCCAGGCCCCATTGGCAAGACCACATCGAAAGGAGCCAGCTGAAGTGGCTTGGGCATCTGTTTTGCATACCTCCAGGTCTCCTCCTTCCGGATGTGTTCCAGTCATGTCCATCTTCAGTTAACAGTGCCTAAGACGACGCTTAAAACCAGAGGGGACAGGCGTTTTCTGTAGTTGACCCAAGACTATGGAATACTTTGCCCCTCCATATACGGACTGCCTCTACTGTGGAGTGTTTTATGTCTCGTCTTAAGACTCACTTTTACTCTTTGGCTTTTAACAACATGTAGTTTGTGTGGTCCTCTGTGTCCTTTTTAGTTTATCTATTGTTGTATTGTGTTTATGTATTGCTGTGTTGTTGTTTTTTTATTTGTTATGTACAACACATTGGAAACTTTTTCTGTTGTTAAATGCAGTGTTGCCAACCTAGCGACTTTGTCGCTATATTTAGCGACTTTTCAGACCACTGCAGCGACTCTTTTTCAAAACTAGCGACTTTCCTGGTGTCTGCTGTGGGGCGCCTCACGCGTCTCAACCCCGTTCTCCCGCTTCCGCAGGAGTCCCTCTCAGCGCTGCAGTCAGAGGCACAGCATGTTTACCCTCAGCTTCCAGACTGCAAATGAACCGCGCACATGCACCGGGATTGACGGCGCAGGTTGATCACACTGAAGTCAGCTCCCTCAGTTGCTGAACCTGCCATAGAGAGCCTTGACCAATATGACGAGGACACACTCAACACAGCCTGCGTGTGTGGAGGGAAATCTTATTATTTTGAAAAAAATATAACAATAATTACCATTATTTGCTCACATTGTCATTGATTCTTTGTAGCCTTTTTTTGTTCCATTTAGATTGTTAATTGTTGTTGTTCAAAGTTTTTATGTTTTACCATGATTTTTAAGCTCCTTAGTGGACCACAAGGGGAAAAGAAAAATCTCAAAAAAAGTTCAAAAAATATATATACTATGCAAATTAGGCAATGACATCATTCAGCGACTTCTAGCGACTTACAGCACAGCCAATAGCTACTTTCCTGTCCCATTGGGAGGAGGCCTCAGAGAAGGCTCAGGACACGCTGGAGGGACTATGGAGGGACTATGCCTCTAAACTGACCTGGTGTCACCTCGGATTCCCCAAGAGCAGCTGGAGGAGGTGTGTGTGGATCATGGAGTCTGGCCATCTCTGCTGCCTCCTCAAACCGGCCCCAAATAAAGCTGAAGAAAATGGAAGAAAATCTAATGGAAAACATTTGTTGTTTGATTTGTGTTCATCTGATTGTACTAATCATTCTTCCTTCACTAAAGGGAAACTAAGAATTTATTATCATCAAGATGATAAGATGAGAAGATATTACAGAACCTGGAATATATATTTAAATGATTGGACCTTTAGAAGCATTTTCATTTTTTCAATCATTTAAAAGTTTACCAAGCAGCTCTAGTTAGGATTTATAATCCTCTGTGGTTTTAACTTCTCCATCAAGAGATCTAATACATCTTCGGATCCGATCCATCCAGTCTGCTTCCATTTCATCTACAGAAGCACAGACTGAGTAAAACCAGCAGCTCTTGGTGCTCATTAGCAAGTGTCTTGGTAAAAAATCTTTGATTTGCATCATTTTATTAATGATATTTATGTTATGAATCAGAATCCCATTTAAAAGATCCTTTTGCTCCTGAAACCAAATACAGTAGATTGTTTCTCATTTTTCTTGAAAAGTCAGTACATAAATAGAAACTGGTCCCTGGATTAAATGTTTTATCTGCAAATAAAATAATAGGACGATTTGATTAGATATAAGTGAGAATCCTTCGTCTGGTGCAGAAGTAAATATTCTCCTCCCGGTTTCTCTTTGTCCGCCCACATCTGCAGTAGATCTTCTCCGACCAAAATGCTGCCCCTCCCACCTCCCCACCCACATACATACAGGCAGCCAAAGAGAAATCGATAAGTCTTTCAGCAGGCTGATGTTGCGGCCTGCATGTGAATAAACAGCAGCAGGTTTTATTGAAGGATCGATGGAGGCAGACAGATGAATGGCACACAAAGAGCCATCCGAGCGGGACAGAGGGAGCGGCGTGTGTCCGTGCATGAGCTCCTGGTCTCTCAGCGACTCTCCACCCCCTGCGTCCAACTGCTCTTTCACTCCGAGGGGATCAATAGGTGTGATGGATTAGTGACAGGTACGGCCCGCTGGAGACTCATGCTATCAAACAACAACACTTCCTATTCAGACACGTTTCAATCACTCTCTGCCAGTCAAAGCCCGTTTTCCCCTCACTGTTAAAGCTCTCTCCCTCTGGACGCTTCAGTTCAACAATGGCTGCTTCCTCAGGGACTTTATTTCTTGTTGTTGAGGTACTAGTAAAGTCTACTTATGGGGATCCTGTTGCTGGTGTACACTTGGACTCTTGTCCAGGTTAAACTAAGTGGCTTTCCTGATCAGGTTTGTTAAGGTTCTGCTGCAGAGGTTCAGGCATCGGCGACCCGTCCTAGAAGCACATAGCTCACAGGAAGTGTGGCAAACAGCCATCAGAGACCACCTCTAATCAGGAGGCTGGTCTTCCGGCTGTGGAGCTCTTAAACCATCCAGACACAGCGGAGCTCAGGGTCTGGACCTAATTTTCTCTTTTAATTTGCAGGTTGAAGGAAATGATTGCAAGTGAATGCTGCTGCTAGCATCAAGCTTCATCGTTTTTTTTCTACCACGTTTTTTCTCCCACAATCTTAACATTGGATCACTGCTGCACTTTAAGAAAATGGAAATGACATGAGAGCTGTCCAAAAATAAATTTAGTTTTCGTTTTTGTACACACTCTGTGTATACAAAATGACAATAAATGTTGTCTAAGTCATCTGAGAAGTACTGAGGCCAGAGGATGAACTCAGAACAATGCTATGTTCAGACCGCAAGCAGCAGGAGCAACAAAAACGCGCTTGCAGCTTCATTTTTGATGCTTGTACAAGTTTAGTTTTGACCCACGGCTTAAGCATCTTTGCTTGCTGCGCAGTAGAAAGTGGGTCTGATGCTCGTTGGGCAGAGCTACCCTATCCTTTCTTTGCCTGGAACAATGGCAGCTATATTTGCTGTTATAAGTGGGTAAAAAGTAGTTTTAACAAGTTTTTAAGTGAGAAAGTCCACCTGAAAACTTCATATGTGCAGTCAGTTCTTCCACATTGCCATCCTGCATTTAAATATTATCTTGCTGTCGAAGCCGCTCAGACCCCCGTACACCGGCAGTGCATGGCCGTTCTGGCCCCGGCGGTTCTTAGCGGTTTTCTGCTACTGTTCGTAGCAGCTGGAAAGCATTTTTCCATACATAATCCAAACTGCAGGCACCAGAATAATTAAATCGAACATATTTTGCCAGCAGTTATTAACGCCTTTAATTTAGGCGTTAATAACAGTTTCAGAGGAGTGATCATAGCGCTCTACATCAGCAGTGCTGTATCTGACTCCCTGCCAGCTCCAAGATCAGCTTCTCTGATTGGTTGATGTGGCACGTCGAGCAGCAAAAATTAATTTTTGCCAACTCCAGCATCTACTTCATGTAAAGACTTTGCATGTAAAGTAGCTGCTTCTACTGCCTATTCTGCTGGCGGTCTGAATGTAGCATTATTATTTCACTATTTTAACTGGTTGCAGGGTTAAAAAATTTAATCTCTACTAGAAAAAGATAATTTATCCAACCACAAATACTTAATGATCAGCGGTGGCCTCAGACCGGTCCCGCTGTCGTCACTTTGATTCTAGCAGCTCAGCTGCACTAAAACCTTGATTCAACAAACAAGAAACAAGTCAGTCAGCATTCAGGTAGACAGATTAACCCATTCAGGGAATAACAAAACACGTGCTGCATGATCCAACGTATATTAGGCAGCATTAAGCCCCATCAGGCTTTTCTACCCCCAGAGGCCACCCTAAGGCAGAGTTACAGACTAAATCGGCTCAGAAAGACAAAAATATAAAATCATCCTTAAATCAATTTGGAGATATTTTTTTTCTATTTCACAATAGTGGATGTTTATCAAGAGTCTCTTTTTTAAAAGTTAATAATGTCCAAAAATAACAGGGTTAAAGGAATTTAGAGAAATAATTACAGTCGGTAACTATACAGGACAGCAAAATGTAGTGGAAGAACAAAAAAAAACAAGTCTTACAGTAATGGCCTTTCAAAATTTCTCCACTTTCCTTGATGGGCCCTTGGTTGGTCCTTGGCTGGTCCATGGTTGGTCCATGGTTGGTCCTTGGCTGGTCCTTGGCTGGTCCATGGATGGTCCTTGGTTGGTCCTTGGCTGGTCCATGGCTGGTCCTTGGCTGGTCCATGGTTGGTCCTTGGCTGGTCCTTGGCTGGTCCATGGTTGGTCCATGGTTGGTCCTTGGCTGGTCCTTGGCTGGTCCATGGTTGGTCCATGGTTGGTCCTTGGCTGGTCCATGGCTGGTCCTTGGCTGGTCCATGGCTGGTCCTTGGCTGGTCCTTGGCTGGTCCATGGTTGGTCCTTGGCTGGTCCATGGTTGGTCCTTGGCTGGTCCTTGGCTGGTCTATGGTTGGTCCTTGGCTGGTCCATGGTTGGTCCTTGGCTGGTCCATGGATGGTCCTTGGTTGGTCCTTGGCTGGTCCATGGCTGGTCCTTGGCTGGTCCATGGTTGGTCCTTGGTTGGTCCTTGGCTGGTCCATGGCTGGTCCTTGGCTGGTCCATGGTTGGTCCTTGGCTGGTCCATGGTTGGTCCTTGGCTGGTCCTTGGCTGGTCCATGGTTGGTCCATGGTTGGTCCTTGGCTGGTCCTTGGCTGGTCCATGGTTGGTCCATGGTTGGTCCTTGGCTGGTCCATGGCTGGTCCTTGGCTGGTCCATGGCTGGTCCTTGGCTGGTCCTTGGCTGGTCCATGGTTGGTCCTTGGCTGGTCCATGGTTGGTCCTTGGCTGGTCCTTGGCTGGTCTATGGTTGGTCCTTGGCTGGTCCATGGTTGGTCCTTGGCTGGTCCATGGATGGTCATTGGCTGGTCCATGGTTGGTCCTTGGCTGGTCCATGGTTGGTCCTTGGCTGTTCCATGGTTGGTCCATGGTTGGTCCATGGTTGGTCCTTGGCTGGTCCATGGATGGTCCTTGACTGGTCCATGGTTGGTCCATGGTTGGTCCTTGGCTGGTACTTGGCTGGACCTTGGCTGTCCCATGGTTGGTCCTTGGCTGGTACTTGGCTGGTCCTTGGCTGGTCCATGGCTGGTCCTTGGCTGGTCCTTGGCTGGTCCTTGGCTGGTCCATGGTTGGTCCTTGGCTGGTCCATGGTTGGTCCTTGGCTGGTCCTTGGCTGGTCTATGGTTGGTCCTTGGCTGGTCCATGGTTGGTTCATGGTTGGTCCATGGTTGGTCCTTGGCTGGTCCATGGTTGGTCCATGGTTGGTCCTTGGCTGGTCCATGGTTGGTCCATGGTTGGTCCTTGGCTGGTCCATGGTTGGTTCTTGGCTGGTCCATGGTTGGTCCTAGGCTGGTCCCCTACAATTCCTTTTTAAACATTAATCTTTGTACTAAAAGTTTCTTTCTGTCATGATTTGTAAAGATCTAAAGAGAAGCGTCATCCCCTGGTCAGACCCTGCAATTCAGTGAAAGGGTTGAGTCAGAATAAAAATATACGCAAGAGGGGTCACTCCTGTGGCTGGAAGTTTGAGGGTATTTTGCTGGGAGTTTAGTGGAAAGGGCCTCTTTGAAGGGCAGCTACTGCAATTTGAACAACTGCATTATGGAAGTAATCAGATTTTGTCAATATAGCCTCACAAATAAAAACATAGCATGAAACAAGCCTAAATAAATAAGTCTTCAAATAATCCACAGAGTTAAAGTTAGACGAAACATTTTCAGTTTGCCACTCCAAAGGATTCATCCCCCTGGTTCTAAAATGTGCTGGAACCACTAATGGGAGATGACAGAAGAACCTCAGGGCCCCAGAAGGTCAGAGAAGCAAAGACTGAGGCTTGATGCCACAAAGCTCTGAGGGGAAATACTGGTGATTTCACATGAATTTAGAACCACAATGATAGCTGATGTCGACAGATTTAAAGGAAAAGTTTGGTCATATTCAGAAAACAAGCTTCTGAAAGTAGTTTAAATATGAAATTATTACATACTTTTCAATAAATGATAAGTGTTTTTAATTAAGAGTAATTTTCATCTGAATATGCTTTACTGGAGGCATCCATGTTTGTCAAAGAACACTACTGCCACCTACTGGTTAGTGACGTCACTGTGCGATATCCGCTGTTGATCAAGTCCCAGTGCTGTATCTGGTGTTTGTCACAACGTGCTATTATCCAAGTCATCTTGAAAACATTCTTCTTCCAAATGTTGGCTACATATTACGTGTTTTTTCTCCGGCCAGAAGTTCAATAGCAAATCCTCCCTCTTCAAGTTGGCAACCCAACGATGAACCCGTCCGTGGAGGATCATTAATCAGAAAAGGTGAAATAACAATTTTTTATTCCAACATCCAACTGCCATGCACGTGGACATCGTCAGTTTAATTATATATATCTGGTGAATTTCAATGGTGAAGTCCTCTGGAAATCTTCAATAATTGTTGCTGATTGCAGATGTGTCTAGTAGTTCCCATTGATTTTCCTTGTAAAGCGGGGAGAATGGCACTAGGCTTACCGCACCGTGACGTCACTGCTGGAAGATGGCAGGAGGGAGGGGTTACTATATTTGGCAAAAATGGCCGCTCCCAGACTCAGTGATTGCGACAAAAATTATTATTTTTATTTTTTAAATTGATTAATGCTAAATTATATTACTGCAAACATATTAGTTTTCACGTTAGTTTGAAGCCTCTCAGCAGCATTAAACCAACTGGAGGCACAAAACGTCTTTTATTCAAAACCATAAAGAAGGTGTTAGAATAATCAAGACAAGATGAAAAGCAAGTATTACTAATCATCTCGAATTCAGCTTTTGACTTTAGAAATTTAGAAATATTTCCAAGCTGAAAAGGAAAACAACTTTCTGATTAACCAGTGAGAACGGCTGCTATAACCCAGATCTCTGAGGTCAGGTTCATCTCAAATGTTCTGTTTTAATCTGATTCTGAATCACTTCACTGAGGGGATTCTCTCTACATGGACACTTAACATGTCTGCACAGCTTGACTCGCTGCTCCAAGAGCTTGCAGGCTGTGATTTTAGGCTGGTTAATGTAAGATAATATGGGGAAAACATGATGACAGTGCTCACACTACGGATTCATTAGGTGACGGAGTCACAGCAACAGGTACAGAGGAGAGGAAGAGATAGAAGAACAAACACTGGATGGCAGAACTCCCCTGATTGGAGGCTGAAATGCCAAAAGAGGTAATTTTTCTTCCCATCGTCGTTTCCAATTGTCACACTCGTCTCCATATTGGCTTCAGCCATTAACAGGTCTTTGGAGAGCACAGTGAGTTGAACTGATAACAGGCAGCAGGTCCAAGGAAACCATGGCAGACAGAACCAGAGATGCTTCCCTGCTTCTTCCCGTTTCTCTCCTTTGTTCCATAAGTGAAGGATGGCAGCAGCTTGGAGAGAACTGACATCTGACCCCTGATCAGCCTGCAGATGGAAGGAGCATGTCAGGTCTTCTCAGGCATCAGGTTGGGGGGGGGGGCTCAGTCCCAACAATGCTTCCGTGAGGGAGGATGAATCTTTCTAGGCATCCTCCGAATTTCCCTCTCGACCAGATATCCATGGGCAGAAGAATCAAGCATCTCAATGTTTAAAGGATTATATAGCTTCATGCTTTTTGATGAAAATCTTTTACTTATAAATTAGGAGGATTTAGTTGATTCTGTGTTCTGTTCTCAGCGTTAATAAAAACACCAACATACAATCAAATACTAGAGCAGGTTCTGGATAATCTCTGAAACTGTAGAGATTAAGAGCAGTAACCCCAGTACTCCAGTTGAGGGGGGGGGGGGGGGGTATCCCCCTTCTTAAAAAAATCATCCCCCTTCTTAAATGACCATCCACCCATTCCATTCCCTGTGACATTTTATCACTCAATGTGTAAATGTCTACTTTATGTCAACAGTAATGGCAATAATATTGCCCTTTCAACATTTGACGGGGTGCGGGAAAATGAGTAGCCTGAGCAAAATAAATAAAATTAAAGAAGTGGCCTACCATGACTATGAAGCTGATCCATTCCAGTGGGACATTTTCTGCATTAATCACTAACTATGTAGGGGCAGTGATAGCCATGACCAGGGACTGACTGCAGTTCTACTGTAAGGTGCCTTGCTCAGTGTCAGTGACTGGTGTACCTAACATGTAACAACCATACCATGCATAGTGCTTTAGGTTAATAGACCTAAAGGTTATGTATGCTTCTACCAAAAAAAAAAAAATCCACCATCCCCCTTACAACTAGACTACTGAGTAACACTCAGAGATTTCATTCATTTAGATTAAAGTCAGGAGATAAGGGAAGTATAAAAACATCCAACACCTTATTTGGTCATATTCAGAATACAAACTTCTGAAAGTACTTTAAATATGAAATTATTACATACTTTTCAATAAATGATAAATGTTTTTAATTCAGAGTAATTTTCATTTGAATGTGCTTTACTGGAGGCATCCATGTTTGTCAAAGAACACTACTGCCACCTACTGGTTAGTGACGTCACGGTGCGGTATCGGCTGTTGATCAAGTCCCAGTGCTGTATCTGGTGTTTGTCACAATGCGCTATTATCCAAGTTATCTTGAAAACGTTCTTCTCCAAATGTTGGCTACATATTACGTGTTTTTTCTCTGGCCAGAAGTTCAATGGCAAATCCTCCCTCTTCAAATTGACAATCCAACGACCAACCCGTCCGTGGAGGATCAGGAATCAGAAAGGTGAAATAACTCATTTTTTTTTCACTTTTACCCGATGTATTCCAGCATCCAGCTGCCATGCACGTGGGCATTGTCAGTTTCACTATAGCTCTGGTGAATTTCAATGGTGAAGTCCTCTGGAAATCTTCAATAATTGTTGTTGATTGCAGATGTGTCTAGTAGTTCCCATTGATTTAGCTTGGAAAGCGGGAGAGAATGGCGCTAGGCTTACCACACCGTGACGTCACTGCTGGAAGATGGCAGGAGGGAGGGGTTACTATATTTGGGCAACAATGGCCGCTCCAAGACTCAGTGATAGCAAGGAAAATTATTTTTTTTTTTTTTTTTTTTTACTGATTAATGCTATGTTAGGTATAGATAATGACCCATAGGTTATTCCTCACTGACCGGACTTTTCCTTTAAATAATAAACATCCCTTTTGTGATAAGTTTACCTTCAGACAGCAGTTAAAAAGGGGGCATTTTGGACCAGCTGCTCCTGCAGAACCTTAGATCCATCTCCAACTTCCCTTCAGTCAGATTAATAAATAATCTATGATTCAGAAACTCCTTCCTAATGATGACCAGCCGATTCCAAGTCTGGGCGTCCTTCCTCACCAAACTACAGAGATATCTGTGCTGGAAGAACCACAGTTCTATTGGACCTGAGTGCAGTGTTTGAAAGTGCTGATTTTATAGGGGCGCCAGGAAAACTGAGACAGCCTTTCTGGTCCAGAAATGCTCTGGTTTAATGGCTTTTTCAGTGTTAGTATGTAACTTTCCATCAGAACCAGAGAAACGTGGCGTTTCCAAAGGCTCTAATTTAGGGCCTCTCCTTTTCAGTACCTTTATGCTCCTTTTAACTCTCTTAATAGATCTTAATTAACAACAACATTAGTTACCGTGGCAATGCAGACAACACCGAGCTGTCCATCTCCATGAATCTTCTGCTTTACAGGAAACTGTAAAAGTGCTAAAAGCCTCCCAATTAAAATAAAAATTTTATAGTTTGGAGGCCTTTAACTGCTACTGTATCTAAACAAAGGTTTAATTTGTCAATCTAACATTTTTCTCATTTTTTTTATGTTTTTATTTATCAGTTTTTTTTTTTGTTAACCTCAATTGTTCATGTTCATTTATTAGTTAATTACCTTTATACAGCAGTTTGAATTGTTTTGCTGCTGAAAGAGGACCCATGAATCAACTTGTTCACCTTCCCAAAGTGCACCCATAAGTCCATGTAGGAAGGTTTTATATTGGCCTAATCAAAGCCAGGATTTAACCTCATTGAAGGAAAAACCTTCAAGTTCTAACTACTCTTTACTTTCTGATAGAAAAGCTAGTTATTCGGCTTCAGGGCGTACTTTTTAAATAGTCTATATGGTTTAAACTAAATATTTTCCCTTGGTTAATAAAATCAGTTGAAAACTGCTCTTTGTTATTATTCCCTCTGATTTTGAAATGCATTTGATGACCTGAAACATTGAAATGTGAGTAAAACAAAGGGGATAAAAACAGGCCTGTGCATTGTGGATTTATTGTTCGATTTGCTGAAGCCCCATAGCAGATCTAATAAGTTCCTTCAAAGTCAGAAACAATAATTGCAACAAGCAAAAACTTGTCCTGTTTAGGACTCAAAGCAATTTTCAGTACAAATTTGAAAAGAATCCAGCAAATATGAGGAGGTGACTAAAACAAATTGCCCCATACAGCAAAGTGCAACAACAGCAGGCCCCACTCATTTCCTCATATATTTTCAGCTTCCTGAACTAATGTAGCATCCCTTCAAATTGAGGGCTCCATGGGTACGTTGATGAGTAAACCTCTGCAACGACGGGTGCACTGCTGTGTGCGAGATTGGAAAGGACAGGGAGGACAGAGTTCTTGTTCAAACATGGAGACACATACTGTTCCACTTTGTTACACACACTGCTATAAACACTAAGCCAAGTGTCAAGCCACAGGTTTGCTGTAGAGGCCCCGCGGTTCCCCGATCCAGTTACGGGAAGTTTGGAAGGAAAGGCGACACGTGGGAGGTGATCAAGCCTGCTTTCTGACGTGAGGTGAAATGGCTTGCGGAGCACTTCCTCTGCGGGTGTAATTGATTGTGTGTGCGGCGAGCTATGTAGATGGAGGGAAAAATGGCTTCTCTCATAGCGCCGTTCGGAGAACAGGGTTGTTTGGAGTCAAAACTGTTTCATTTATCCGACAGAGACATGCAGACCAACTGCAGCAAAGCTTTTCAGCCATGATATTCCATTTCTAAGCTTCCACGATCAAAGTAAAGTTTACAAGTAACCCCCCAATATATTTTGTTCTTCAACAAATCATGCACTTCAAAAAAAGCCTTGAAAAGCAGAGTCTCATGCCTGCCTCATTTGAGAAAACTGCTCCAGAAATACTGAACGAAACAAACAGGAGTTAGTAGTTTTTCTTAAGATCTGAAGAAGCTATTTGATGGTCAATCAGAATATCCAACACACTTTTAATAAGCAACGCAGATGGGTGTACATTGTATAACCTTTACTAAAAAAATGGATGTACACCCTTGTTTTCCCCTGGACCACTTACCTGAAAAACCATGAAAAGTAGGGGAAACCCCTTTAAGATGGAGGGGATTCTCAGTGACAGCGAACCGCTAACCTGACTCTGCCAGATGGATTTGCTCCGCATATCCATCTGGAAACCTTCCGTAGAAGTAATTTTGGGAAGGGGCGAAAATACTGGTTAGCTGATTGGCCTATGTTGGTGATAGACGGGCCAAATAAACCAATCAGATCAACGAAGCATATGACGTACTAACAGAGCGACGACGAAGAGGAGCCAATTGATAGATCAAACTCTTGCCGAAACCAGTCGGGAGAAGAGCAAAAACATCTTTTCCTCTGAGAAAAGCCTCCAGAGCAGTGTTTTGCTCTTCTTTCAGTGAAGAAATACTCTGTAATTCCAATAAAACTTGCTGTATAGCCACGCTAACGCTAGTTTCATCGGCTGAAGCCGCCATGTTCTTTAGACTGAACTGTCGCGCTTCTCGTTGCGTCACACCTCAACCCGCCTCAAAGCCAACGCTGATTGGACGTTCGTTTGGTGAACGGCTCCAAATTTTCTTCAACGGAGAGTCTCCAGACTGATTAGTGAGTGAAATCTTGAAAGCTTGCGAGATCAGGATGGTCTCACGAGGCTAGCGAACCGCCAGTATTCTGTCAGATCAGCATACCCCGTCAGACCAGCATACCTATAGTCACATGCGCAAGAAGTTATATTTGCATTTATCCCTTTAGTTTTGTATGAAAAACTTTAAACCACCTCAACGGGCGTGTATCCCTTTATTAATGTATGAAAACACTTTTTAAGGTCAGATTGCCATATTCTTTAAAAAACACCAAAAAGTAAGCTTAAAGTTTGTTTTTTGTACAAAACTAAAGGGATAAACTAAAGCAGAGGTAACCAATTAAAAATCAGCAGGGTCTGAATAAAGAAAATCATCAACCAGTAAAGGTCAAGAGACATTTTTAATTATAATCTGTTAGAATTAAACAGTGAAATAAAATGAGGTTTTTATGCATCCATGTTATATATTTTTTCAATTTTAAAATCTAAAGTGTTTTTTTTTTTTAAGCAGACAACAACCCTTTTTCAGTTTGGTATATAGACTATTTCTTGATTCACATATTTTATAACTGTTTTCATAAAACTTTGTTATTTTTTTTTCATGGCTTAATGGGAAAAGTGAGCTTTTTTTTTTTTTTTTTTATTTAGGAAAAGTGAGCTTTAAACCTGGGTTTGAATGGAGACAAAGCCATTCTCAAGCACATATCAAAGTGCTCATTTTGAGCCTGGATCGAGATTTATTTTTGATTCTATTCATGGAGGAGAATCCTGCTTCACAGCAGCAGGTTGAGCCAAACATACTCAAATTGTTCAGGGTCATCTTTTTACTTTTCTGTCACCAGTTCTTCCAGCAGTCCACACTTTCTCTGCTCTCTTTTTCTCATCTTCTTCTCCTTCTTTCCCATCGCCCGGCTTGCTACAGGTTTGCCTGCTGTGTCTAAAAGTAGCAGCAGCATCAACCCAGACTGACAGCAGCTCAATGGATCATTTGGATCACGTGCAGCCTGGTGCCGGACGCTCTGGAGGGCTTTAACATATTAACAGGAGAAGTGGCGCAATTGAAGTTAGACGCCGTCATCGTGGGCCGTGTCAGGTTGGGTCTGGATTAGCCAGCTGGAGGGTCCAGATACGGACCATGGTCCGCTAATCCATGACCTCTGAACTAAAGGGCAAACTAAAGGGATAAACGGTTATTGGCTATGGGAATGCTGGTCTGACCATGTGTGCTTATCTGACAGAACACCGGTATTTTGGGGTCTGTGCAGCTCCTAAATCGAAATGATATTTTAAAGCAGGATTGTAAATCTTGATTTACTACCAGTTTTAGTCCGTGAGGCAGACACCCTGTCTACTTTTAAGGCTTTAAACTTTCCTTTCTGATAGAGCTTATAGTTAGAGTGGCTCAGGTTATCCTGAGCTATCTCTATAGTTATGCTGCTATAGGCTTAGACTGCTGGAGGACATAGGGAAACATTTTTCATCATTCTTCTTAATTCTATCTCTATGCTCCCACTCTGCAGAATCTATTAGTTAAATCTCTAACGTTCTGCTCTTTCTGCTCATCTGGTCTGTTCCTTTTTGGCTGTGAAGCCATCCTGGAGAGAAATATCAGCTGTGCTGCTGCCATCAACACCTTTGTTTCTAGATGTTGGAGATCTGCCTGTTTTTCCAGTGTAGTCCTGTTTGTCTGATTGTGACTGGATGGATGTGCTCTCTTCATCCTCTGACATCGGAGCTGGCTCAGAGCTTGTCTGCCTGGCTGTGTGTTTCCTGGACGGGGCCGCCTCTTACAGCTGCTTTTTCTATCTCTACTTCTGTCTCCTTGAACCCCAGTCGGCCTCAGCAGATGGCCGCTCACACTGAGTCTGGTTCTGCTGCAGGTTTCTTCCTGTTAAAAGTTGCTTTTCCTCTCCACTGTCGCTACAAGCATGCTTAGTGTGAGGGATTGCTGAAGAGTCAATGAGTCGATGCAATCAGCTGAGCATTGTCAGAGACAATGTTTAGAAGTTGAATTTCTCTCTTAAAAAATATATTAAAACAAATTTTTAAACACTGATTACAGCAAATATAGTAAAGCCACTCTCTCCCATTGAACACAGGAGCAGCAGAAGCATCTGGATACACTTTACCCGGCCTGCTTCAGGAGCAATAAAGATGCTCTTGACACGCATCAGACCTTAATGTGTACAAGCATCAAAAATAAAGCAAAAGACATGTTTTTTACTGCTCAATTCACAGTTTGAACGTAGAATTATACTCTGTCTTTGTTTAAATTGAGCCATAATATTGTACCTGAAAAGGATCTAATTTCTTCCTTATTAAATTTCCACCTGTAATCAAGCACACATACTTCCTATGGTCAGGTAAAAAGTAGTATTGTAACAGAGACAAAAGGTTAGCTGCATTCTAAATACAGGCTATAGCATTGCAGAGAATCTAAATTTCAACATTTTCCGGGGGAGAATACCCCTGTACCACCCTTAAGATGTGATACACCAAGGTGTACTCCCTATGAAATATTCCAAGCTATAACTCTGCATTCAAACTCTAACTAGACCTTTTTGCATGCTTTAATAGATGCGTCCCAAAGTAAGGCTTTCCTCAAAAACTCCGAACAGGAATTCCACAGAGAAGCCTTTTGGATCCTGTCCTGATTCAGTTTGTTCTGTTTGATAACAGGTCATCACGTGTGCAGATAATAGAATTCAGATATACGTTGTTGACACATTTGATTGACTGCATTGACTAGCTCATCTAAATACGAGAACAATTGTATCTTTTGATTTTTTAAATTTTTTTTATTTGCACTCATTGTACCAAATTTTATTCAATATTTATCTATTTTAATCAACCCAAGTTGTTAACCCCTGCATCACAGGGAGAAAATATGTACAGAAAACAATTATACAGAAATAGAATTAGAGAAAAAAAAATTACAATAAAACAGCAATAAAAGTAAAGACCAAGATCTATGCCATTGAAATCATATTTCTGTCCCAATAAACTCCCACTTGGAAATTCTTTGAGCATTAAGCATAATATCTGACATTTTAGGGAAAATATTGGACTCTTATTCTGAAAGCCATAAGGATGCTTGAACAGGATTCTCCCCACCTCCCATTTCACCACAAACATTATCAGAAAAGAAAAGGGCATTTTTAAATTTCTAAGCAGAATCTGCAAAGCTGGACTTGCTCAGATCAGACCAAAAATGTTGGGATTTCATACAGCATGATCAGAAGGTCAGCAGTAGCAGTCTGGAGCCCCACCCAAAGAACCCCATTGTATAAGCGGATCTATGATCCACCTCTTATGGGTTTAGTCGCAGCACATGCGACACCTTTGTTGCAGGTTGAATTCGCTGCAGCTCAGGTGTGAGGGAACAGATGCTACCATTTTAATTACCTCACAAGCAGCAAAGTTTCCATTTATAGGAAAGACTCCAGCACAGCTGAGACCTGACAGGTGCAGCAGGTCCACGGACAGACAAACAATCAGCCTTCATGTGTGCGGGCCCAGATTTATTCAAATATATTCATAGTTAAAGCTGTCAAATGTCAGCTGAGTTAATCTGGGAGATGATGCTTATGATGAAGAAGAATGGGATTCTAGAACGTAATGGAATAATATCCGGGGTGGCAGCTTTAGCCAGCGGGGGGATGGAGTCTGGGAAGGGTGAGTGTTGAGTGGCGGCCAATTCCAGATCCAAAAACAAATGCAAAGTCGAAGCTGAACCTTGCATCCAGGTCGGTTTAATGAGTGACCTTCCTTCACCAATTCAGCTAGAAGTCAAGCTTTATATCTGTGAAACTACTTCAAAGGTTTGCCTTTCTGAAAAGGATCTAATTTCTTTGTCAGAACAAGAAAATGTCTTGTTGTGTTTTTCCTGCAGAGCTACTGTCTGCCATATGACCATCTTCTCTACCAGACTTAGACAAACATTATTGTCTGTGTATACAAAACAAAACTTCGGTGCATACATTTTTCCAACAGTGAATGAGCAGCCAACTGTCAACTGTTAATTACCTTTTATAAAGTGTAACAGTGATCAGAATGTAAACAGTGTAGGAGAAAATGGAACCATTATAAAAGTAATGGTGCAAAAGGCATTATTATGGAAATGTTCAGTGCAGTGCACAATAATTAAATATGGTGCAAAATGCAGTAGGACATTGAGTTATGTTCTCTTTCAAGGGCTTATAAAAATCAGCCACATTACTAGTCCAAATCAAGCACTACTGTTTACATTTGATCACTTCTGCACTTTATGGAAATGTTTATATACGAGTCAGGCTGTGTTCAGAATATTAGGAATTCAGGTTGTGTGGGTTGTGTTTTTGTGTCTTCTCTCCCTCCACCACCAGGTGGTGCCCTGTCCTCGTTGGTCCTCTCACACACCTGCTGCTGGTTGACTAATCACTTACAATCACTATTTGAGCCGTGGACTGTCACTACCTTGACGCCAGAGTGTTTGCCAGTTTTGGGTACTCTAGCCAAGCTGAGTTTTGCTGACTTGTCTTTGTTTTTTCGCTGAGCCTTCTCCCCCTGGAAGGATTGTTTGAGTCTCACACTGAGCAGGGGATAAACCTACACAAGCTCCGTTCAAGTCCTCCTGGATTCCCAAGTGACAGTCCGCTCAATAGCTCCTTGTTGTCTGCACATCACGTTGTCTGTGATGTGCACCCCCAGGAATGTGGTGCTACTGACTGCCACCTCAGCTGAGCTGTTGATGAGCAGTGGAGTGTGGTTAGGCTGCTTCTTTCTGAAGTCGATGATGATCTCCTCCATCGTCTCCATGTTCAGGATCAGGCTGTTGTCTCTACCCCATTCTACGAGCTGCTCCACCTCCTTTCTGTAGTTGCAGTCTTTGTCGTCTCTGATGAGGCCCATAACCATAGTCTAGCAGAAGTCTAGCGGCTAGTTGCAAGAGTGGGCTGAAGCCCAGATGTTAAAGTGCTGTGAGATGATGGTGTTGAAAGCTGAACTGAAGTCCCGGAACAGCATCGGCACGTGGGTGTTCATCTCCTCCAGGTGTGCCAGGCTCAGGTGAAGAGCAGAAGAGATGAGTGGAGTGGTTCTGTCGGTAGGCGAACTGGAGCGGGTCGAATGTTGGGGCGAGTCTGGAGATAATTTGCTCTTTTACAAGCCTTCCGAAGCACTTCATCATGATTGGAGTCAGCGCCACAGGCCAGTATTCATTGAATGAGGTGACTTGAGGCTTCTTGGGGAATCGGAATGATGGAGGCAGACTTAAAACTTGCAGGTACTATGGATTGGTCCAGCGAGGTGTTAAAAATGTCTGTAAGGACACCAGCCAGCTGACCTTCACACTCCTTGAACACCCACCAAGGTATGTTATCAGGGCATGGGGCCTTCCACGGGTTAATTCTCCTCAGAGTTTTCCAAATGTCAGCTGTGTCAGGCAGAGTGCCTCCTCTCCCTGATCGGGAACGGCTTTTTCTGCTGGAGTGCTGTTTAGTGCCTGAAACCTTCCAAAGAAGTTGTTTAGTCCATTTAGGAAGTCAGCATCAGAGGTGTCAAGTAACGAAGTATAAATACTTTGTTACTTAAGTGCACTTTTTAGGTATCTATACTTTACTCCATTACCTATTTTTCCTCCTACTTCTGACTTCTACTCATTACATTTTCGCACAAGTATCTGTACTTTCAATTCCTTAAATTTTTAAAACAAACGTTACTCGTTACTCTTTGCTGTTAGTTATTTTGAAATATATAAGAATTATGCTCTAATTTGTAGTTATCGATCTGTTTGGTGCGATTGCAATAGCGGATCTTGACCTGGCCGGACCGGAGCGGAGCCTGAACCTTTAGAGGATGTTTGGCTCAACCTGCTGCTGTGAAGCAGGATTCTCCACCATGAACAGAATCAACAATAAATATGGATCCAGACTCAAAATGAGCACCTTGATATGTGCTTTAGAATGGCTTAGTCTCCATTCAAACCCAGGTTTAAAGCCTTGCAGGGCAGCATAAAGCCCACTGCTCTCATTAAGACAGAAAAAAGAGAAAAAACAAACACAAGGTCATTTCAAGTGTTTTATAAGCTATATGAATGAGGAAATTGTCTATATATCAGAAGCAAGCAGGTGTTCTTCAAACTGCAAACTTGAATTGTCTATGCCATGCTACAATGATGGATTCAGAAAAAGATGTTGAAATGTCTGAAAGGTCGGACACAGGCGAGAGCGTATCTGGAGACGGAGACCAACAAGACCTCCCTCATCCTTGGTCCTATTTAAAAGAATTTTTCGAAATAGTGTAAAAATTGTGCTTTCAAGAGGCAACTGTTTGGGAAGCTCCTATTTATTAACATGTCAACACAAATTGAATTGAGACAATTCTTCCTGCTGGCGTCTCCAACGTCTCACCATTGACTCGTTGATTCCAAGGTTACGTGCAGCAGTTCTATTTCCTTCGTTTACTGCCAAATTGACTGCCTGTACTTAAAAGCTGCATCATATGCATTTCAACGTTTGTTTTCCATAATGAGGGTGTCACACAAACTGCCTTGCGCTCGCAATGCTCGTCTTTCTTGGAGTTTGCTTACAGAGGACGTCCGCATTCCCGCACACGGCTACTTGTGTGTTGAAGCAAATGTGACGTCAATATGGTGGATGGTAAAATCCATAGATGCTGTATTACCCTAGTGGCCATTAGCTGTAAAAGTCCATAGATAAGCCGCATTGTTATATAAGCCGCAAGGTCGAAAAATGGTCAAAAAATGGGGAAAAAGTCGCGGCTTATAGTCTGAAAATTACAGTATGTAACTGAAGCAGGATGCTTCCTATATTAAGTCCTTTAGCATCGGGACCTGCTGACATTCCTATCTAGTCGAAGAAGCTATGAAGTTTTCTATAACCTTTTGGGTGACAGGACCATAGGCACAGCCCACCTCACAGATCTAAAAAGATCTTCGCTGGTCTATGTGTGACACAAACACTTGTATGTTTCTGGTTTCATAAGGAGGAACTTCAGCTAAATTTGTGGAATTTTATTTTGTCGTAGGTCTTTTTCTGAAGGCTGTCATCCCAATCAGACTAGCATGATCAATGTGCGTCTCCGCTATGTTATGTACGTGAGGCTAAAGGCCGTCTGCATACTGTTGACCCCATTAGAGTATTTACTGAAGTAACTGCAGGTAGGGTCTGAAATGTGTTGTATATTGAGGTCTACTTCATACTTTGGAAAATACAGCGACCCCCATCACAGTGCTTACCTTAAAGTTCACCCATCAGCTCCAACACCACAAGTGTGTAAACAACCAACAAGAAATACAGAATAATGTTGTGAAAGAGCAAGTCCCTATGCTTCGATGAAAGTTTACTAAACATTAAGAGGTTAGTGGTTTTATAGCAAAGTAGAATCAGCTGCAGATCTTCAACCCTTATGTGACCTCAGATCAGATCAGTACTTGAGAAAACTTTGTGGAGAGGAATCTCAAAGCAGATAGTCTGTATCTAAGGCTCATATCAAGGGACACTGGTGGAAGGCAGCTGGGCTTAGCTGGAGATAAATAGTTCCCCTAGCAACATCAAGGAGGATTTGAAGCTCCTCTGGTTTGACTTTAGGGTTAACATTTGAGACTTCTGTTTTAGAGTTTCCATTTGGACTGAATGCAGCATAGAGACGGACTGCTTTCCAGTACCCTAGTCCATAAACTCACAATCCAATCCATGCAGTACAGGTTAACATCTGATTCAGAGTATAATGAAATAGGTACAACTAGCTGCTGCCATCCCCGCCAGACCATCTTGATCCCAACTGGTCCTGCTGGATCATCTATCACCTTCTAACTTTAGAGAACACCACAAGCTTAAAGAGCAACCTGCGGATCTGAGGCAGGAAGTATAACCAAATATTAATTCCAAAAATATTAGGCTAACCTTGTCTTTAGATAAATAGACCAAAAATAATTATGCCTAAAGGTACGGACTGAGATGCGCAGGCTGTTTACCCAGGAAGAAATTAGCCTAATTACCAGAAACATCTCTGCAGCCTCGTTATAAAAACCCTTCTGTAAGTCAATGATAAAAAAAAACCAACATGGATTCAGGAAATGATCAGATTTGTTTATGGGACCTTTCTCTTGTTTTCTCGTTGCTACAAAGCTCCAGAAGGCGACTTCCCGCTCGCCTCGTCATCATCTAACAATGCTGTGACGCAATCAGAAATAAACTTTGCTGCTCTCTGTCAAATGCATCATTATCCTAAATGCAATGTGTCATGCAAACAATGCTGGTGTTTGTCTTGTTTTTGTGTCTAACAATGTCTCCTCTGTTTTCCAAAGCTACCCCTGTAGATTTGCTGTTTGAGGCCAAGACAGCTCTGGACCCACTGTTTACATAAATGAGCCAATTTAGCCGCATTTCAGAGAAGCGGTCTGTCTGGCTGCCTGATTTACCACACACACAGAAACAATAAGTCCCAAAGCAAAGTACATTGGGTTACAGCTTATTACTAAGTGACAGCTAACTGACAGATATGCGAAACACCATCTATTTATGGCAGAAGTCATGATAATCCCAGATATTTTACAGAAGATGAAACAAATTTGCAGGACAGACGGACCCTGGCGAAGCAGAGAAATCCTGATCATTCTGAATGTTAGAGTGTCGCTGTCAGCTTGGTCTGGCATGAAAGCAGTGGCAGCGTACCGGCAAAGCAAGAAGCTCAACCACAAACCAATAGCTGGGGAGGAAAACGAAGGAAATACAAAACACACACACACAGAATGCACCAATATAGTGCCAGTCAATTGCTCAGTTCTGAAGAGCTTAGGAAGGCATCAGAGAGTCTGGGCAGCATCCTGCTCTGAGCCGCACATCCGAAGCCAACTGGGTGAGGATGCTTGGACCAAGTGAGCTGGATCAGCTGCTAATACAGAACCTGGTATGGGAGAATTACTGAACAAGCACTGAACCCTGGACACAGGACTCGCACTGGACTCAAACACGCTCATGATGCAGCCAAAGCAAGAAGGTGGACATGCAAAATTACCCAGCCTTGGGAAAATGGTTTTTGGACACATTGACTTTTAAACAAATCAAAGGCCAGTCTGATCAATACAGAAAAAAAAAAAACAGAAATGAAAAAGTCAAAAATTATAACAATGAAATGCTGCTTAAGGGTTCAAAGAGGTCACAACAGTATTTAAATTAAGTCATCCACTGTAGATATTTGTCTACAGCTGGAGGACCTTCAGAAGATCCGCCAACATGCCCAGGTCTGTAAGTCCAAGAAAGTTAATGCTGAAAGCAGACCACAGGATGCTGGTTCTGGTGCCGTTTAGATCATTAATGTTTGTCCAGTCAGAAAAAGATGCAATGGGAACTGGAAGGAAACATTTGCTCTGAAGATCAGACTAATTTTCACCAGAAGGAATGTAGACAAACACCAGAACTTCTGGAATAATGCTCTCTTTACAAAAGAAACTCAGAATAGCGGACATATTGTTGTAGAATACATCAAGCTCACCTCCAACTTAAATGAATCACTTCAATTGGTCAAAAGTATTTGATTTGAATCTGCCCAACTTAATATATTTAAGTTTTTAACCTGGAAACCTAATAAATGAAGTTGGATCAACTTGATTCAATTATTTGTTACCAATTGAAGCAATTAATTTAAGTTGGGGCAGAAATGCCTCAAACACCTCGAAGCTGAAAGTTTGTGGATCATTTAGAGGTTAAAGTTAGAGATGAAATTTTCAACCTTAAAGGTACCTGGAAATAAAGCTAGCACATATAATGATGCTGTCGCCGGCATGTTTCACAGGGTATTGCGGTGACAGCATCATGATCTTCATCGGGATGCAATGGATTCTCCTCCAACACTGTTTTCCACCCTAATGTTGTTTTTTGGATGAAAACAGCTGGTTAGCTGAGCAGCTCCATCATGAAGAGCCTCCATGATCAGTTTCAGACCCTGCTGTTGTTCCACATTTTTTCAAATAGTTGATTTTTTTATATATTCAGCGTTGACACATTTTTATTCCACTGAACTCATTCTTTTATACCACTACATCCTTTTGATCCTTTATAAGGCATCCGGGAACACAAACCTGAATCAGTAAACAGCAGAAAACTAAAGTAAACTGGTTTTAACCACCATCTTCACAGAATTTAACTAATGCTCAGGTTAAACCAGCAAAGGAGGTTGAAAATATGTGAGTAGATTTGTATAATTAACACATTTCCATCAACCTGAATGTGGGATGGGAGGTTTCTCATCCAAGGAGGAGAAGGTTTTTGAGCCTTCACCATGGAAACCTGCTAGCTGTGAAGTCACCTAAGGAGTTTTTATGATGCGCATGATTTAAAGCTCTCCTCCATAACTTGCCTTTTACTCCAAGTGTCTCAGTCTCAGTGCTAAAGCTTTTCGATCATGTGCTTTCAGATCCACGGGTCCCTCCACAAAGGAATTCATTGATTGCTGAGAAGTTTAACATCTTCTCTTCGCTTTTTAAGGCCTGCAGCGAACAAAACCCTCGCCATCGACCCCTAACCCCACCTGCTGGCGTAGATCAAAGCCCCCCCACACATGACCACTTCACACACACATACAGACGAGCACCCCCTCCGAGCATGCAGCCACCCACTTCCTGCTCAGCTGCTTGTTGCTGAGGTGAACCATCGCCACGGGCAACGGCCCAAAAGAGAAGGAGCCGGAGAGAAGTAGTGAATAGATGTGAGAAGAGGGCATGAAATCGATGAGCTACAGCTTCACAGCCCCCCCCCTTCACACACACACAGATAAAAATCCAGACTAAACTCACACTAAAATAAAGAGAACGAGATGACCTGACATTTACCATTGCCAACATTCTAGTCCACGTTACAGAAACCAGGGAGAATGATACCAACATCCCTCCTTCACAAGTTAAATGTTTCGTCTATTTTTAGAGTAACACAAATTAATCTTCTCCACCTCCGCTGACATGAATATGAGTTTTAACTTTAATTCTCTCATAATTAAAGCAGAATCTTCATGCAGCAGGTTTCAAGAGTTTCATTTCTCACAGAGGCGGTGTCGCCAAAGGTCTTGTGTTTCTTTTAAATGTCACTCTGCTGAAAACAGGCCTGCGTTTAGGCGGCAGAAGGACTAGTGATATTTAACAGGCAGGGAAATTAGAGCGGCGGCGAGAACACGACTCTTTTCAACCTCACAGCCAAGGATGTATTTATAAACACACGTCTGTGGCGACAGCTAATACCCGACTGAATTAAAATGCCTCCCATTGAAAGGCACTAAGCAGGTCCTTCAGGGATAATTTAATCACAAGTTCCAGAAATCGTTCTCCAGCAGTGATCTAAACTCAGACGGAGAGGTTTAATAAAGTTTTTAGCTCTTCTTCCTCTTTCACTGCAGTATTGAAAGGCCAGTCTTGTAGATTTCTAGCCGCTGGCTTTTCTACAAACAAAATAACTGGGTTTACTGGGACAGCGCTCCATCACTGCACAATCACAATATAATACCAGTCAAACTTATGAGAACCTAAAGGACAGAGGAGGAAGGATCATATAAAGTATAAGTGTCATATAAAGTAGTGTTGCATAGATACCAATACCAGTATTGGACAGGGCCCCAATACTGCACTAAAATGGCAAATCGGTATTGGCGAGTACCAACAAATAGGGCACCGATACCATTTTGAGAGCCAAACTATTGTCACCCATTCCAGGCAGACAATAAAAAGTTCCACTGGATTCACTTTGTATTAGTCTTTTTCCTGCTTTACAAGAGTAAGCAGGAATAGTGTGCAGTTCATATACACACACACACACACACACACACACACATATCAATTTCTAACAGATGGTATCGGTGTGGTATTAACCGATACTGCACAGCCAGGTATCGGTATTGGGGCCAAAAAATGGCATCAACGCAACACCAATATAAAGGTGTCCATGACAACTTCTCATCTGATCCGATGACCCGAGGTGTATCTGGTACTAAGTCCAGCTCTGCTTACGAGCTAACATTGGAGCTGAAAGCAGAGACACATGTAAACGTACAGTCTCTGCTTTAACAGTTGAGGTGCTGTCTGGACACGGAAACATGTCCTGAGAATGAGACTTAATTGGACTAGACATCATTTTCAGCAGCATCACAATTGTCAGGAATCCAGTTTGTGTGGTCTGTTTTTGTGTTTCCTTTCCTTCTCCACCAGGTGGTGCCCCGTCCTCATTGGGTCTCCCTGCACACCTGCAGCTCATTGCCTCATTACCTGTGGAGTGTTCTTAAGCTGCTGACTGCCACTACCTCGACACCAGAGTGTTTGCCAATACAGGGAAGTCATGCTGCAAACTGGATTTGTTCGGTCCTTCTCTCTCTGGAAGGTTCTACTAAGCTGCTTACTGCGCTGGGGTTCCAAACAGGAAGTTTGGATCCACTTTCCCCAAGAAGTACTGAGCTTCTTACTGAGCTGGGGGTCCAAACAGGAAGTTTGGATCCACTTTCCCCAAGAAGTACTGAGCTTCTTACTGAGCTGGGGGTCCAAACAGGAAGTTTGGATCCACTTTCCCCAAGAAGTACTGAGCTTCTTACTGAGCTGGGGGTCCAAACAGGAAGTTTGGATCCACTTTCCCCAAGAAGTACTGAGCTTCTTACTGAGCTGGGGGTCCAAACAGGAAGTTTGGATCCACTTTCCCCAAGAAGTACTGAGCTTCTTACTGAGCTGGGGGTCCAAACAGGAGGTTTGGATCCACTTTCCCCAAGAGGTCGTTTGAGCTTCACACCAAGCAAAGTTTTCTTCAGCACTACAGCCCATTCAAGTACTGCAGGAAATCTGAGTGGCAGTCAGCTTCTCCATTCACCAAGGAACAACCGCAGTCTGAGTAACCCAGTCCAGCCATCTCCAAGCAAGACACTCTCTGGTACAATCCTCTCAGTCTGGATTCCATAAAGGACACCTTTCCCTGGAGAAGTGAGTCTGCAATGTTTTCCTCCAATTCTAAGATTCAAATTTCCCACTGAGCCTGAACTAACCGCAGTGTCTTCCCCTCACCTTTCAGTCTCTGTTGAGCAGTGTTCAGAGCAACACTGGACTCATTCCCTTCTACTCTGAGCATTACTGGTTTCATCACCATTCTCAAATAAACCTGTTTAACATTTTCCCTGGTCTCTCTGTTTGGTCCTCTGCATCTTGGGGTCAGACCTTAGAATTAAATCATGACAACAATTCAATAATCCCTGAGAATATGAAGGTCTGGTTGGTCCCAAGAGACCAATCAGTGACCTGCACCATTAAACAACCACCAGCCTGAACCATTCACACAAAGGCGACTTTGTGTGAATTTCTCAATATGTGTACTTGTGCATTCTCGTGTGCTCGTGAAATCTCATCAGCTCAGCCCTAGTAATGTTCCAATTCACAAGAACACAAGACCGAGAACGGACAAAGTCCCCAGATGTTTTTCTCGCCCCTCCCTATTTACCCAGCATGCATCAGAGCAGACTTGTCTGTTTTTGTGATTGACAGCTGTCCCAGCATGCACTGCGGCAGTAGCAGTTTCCATAAAAAAAAAAAAGTTGCAATGTTGACTGGACCGTGGCAACCAGCGGACTTCCGACGGTAACGGCAGCCAGGGCTAACGTTAGGCCGTCTGCAGCAGCCCTCTCTCTGCATAGCAGTGTGTGAAGGACCGCTGGCTCTGATGGCTATTTTTTTTGTTTAATTGGCAAAATGTTCATTTGATTTGAATTTATCTGACTGTGTTAATTATCATTCCCCCACTAAATGAAAAAGTTAAGTGTTTATCATTAATAACAGGAGGTGAAATGCAGATGAGCAAATGAGCAGAGCGTGTGGTGAGGTCATCAGTACACTTCTTTTCTAATTGACCCATATTTATGCTGCGTGATGCCCTTCTCCCCGAGTCCATATTTTCCTGTGTTCTTCTCAATAACATACTTGGCAAAAACACGAATCCGTACTCATGTTCATATGATTTGATAAATAGCCTGGATCAACACTTTCATAATATCCAAATCAAACTGTGATCCCCCCATAAGGCAGGGTCTCCTGCTGCTGTAGCTTCAGCTGTAAGGTCATGTTGGCATGCTTTTATGTGGCTAGTCATCAGCTCGAAGTGTCGGCAGCTACCGTTTTTCAATGTTTTACATGTTGTCGGCTAAAGCACCAGTTGTTTGCTCCAGAGCTGCAAGTGCATTCCAGTTCTTACTGAGGTGATCAGCTCTGGCTCTAGCCTTCAGCAGCTGTCCACACCCCTTACCTCATTGTAACTTTTTTTACATAGCAACCAAGACACCATGAGCCAGGTTTGCACTCTAACTGATCACCAGAAGGACTTTAGCCTCTAACCTGGGGAAGTAATTAAATTGCAAGTTATATTTCTATCTTTTGATCACCTAAAATTCTGCACCTCAACCACCTAATTAGAAATCAAATCTTAGTTCTTAAATTGTCACAGCTACCATGAACTGATCATTGATTGGACACTGGATGTTTTCCTGTGGATTCCTACATAGCAGGGGCCTAAACATATTTGAAAGTAGCAGTGTTGAGTAAATTCCTATGTTTTCACCCTATTACTTGTTAGGCTGCAAGTGTAAACAGTTTTGTGGATGAACGTGTCTAATGATCCATTGAATACGTTCATATTTTTAGTAAACTGAACAGATCAGTTTTGAAGTAATTAACATGAATGAGAATAATCAATGAGAATAATGAGCGACAGAGCTCACGTTCACCTTCAATGGTTAACAACACTTTTCACTGGGTAAGGTCAGCTTTTACGGCACTTATTACAGCAAAAATGATGACAGACCAGCATGACTAATGCTAGTACTAGTCTGGTGATTCAGACTCACCTGCTGGTATTTCTGATGGCAGTTCTGCAGAGTGCTTAGACAGGGTTTGATCAACTAACAAAGGAAGACTGACAAAAAAAACTCATGTGTTTGTGCAAACTGTGCCCACCGGGACTTAACAAACAAGTTTGTATGTCAATACCGATTCAAATTTAACCCTTTAAAGCCCGATCCAAGAATAAAACAAAACAGAAAATTACTTTTTTTTGGTTTGAATTCCTTATTTGGCCTTTTAACAAAATATGTAAAAAGAAAAAACAGAAATATATTTTTGATATTAATAATTTATTACTATGCGATAAGTCAAGATTATTTTTGTGTAGTCTTCTACGGGCTGTTATCAGGTATATCTGATTGTTTACAATATGATTTTGAGCAAAGTTTTTACCATTGAATTATGCAAAAGGTTTCAGACGCAAAACATTTCAGAAACCGTATGTATCAAATGTGATACATTTGGCATTATAGGGTTAAAGCAACACATCGACTTAAAGCATTCCAGCTATCTTGGGTAATATCTGCTAGTGTATGATGAATCTAAGTAATCATTTTTGATACAGATCTTTCCAGCAGAACCTGAATATACCTGTATGTTTCTGAAGCTCTGCGTAATTTGGCTAAATAAAAGCTTCACTGCACATCCAGTATACTTTGATTTCATTTCTTTCTATATATTATGATCATACATTTAAAGGGTGAAATATGAGGTTCTATTGTGGAGGATTGTCACTTCATGTACCAAATGAACTTAATCAATGTCATTTCTCTGGCTCTACAGGTTTATATGATGGATTATATGATTTCTTTGTATTTTGTTGAATCATTTATTGTTGATTTATGAAATAAATTCCTATTCATCCATCCATCCATTCAGTCAATAATTCATTCATTCATTCATTAAACTTGAACTAGTTCCTTATTAGGTATTTTTTGAAAAAGTGAACTATGAACATGAGCTAGTTCATTTTCATCTGTGTGAAATGGACTTTAAGATAATTCTTTTTCACTATGAAATGGCAGAACAAGTGTAAATATCTTAAATAATAAAAACAGAAAGCCGTCGCTCATAACCGATGCCTTGGATGCCCCCGCATGCTGCTTTGTTCATCTGTAACACGTCTGCTGTATTTTCTCCTTCAGAGTTCAAGGACAACAAAAAGAGGTGAACTCTGAGACGTCTTTGTTTCTAACCCCAAAAAGGTCTCCTTTTAACAGACCACCCCCCCACTCCTCTGCTGCAGCTCTCCCTCTCCGCTGTGGCCAGCCTGAGGACTCGTCAGCCATGCTGAGCTTGGAGCACCTCTGCGGTGTTTGGGTCAGCTCTCCAGCACTGCGGTTTCAGCTCAAGCCTCTGCCGTGTGGAGGGGAGACGAGCATAACCACACAAGAGCCTCCATTACGGCTCCAGCACAAGAGGCCCGGCTCCATTATGGCTTTCACATAAGGGCCTTCATTCTGGCTCTTAGTCATTCTAATGAGCTGTGCTATGCAGCGCTGCAGAGCCTCTGACTTGGTCTGTGGCGGGGCTATGTGTAACAGCTCCCACGCGACTTCAGGCAGCTCCTAATGCAGAAGAGCGCTCGACGAGGATTGTGATTTTTTTTATTCCTGTAATTGTGAGGCTTCAGAGGGCTCTTAGGCAGAGATTTAATGGTGTCTAATGGAATCTCATCACAGAAAGAGAGAAAAGAGGACAGAGAGAACACTGGCTAATCTCTCCATGTCCAGCTTTGCTGGAAATCCAATTAACTCTTAAAATAACAAAATTAAATAAAAATAATAATTTGCATTTGTGTTTTCTGTAGATATTTGTTTTATTATAATATTTTATTAGGTCATGGATTTTACCCTTGAATCAAGTGAATTAGTCTAAAATACTGAATACTGTTTGTTATGATGATCTGCAGCGGTCAGTCTTTGTCACATCAAGCCAGACAATTTCTGCAGAGAGGCACCGAATTCAGGATCAAAGAAGTTTAAAGCTACAGTGTGTAACTTTTAGCGACATCTAGCGCTCAGACTGCAGACTGCAGCAACATGAACATCTCCCCCCCACCGCTTCTCCCCCCCCAACAGTACGGCGAGCGTTACGGGACAAAATGTCTTCCACGACGTCCGCATCACCTACCTTTGCAAGTGATGAGGTTTGTTTACATAGATAATTTTACAGATAGTATTTCATTAGTCTGTGTAGGGTATAGATTTCATGTAGACTTAAGATAATAAATAAACCCGTTATTTTTTCTACATCGTGACGTTTTGGCGATCTCGCAATCGCTAGTTTGTTGGCTCTGCGCTGCCGTAGCGCAAAGATGTCAGCCTCCATGGCTGCGAGACCCGCTCCTATGTAATTATAAATAACGAATTCTAAGGCAACGCAAATATTAAGGTTAAGAGGCTGAGCTCGTAGATGATGATAAATAACATAGTTATGTATAATATATTACATTTCTGACTGTATATCCCTGTAATTATTACACACTGTAGCTTTAACACTCCGATATCTTAGACTTATTCTCAACTTTATTTGAAGTTTGGGACTACTCCTTCAGGGAAATTCAGGTTCCAGTAGCTTATATAGAGTAAAAAGAGTTAAAGCAAAATGCCCTTAAAGATAAAAATACAACAGACTATTTAAAAAGAGTGTACAAAATATATGTATATATATCTGGGAAAGGTGCAGGGTGGATTCATGCAGCAACTTCCTAAATCTCCCTTCTGTAGCATGATGAGATTAAACATGGAAGGTATGCTCATGCAGATGGTGATAATGTCAGTCCAACCATGGAAGGTTCTTCAAACCTCTGGTTGGACGTTCTTCTGCAGAATTCAATTATGGGAAGTCATCCAGCTCCTGAAGCAGAGCAGAGTCCCAGGCCATCACACTACTCCCACCATGCTTGACTGAAGGTGTCATGATCTGGACCTAGACTGCTGTTACAGTAGCTTAATAAAGGATGAAGCAGAACTTCCACTTTACTCTCTTCATTGAAGCCCATGTCAAACCTTGACGATTTACCTAGCATATGCCTGACGTCCAAGAATCTTCTAAAACGCTGGCATACGCAGAAATTTCTATATATTTTTTTGTTCAATTTTGGGAATATACATAGCGTTTCCATAACGAGCCCAGAACTTATGTCCACAACAGTGTAATGCCCATGAAATGTCACAAGCCAGTGTCCTGAGGGGCCTTGCGTGCATAAAAAGATTTCCTTGATCACGGTATTAACCTAGCTGCTGTTTACTGCCCGCCAAAAAAAGGATAATTAAATTAATAACAAGTAAAAAGGAAGAAAGAAGGTTTGCTGTTGCAGCAGATTCAGCGTCATGTATGCTAGGAAGTTATTTAGTCGTGGTCATGGGCGTGAACTAGGGTGGCCATTTCTATAGCACCAAAAAGGAGGACATTGTGCGGCATATCAATAAATTACTAAGGTGTACATAAGAATAAGGTAAAGTCAAATTTATAGTACAATTCTTAGTAGTTTAAAGAGGATGCTTGTGTAGCTGAATAGAAAACAAAATATTAAAGAAATGTAAAAAAGAATTGGTTCCCAGCATTTGTATTTATTTAATACATTGCGGTGTTTAAACTGACCACCGAGATTAATCTTTAAAGTGCAGAATACCACAAAGCATAAAGTGTGTGGACTTAAACGTTAAAAAAATTTTTTTAACAAGAAACATTCATAGTAAAATAGCCTAATATTTTTTTAAACAACAAAAGAGATTGTAGAAAACACATTAAACTGCTCTAAAAGTATAGCTTTATTTTTAAGAGCCTCAGTTTTTTGGGAACTTATCTTAAGTGTCTGTGTGAAGCAGACCTGTCTTTAATGGTCATCCCTTTAGCTATGGGCGAATCACTGAAATCCACTTTCACGTCACAGTCTACACTTCCTTAGGAATAGTGATGTTTTATAGTATAGTCCACCTTGCAGCTCTGCACAAGTTATTTTAGCATCCAGGGGCGACAAAACTTAATGTAAAAGCCAACATTGAAGCTGCTGCACGTTTATTACTTTTATGTTAATCCGTACTCCACGCTGTTCAATTGCAGCTTTTCCTCGACTGCTTACGCCCACATTGCATCAACAAAGTGGCAGAAGCCATGGAATGAATCTCCACTACCTTTGGTCATAAATTCACGCTCTTTTGTCCATTCTGGGTTAAACGATGTCATGGTTTTGACAGGAGGCTAACTTTAATACTTAGCATCAGTAATTCTGATCCTTGTTTACGTTTCAATTCAATTCAATTCAGTTTATTTATATAGCGCCAAATTCACAACACATGTCATCTCAAGGCACTTTACAGTTCAACCAGATCATACAGTCAAATTGATACAAAGTTTTCTATCTAAGGAAAACCAGTTGATTGCATTGACTCATTGACTCAAATACAATCCCCCACACTAAGCATGCTTGTAGCGACAGTGGAGAAGAAAAACTCCCTTTTAACAGGAAGAAACCTCCAGCAGAACCAGGCTCAGTGTGAGCGGCCATCTGCCGAGGCCGACTGGGGTTCAAGGAGACAGAAGCAGAGATACAAAAAGCAGCTGTAAAAGGCGGCCCCGTCCAGGAAACACACAGCCAGGCAGACGAGCTCCAAGGCAGCTCCCATGCCAGAGGACGAAGAGAGCACATCCACCCAGTCACGGTCAGAGAAACAGGACCACACTGGAAAACAGGCCGATCTCCAACATCTATTAACAAGGATGTTGATAGAAGCAGCACAGCTGATGTTTTTTTCCAGGATGACGTCACAGCCAAACAGGAACAGACGAGGCAAAGCTACTCTGAGGAAAAGCAGAGAGAGCAGAAGGTTAGAGATTGAACTAACAGATTCTGCAGAATAGGAGAACAGAGAGAGAATGAAGCAGAATGATGAAATGGGGGTCCCTATGTCCTCCAAAAGTCTAAGCCTATAGCAGCATAACTATAGAGATAGCTCAGGATAACCTGAGCCACCCTAACTATAAGCTTTATCAAAAATGAAAGTTTTAAGCCTAGCCTTAAAAGTAGACAGGGTGTCTGCCTCACGGACTAAAACTGGTAGTTGGTTCCACAGGAGAGGAGCCTGATAACTAAAAGATCTGCCTCCCATTCTACTTTTAGAAATTCTAGGAACCACTAGTAAACCTGCAGATTGAGAGCGAAGTGCTCTGTTAGGAACATAAGGAACAATCGGATCTCTGATATAAGATGGAGCTTGGCCATTTAAGGCTTTATATGTGAGAAGGAGGATTTTAAATTCTATTCTTGATTTAACAGGAAGCCAATGAAGAGAAGCCAGGATAGGCGAGATATGATCTCTCTTTTTCATTTTCATTAGAACTCTGGCTGCAGCATTTTGGATCAGCTGAAGGCTTTTAACTACAGTTTGTGGACTTCCTGATAGTAAAGAATTACAATAGTCCAGCCTTGAAGTAACAAATGCATGGACTAGTTTCTCAGCATCACCCCTGGACAGGATATTTCTAATTTTTGCAATGTTCCTCAGATGAAAGAAGGAAATTCTAGAAACCTCTTTGATATGGGATTTAAATGACAGGTCCTGATCAAAAATAACACCAAGATTTTTTACTTTATTATCTGAAATCAGTTTAATCCCATCCAAATGAAGTGACTGGCTAATCAGTTTCTTTTTCAGAGACTCTGGTCCAAAGACTATAACTTCTGTTTTGTCTGCATTCAGAAGCAGAAAGTTAAGAGTCATCCAGGTTTTTATGTCTTCAAGACATGCCTGTAATCTATGTAATGGGTTAGCTTCATCTGGATTTATAGACAGATATAGCTGGGTATCATCAGCATAACAGTGGAAATTAATCCCATGCTGTCTAATAATTCTACCAATTGGGAGCATGTATAAAGTAAAGAGAATTGGTCCTAGCACTGATCCCTGTGGTACTCCACAGGTAACCTTTGAGCGTGTTGAAGATCTATCATTAACATGAACAAACTGAATACGATCAGATAGATAAGATTTAAACCAGTCTAGTGCTGTTCCTTTAATTCCAACAAAATATTCAAGTCTTTCTAAAAGAATATTATGGTCAACTGTATCAAATGCAGCACTAAGATCCAACAGGACGAGCACAGATACAAGTCCATTATCTGAGGCCATGAGAATATCATTAGTGACTTTCACCAGAGCTGTTTCAGTGCTATGATGAGCTCTAAAGCCAGACTGAAACTCTTCAAAAAGTTCATTATGGTGGAAGTGATCGCAGACTTGTTTGGCAACTACTTTCTCAAGAATTTTGGATAAGAAAGGAAGATTGGATATAGGTCTATAATTGACCAAGTCATCTGGGTCAAGAGACGGTTTCTTAAGCAGAGGTTTAATTACAGCAATCTTAAAAGCTTTAGGTACATATCCCTGTAACAGAGATAGATTAATCACATCTAAAATGGAGGAGGAGATCAAAGGGAATACCTCCTTAAATAACCTGGTTGGAACTGGATCTAACATACAAGTTGAAGGCTTAGATAAAGACAATAATTTTGCTAATTCAGAAAGTTCAACTGGATCAAAGCAGTCTAAACCCGGTTCAGATTCCATGACTACCTCAGGTACAATCGCGGATAGAGGAGTGCTTATGATCTTATTTTTAATAAGATCAATCTTATTTATAAAGAATCCCATAAAATCATTGCTGCTAAGAGCAGGTGGAATGGACGGTTCAACAGAGCTATGGCTCTGGGTGAGTTTGGCAACTGTATTAAAAAGAAATCTAGGATTATTCTTATTCTCCTCTATTAATGAGGAGAAGTATGCTGCTCTTGCTTTACAAAGGGTCCTCTTATACAGCAGTAAACCATTTTTCCAGACTAGGAAGGACTCTCGCAGGCCTGTGGAGCGATATTTTCTCTCCAGTTTCCTAGCATTTTGCTTCAAAGTACGCAGCTCTGCATTAAACCAAGGAGCAAGCTTTCTATTTTGAACGGTTTTCATTTTCAAAGGAGCTGCGTTGTCTAAGGCAATACGCAGAGAACTAGCAACCCCATCAACAAAATCATCAACCTGTGAAGGGGAATAAGCTAAGCTTTTGCACTCTGCAGCACTGCTCAGTGACACAGAGCAGAGAGAAAGTGAAGCAGATTCTTTAAAATTTATAACTGCACTATCTGATAAAGATCTACTAAAATTTAACCTTCTTTTGGGGGAGGAGAACTCTGTTAAAGTAATCCTGAAGGTTATTTGTAACCAGTGACAAGCAGATCTTTATCTGACACGCCGCCACTCTTAGCCAGTCATCTGTTAGATCAGATAATGATGCATTTTTGATGATTGGATATTGTGCTGCAGCCCAGCAACAAATAAAAAATCATCAAAGAACTTCTGGAGGTGGCAGCGTTTGTTTTTTTCATATCATTGATTTGCATTGTGAATTGATTTGAAAACGTTCCATTTGCTCTAAATTAGTTAAAAGCTAATTTGTTCACATCCCAAATTCTTCAAGATAAACTTTTCAAACATAAAATCCAGCTAATCTGTGATATCATTGCATTATGTCATTGATTGTGGTTTTCAACCATGCTTTTCCTTATTCTTTGTTCAAAGTAGTTTAGTTTAGTTGAGTATTACTAGTTTTAGTTGAGATTTTCTAACTGAAACAGGTTTTACCTGGAGCCGAGTGATTTTTATTAATAAACTTATATATTTTGAAGGGAAGTTGTGGTGAATTAATGTCATAAATTAGCAGAATTACCTTTTTGACCACGATTTATGCTCAAATCACACTTTCATTGATTTCAGCTGGATGTGTGTTAAAATTATCTGATTAAATAACATATTTACCCCACCCCCCACTGGAATGGGCAATACATATATTAAAAATGCATAACACCAGATTATGTGTATTTAAGGAGCTGTTTTAGGTTAAGGTTATAAAACATTAGACAATGAATCCTATTTTCACATCAAATGGAAAAAAATTCTAACACTAGGTGAGAGTTTTCTGCCATGCCTTGGAGCACGCAGCGTCTGACGGGGAGAAAAGCATAAATGGAAGCACATTGTGTGGAGAAAAAGAAGACGTCAGGAAGAGGCAAAGGTTGACACACTGACAGCTGTCTTTGATTCACCTTTACGCACTCTCACACAGACACAGACCCACACACCGACCCACACACACCCAACACATGCTGGCTGCACACAAACACACCATCCGAGCAACCTTACATTAATAACATAGCTTGTTTTTTTGCCACTTAGTCAAGATATTTGATGCATTTATGTAATTATTAATCTGCTTTTTTATTCGTTTACTCAGTCGTGGGTTTTCTTCCATAGCTGAAAGGCTCAGAGTAATTTCATTGAGCTACCAGATGGCTGAGGGTTTAATTAACAACTTCAAAAGCAATAACTGGTGAGCTAGCCAAATATGAGCACGCTCACAGATGCACCAATGATTAGCTGTCGTTGCAGAAGTCTGGTGAAAGCACAGAAACGTATCACCAACACCTACCTCAGAGCAAATTCCAACCCAAACCGGTCAGGAAGATTGTGAATGTTTCCTTTCATTCTGCTATGGAAGGACAAGTCCAGGAGTTGGGCTTCCCCTCCTGGACAATCCCACCCCCATTCAGTTACAGCCAAACATGCCCGTTATTCCGGCATAGTATGATTATTTTGATTGGAGCAGAAACAAAGGTCTCCATCAGCTCCCATTAGGCATGGTAATCAGAAAGCTCTGGCTTATGCTAATGTGAGTGGCACAGGGCGACGGGTCTTTAACCCAGAGTGGTAGGGGTCAAACAGCCTCTGTGGTCCTATGATGAAGCACAGACAGTCTGCAGATTGCTACTTTATGGGTGTCAATCCACACGGGATTCTGCCCACAATCTGATGCATGAGAATGAGAACAAATCACCACAAGCAGATGGAACCAGTTCACTGAAACGTATGCTGAGTTAAGGTCTCCACCAGCAGAAAACCTGAAGAAAGCGGATCATTTGGACCAGACCACAGCCAAACCACCAACAAACCCACTGGGCATTCACAGACAGCTTATGTGTCATGGCTCAGAACAGAGAACCCAGTATTCCATAGGGTGACCAAACGTCCGTATTTCCCGGGACATTTCACGTCCTGTCCAGGGCGTCCCGGGTTTTTTTTTTTAGAAAGTGAGGAAATGTCCTGTTTTTTTAGTTACCTTCAATGGACCATTTAATTTACAGGCACTAGGGCACCGCGCATAGCGTTGCGTGTGACGTAATCCCTGAGCCGCGTCAGTGCCGGCAGCCCTGTTCTTAATCAGAATATAGATAGCGTGGCTGTCAGTACGCCAAAAGCATGCCAAAGCGCAAATGTATGTTTACCGACAATTTACAAAAGAGTTTCCCCACTTTCACACCGGGTCGAGAAAAATGGGAGGCCTTCTGCACAGTGCAAAGCAGGCACATATGTCTCTGTGTCGAATGGAGGTGCAAGGAATCTGAAAAGACACCTGGACACCGAAAGTAAAGATAGTCTATCGATATGTTTGTTCGTTTTTGGTACATTTTGAGTTATTTTTCCTACAAAAGAGGTATTTTTTGTTAATTAGCTCATTGGTTAATTAATTTTTTCCAATAGCCTACAGAACAGACATTATTTCGTTCATTACTGAGGCTGAGTATCATCTGTTATTGGGAGTTTAGAGTTATTGTTAACGTTTATTGTTAATTGAGGGATGTTTAGATGAGACATTATTTCTTTCATTGTGCTATTCATTCATTACAGGAATTGTTAAGCATTTTTTAATAAATACATTTTGAATAAAATAATCATTTTGTATTGGAGTTATTGCTGTTGACTTTTACTGAAAAGCATTTTTTAATAAACCAACTGTAAATATCATGTTATTGTAGGATTACGTAGGTCTATGTTAAGTTAGTGCATGCCACAGACATCTCTATGCATGGGAACAGAGATTAACCCCCCCGCCCCAAGGTGTCCTGGTTTTACCAAATGAAAATATGGTCACCCTAGTATTCCAGAGAAAACAGACAGTAAGATTACTCAAAAAGCATTTATTTAAAAACGACCGATTGCCAATGACAGCTGTTGCACACTTGAAAAAAAGTGGTGTTGAGACATCCAGCGCTTGTAAATCTCCTTTATTTTATTTTATTTTTTTGTACTTTCTGGAAATATAAACTTCATTCATAAATCCAACATGCATCACACTATGGCTGATATGTACTACTGAGCTTCTTCAACACAGAAATTTCACAGCTAGAGCTGCCTTAAGCACCTGTTCAAAACAAATCCCTTTCTAAACTCACTTTACCCTCAGCCAAAATAGTTAACAAAATAAATCGATGAATGTTCATGTTGTGCCAGCCCACCAAATGATTATGAATATTTTAAATAACTACAACTGGGAGTTATTTTTTAATTAAGAGGTAATTCAAATCAAGGTTAAAAGTAGGTATTTATCAACAGTTGACAATTATAACTGTAATTTGCTTACCAGGGTTTTATCCCCTTTACCTAAAAAGACTCCTGAATCCATCTGTTAAAAATCCAGTTGTCTTTCAGTAATTTAGTAATTTAGGCTCTGACAATCAGTAATGTTATTAACCACCAACCAAATAAATGTGTCTCTGTTCAGCCGGATGCTACTGAAAAAATGAATCCAGCCTGAGTTATCAATCATTCACTGCGTAAAATGAAAACAAAAGACCATGGGTTTAAATACAATGGTACCTTTATTAGCTATAATTACAAAGTATTATATCTAATAACTAAGCAAACACTAAACACTACTGAAAATGAGCAAAATAAAAAAAATAAAAATGGAAGAGGGGTTTAAGAGTCCATTCAAAGTCTGAGTGATTTTTCGAAGCTTCAGGCTTAATGCATTTGAAAGTGTCTTTTATAATAGCAGCAGATAAATGTGAATGAACCCTGACATGGCGATGTCAACTGCAGTCAAAATAGTGAAATTTCATTCAATCTATGGTGAAAAATAAATAATGACTCAGGACTGCATTAAACTATAATGAGGCTGAGAGACCTGTTAGCTTAGCTAGCCCCAGGGGTTCTGGTTCTGGTCTGGTCCAACTGAAACAAAGAGAGGGTTAGCTCAGAATGTAGCCGTTAGCTTCAGCAACACGTGACTCGTTCAGTCTGTAGTGAGCATTAGCATTCTGTTAAAACTTTCAAACCATCAGCAGTTGAATCAGAAAGATAATTTCAAATAAAAACACCAACACTGACTATCTATTCTACATAGTTCACCCAAGCAGAGTACTTATTAAAAATCAGGTGGAAAGGAGGGGGAAGGATGCAGTTACTGTTTTGGTTCGGTGGTCAGAAGGCCTTCAGCTCGGTCCGGTTTTCTGCAGACCGGTCTTCGGTCCAGTCCGTCCATCCAGCAGCAGGTCAAAGAGATTTGGATCAATCCGATGCAATAATAATAGGCAATTTGCAAGGGCTTTCATTTTATAATTCACTTTAGCACATGACGTCTCCCGTTTAAGCTATGGTGGTTAGCTCATAGCCACAGCCTGTAGCTGCTTGTGCTGCTCCAACTCTCCATCTCAGGCAGTCATGCTGCTGACCAGGTTAGCTCCTGGAGAATATTACCATGGCAGCAGACACAGGTGGAGGAAACTCTCTTTGTGAAACAGAAAACTCAGAGTTTCCATGATTTGAAGTTCATAAAACAGACCTCCGGTGTTCTACAACTTTTATATGCATCTCTGCTTCCTTCAACACACATAACTTCAGTACAAGCTCATTAGTAGGGTAGGTTAGCCGTTTGATTCTGGTGTTTAGGGCAAGGAACACGTGTAAAACTGGTCTTCAAACAAAGGACACTAGAGTGTACTTCCTCTCAGGACTCTGACGGTATCAGGGTTTAGTGGCTGAAGTTGTTTCACAAATGATAAATTAAGGTAGATCTAGTCTGTCAGATTAGACCCTAACCCTTATGTAGCATTGTTTCAGTGTATTACTGATAACCTTACTGCAAGGTTCAAAACTTTATGAAAGGAAAACCAACTCATTGCAGAAAGGTTAGAATTAGAAGCTGTTAGAGATGCAATGAATTGTTTCAGATGATCTAGAGGATCTAAGGCAGTTGACGTATTTAGAAAGTTGATGAAATTATACCTTTTTTGAAACCTCCTACAGGTTGAGAGACCAAAATCATTCCGGATTCTTGTCATATTGTCCTCACCTTTAAAAAAATGCAAAACTGGGCGAAAAAAAAAAAATCAATGATTTCAGCATCAACAACGCAAAGTTAATAAAAAAAAGATTTTCTCTGTGGAGGAATGTTTCATTATTGAACATAGGAAGTTGGGAAATTCTGACTATGCTGCTTGGATTAGTGAGTGTATATGTTTAAAGAGCCATTCTCTCCTTGCTGTTTGTCCTGTTTGCAGAGTAAACAGGACAATGAGAATCTTCAGAAGGCCTCTGGATCAATGTCTTTCCTGTTGAAAATGTCACTTCAGTCTGTTCATTAATCTTTTGCCACCAGACAAAACAAAGAGCTTTGTTCGTTATTGGACCATAAAGCATCGCTTTGATAAATAATCCCTTCACTCCCAACAAAAGGAAATAGCTTACTGTACAGTCTCGCCATCTAGAATAAATCCCCCGTGTCTACCTTCTCTCTGATCACATTAAGGGGTATACAGGCCGAGCCCTGCAGCAGCAACAGCAGCCCCCCCACCCAGTTGCCTCGACGAGGGTCTAACGAGCTTCCACAACATTTGCAATTCGTCAGACTAAAGTTTAACACCTCAGCAATGTTTTATTTTTCTGATGTTTTCCAACAGTAGGGTCTTTCTTTTATTTAACCAATCTAATAAAACTAGGACCCCACCATTTCAACTATTTAAGAGACAGAGATTGTTTTACTTTAAGGTAAATCAGAGGTCCAACTATAAGTGAATGCAGCACATAATGAGCTGCCACCCATGCCGCTCGTCTGCTGGCCAGGAGCTGAGCCTTCACAGAGCCTTCACCGAACCTCTGCTGTGGATCCATTTCTGCATCAATCGGGAGCTCAGTCCTTCAGCCTGGAGCAGTTAAAGAGGTAAATTGCTCCTGTTTTGTCCTGAAATGCCCTGAAACCAATTATTGTATAATACCAATTAAAAACACTAATCATTTATTGAACAGTATGTAATAATTTCATATTTAAAGTACTTTCAGAAGTTTGAATTCTGAATATGACCGGACCTTTCCTTTAACCGGTGTTATTGTCAATCGTGTTGTTGATTTTAATGTAAATGTACAAAACAGAGCGCCGGCGATCCGGTGGATGTTAAGACGCTACTGAAAAAAAGCCTCCTCTCAGCATGTTTCATGGTAGAATGGTGCTGTGGGTTTTTATGTGCAGGACCTGGAGTTATTAAACTAAGTCGTCCAAAACCACTATTTAAACTTTGAATCTTTAATCTGCTTCATAAAAAAAAAAAATAAATCTAAGAATGTTTAACTCTCTCAGTGTTAGAAAGCACTTTGAAAACAATGCTGGACTAATCAAGGCTGGAGTGGAAAAATCTTAAATCTGATCCTTTAAATCGTTTTATTAACAATTAAACCTTTACTCTGTGGAATCTTATTTTTCCCTAAATCCTTGCTCATGAACCCAGCATTGTGCATAAGCTCCTCTAGTGAGCATGATGCACGGTCGCAGCCCTCATCATTAGTGCAGACTCCACTGAATGTCACCTGTGCTGATGTTAAAGAAAGCAATTAGCCGCTGCTGGCATGTTCCGGTGAGTGGATGAGTAATGGCTGCCGGGGCAGGAGTGTCTAGCCCTGATAAATGCTACTGTCCCCGTGCTTTATTAGTACAATGAGTGACGGGAGAGGTGGGGGTGGCCGGGAGCCAAGGTGGTGAACCACAGGGAGTGTCGCAGATAAACTGGGATTGACAGCAGAGAGTGGTGGCTAAATGCTAATGTACCGGGTGACATTTCCGATGGCGGACCAGGTTAGCTCAGATGCTGCTGCAATGACAGACGGAGCTGCAGAGATGGAGCAAAAAACACCTGAAATACCAGAACACCCACTACTCACTTCCTTCCTCAGAATAAAAAGGAGGTGAAGATGAGGAGAGGCCTGAGATGTTGTCATTGAGTTTTTATCACCAGCAAGCAGGTACTAGACTCATTGACAGGTAAAGATGGCGCCATAATGAGACCAAAGGGAGACAAAAGCCAAGCAGAAGAAAAGACAACATTGATATTCAGGCAGAAAAAGGAGGTGCTTCTCCTTCCCATCAGCCACCTGGGGAGTTTATTCCAAGTTCAATACTTTGTCGGCTAAATCCCCAAGTGCTGCTTTTGTTGATAAACCTTCTGGCTCCTTTCCCTGGCTGCCTTGGGAGGATGATCTCTATCTTTACCTTCGATTTCCAGGAGTTGCCCGACCATTAAAGACAGGAAGGAGGAAAATAAGAGACACCGGCTAACTTTGGAGTTTGGAAGCGTAACGCCTGTCAAGGCGGAGCCGTGTCTCATCTTTCTGGGTGGTCAGACATGATGGTGTGTTGAAGCTGTGTCTAATTGGAGGTATTTTTAACACTCAGTGGTGTGTCAGCTAAGGAAACCTCCAGACTTCTGAACGCCACCTTTAATGGAATCTAATTAGGAGATGGCGGTACTAACAGGAAGCCAGTGAGCAGAAACAAGTATGTGTGTGTGTGTGTGTGTGTGTGTGTGTGTGTGTGTTAATCTGGCTGCTCACTGAGCGCTTCAAGGACCCTAATGCATTGTGACAAAATGTGTGTGCGTGTCCATGCATGCATGTCAGGAAATACAAGCATTAATGGGCAGAATTATCCCAAAAATCAATGGACCACATATGATTAACTAAAAGGGTAAAACAGAATATTCACAATCTGAAAAAAGGAGACTATGCAGAACATTTTAAAGTATAATTCATGCAACACAGCCGATATCTTTGTAGCGGGTCTCATGCTTCATGCACCAGTCTTAAAGGAAAAGTCTGGTCAGCATTGAATGATCTATGGATCGTTACCTATCTATACCTAAAACATATACGCTTGCAGTGATTTAATGAATTTAGCGTAAATCTGTGATAAAATAAAAATAATATTTTTTTAATCGCAATCACTGCACTGCAAAAACAATCTAAATATGAGTAAAAAATTCTTAAATTAAGTGTATTTACCCTTAATTTGAGCAGGTAAATAAGATGATTTGCTAATGGAATGAGTATTTTTACTCTTAAAATAAGATAATTACATAATATGCACTTGAAATAAGACAATATACTTGTTTTTTTCTTATTTTAAATGTAAATTGTCTTGTTTCATTGGCAAAGTGTCTCCCTTACCTCCTTAATTCAAGAAAAAATGCACTTATTTTAAGAAAAAAATGACTTATTGAGATTTAAACTTTTTGCAGTGTGAGTCTAGGAGCTGCCATTTTGCCCAGATATAGTAACCCCTCCCTCCTGCCATCTTCCAGCAGTGACGTCACGGTGCGGTAAGCCTAGCGCCATTCTCCCCACTTTACAAGCAAAATCAATGGGAACTACTAGACACATCTGCAATCAGCAACAATTATTGAAGATTTCCAGAGGACTTCACCATTGAAATTCACCAGAGCTATAGTGAACCTGACAATGCCCACGTGCATGGCAGCTGGATGCTGGAATACATCGCGTAAAAGTGAAAAAAGAAGCTATTTCACTTTTCAAAACATTTTGAAGAAGGATGTTCTCAAGATGACTTGGATAAGCGACAAAATTTGTGACAAGCACCAGATACAGCATTAGGAGTTGATCAACAGCCGATAACGCACCGTGACGTCACGAACCGGTAGGTGGCAGTAGCGTTAAAAAATTAGTCTTAATTAAAAACACTATGTATAGTAATATTACACAGTATGTAATAATGTAATATTTAAAGTACTTTCAGAAGTTTGAATTCTGAATATGACCGGACTTTTCCTTTAAGATCAGGAAAATCCATCTGACAGAATTCTACTGATAAAAATCTTCACGATCAAGTATAGAATCAATTGTGTTTAAACATTTCTACAAACATTTAAAATAGCTGGAAATTTGAGTATATTCAAAACTTTGAATATTCTTGAATTTTAACCTAAAAGATCTAAGAATTGTTAAAACAGTGGAGATCTGGGCCTGCAGCAATGGGGATGAAATTAGAATATTTTCCTGTTGGGTCATCTGTCATAAATCGTCCAACGATTTGCAAATCAATAGAACCAAACTGATGCCTTTTGGTTGAGTACAAAGGTTTACTGGGACCAACTGCTTTGCATAAAATGCTTCCAGTAGAGTAAAACAACAAATACTTACCGGTATACGCAGGCTGAGGCCGAAATATGGCAGACAGAGCCACCGAGCTACTTGCCGTCATTTAGCCAACTAATAATACATCAGCATCTCAAGCTGAGAGAAACTCCCAGGGTTTGGTTCCTTTTTAGGAAACGGGAGAATCACTAAAATCTTTTGGAGCAGCTACATACATCAGGACCTGAAGAGGAACCACTTGGCTTCAGCAGCTGACACATCATTTCGGATTAAATGTGTGTAATGCTTAAAAATTGAAGCCACTTAAAGCTGGATATAGGTTCCATACGTCCTTGTTCTGGATGCATTTAACTGACTTTGAATCTGTGCATGGAATAAATTTACTTACTCTAGAAAAGAGCTTGGAGGCATTTTGTTTGAATTATTGCTACATAAACAAACTGAAATGAACTGCCGTAGCTAGAGATGATATATTATCGTTCTGTCATAAGTACCTGTTGTTTTTGTGTGAGTATCTGTGGCTTTTTAAAGACAGACTCAATTTGGAAGTGAAACCAGAGACAGTCGGCCTGGTAGAGCTTCGGCTGCACATATAAGAACGGAAACAGAGAAACTTTATGGGGGAAAAAAGGATGATTTATTTGTTTCCCCCAAATGAAACCATCAAACTGATGGAGAATCCTTTCTGCAGACAAAAATCCAGCCCTGGTTTGCTTTCTTGCAGCCAAATAACTCTTCATGTCAGGAGTTACAAGTTTGCCAGCACTCATGCAATGAGGCGGCCATAAAGTGGGCAGAAAAACAAAACAAAAACAAGCTAGTGTTACACAGCAAGGCTAATGAATCTGAACATGGATATCATTCCAACAGTGACTCAGAGTTTTCTTCTTACTTATGTCAGTCTGTCCAAGTATACGACGACTCCACTTAGGAGTGAGATATAAACACCAAATACACACAAAGAGTTCTGTATTGTTTTTAGATTTAGACCAAGACTGATTAGTCTTCTCAGGCGCCATAATCAGATTTGGGTCCTGAGCATCCTCTGGAGTGTTGCTTATCTGATCCAGTCACTGAGCAAACAGCCTCTTCCACTCCTCCTCCATTATTCCCCTTCTTACCTTTAAACTATTCTCTCACTGGGCTATAAATAAGAAACAGAAGAGTTGTTCCAGCATTTGTTTCTTCTCTGTTTCTCCATATGTTTCCAAATGCAATCTGTGTTTTGCTTTTTAATGTCTGCTGCATCAACTTTTACGTAAAAATAATAAACCTTAAAGTATGTCAAAACTGTACAAAAAGCTCTTCTCTTTGAATTGATATTTTATTGCAAAAGATCATACGGAAGAAATAAAAAAAAAAGAAAAAGGATGGAGACGAGCAGACGCTCCTGTGTGTAATGGGTGGTCGTTCTGTGATGAGCAGCAGTGATTAAAATGCCACTTTGTGTGACTGGGCACAGCGGAAGGAGAGGAGATGGAGATGGAAGGTGCATGAGGAGGAGTGTGTTCTGGTCGCGTCTTTAATGAGGATCCTAATCAACCCAGCGGAGGCTGCCCTGAGACCCCCCAACTTCATTAGCACAGAAAACCCAGACTGGTAAAAAGGAGGGGGCCAAGAAGAGGCTGAGAAGTTTTACCCGCTGAGGCGAACTTTCCAAGAGTCTGGGAGAAAAGAAATGGAAGTGGTTTGGACGGGGGAGAGATGGGGGGTTGGGGGGGGATAACAGCACGGGTCATTGGGTGAGTCACGGCTGCCATCGATCCCCTTATTGGCTGTCTGACGGCTTCAACACGGCTGCCAAAACCTTTAACGTGGGCGGCCTGGTGCCGTGCGTGTCAGAGTGAGCTCTATCTGAGCCGCATGCAGTCCACAGCACCGCCAACGACATCCATCCCACTCCCACACACGGCTGATAAGAGCACCTAGCAGCTGATAAACACACGCCCCCATCCATTTCCACGGGACTAAATCTGCAGCTCTATGAGGCAGTGGGGGTGAGGGTAAGATTAAATGACATGTGCACACTGCGAGGGGAGAGCGTTACGAGGCGTTCCACTGGCCCTCAGTCCTCTCGTTGATTGGACAAGCAGCTCGCCCACTAGGCTCCTCTCTTCCTACTAAATGCCAAGACGCAGCGTGTGTGTTGTTTCTTTCAAACACTCAAAGCCAATACTTTTTCTCCCTTTGATGAGTGGAGATCAACATGGAAATAAAAAAGGTAACTGATGATGCTGATGAAGGTATTTCTAGTTGTGTTCGTCAGAGGAACGTCAGGTTCAGTCACGTTTTTCTCTCATAGAAACAGATTTCCTACTTTCTAAAAAAAGTCATATTATATTGAAATGTTTAAAATGTAGTGTTAACGTACTGCCACAGCTACTATAACAGGCTGAGTAAAGGTCGGTACTTTATAACACTATTGTCCGAGGCGCTAGTATCAACCCACCTCTGACCGACTGCATCAAAAGGCCCCGTGGCGCAATGTTCTGCTTCACTACCCTGCACTTTCATTAACAAGCAAATTTCATTAATTGTTATTATGAAATTCAATTGACTGAATTAAAATACAGCATTATGGGTCGTTTGGTTCCATCGTTAGCCAAACGACCCATTCATCAGTTACCATTTGCATGTTTCCAAGCGATACAAGGCTTTGTCTATATAAGACTCAAACTCACTGAGGATCCAGACATTTGAATTGAGAAAGCTTCCTGGAGAGGTGGCGAAACGTCTTCAAATGTTGGAAACCAAGTCCAGTGGATATTTTTTTTTTTTTTTTTTACGGAATGACTATTACCTGGATGACTGAGAATCTTCATCAGCATATGGAAAGAAACTTTCATTTTTACGCTTTGATGAGGTGGTTTTTCAGTCAAAATCGAAATTGTAACATTTCGTAAAACTGCAATGTTTTTCAAATCACATGAGTCACCTGATCTGTTGCTGAAACTCACTGTCTGTGTCTGAATGTCAGCCGTAATCACTATATAGGGCACTATATAGTGTCTACGCCATGTAGGATGAGTGTCCGAACATCTAGTGGATGGAAAAAGTAGTGGACTCGAGATTTCTGACAATGCACCTTGACAAGTATTAATCATTTATGGTCACTAGACGAGCAGATATATTCTGGAATTCTTTGCGCGGAAAGCTCTCTTGCGAAGCATCATGGGATTTGTTGCCAAAGCGGCTCACTGTCGCTAACTTACAGTGGCGACAAATAAGAAAGATGGCGTAGGCACTGTGTCAGGAGGCGGAATTACGTGACCAACGAGGAGGGGAAAGTAGTGATCATGTGTCCGAATGGTCAGTTAACTGAGTTCACGTAAAAGTCCAATATATAGTCCCCACTCTATTTAGTGATTGAGGGAGCTAGGGGTTAGGGCGGACACTCTGGCACATCCTCTACCTCCTAATAAGCTGAAGGCCAGACACAGTTGGAAGAGGGCGCCCCCTTGAGCTGCGGCTGAATATGAAAATATCCCTCATGTTTACATTCACTGCTGCCATGTTGGTTTTAGAGTTATTATCGGAACAAAAATATTCATTGGCAGTTTAATTGCATTTATTTAATGGAAAACACCAAATGAGGACTTTGCACTTAATATATCAACAGTCTCGTGAACATTTGTAAATTAAAACATAGCCACTGAAAGCTTCCTCCATTGCTCAGTGATTCGCGGTTTGCTTGGATTCAAAACATCAACTATTGGGCAGCCTTAGAACTGTATACACTGTATGATATTTTCATTTGATGTACTCAGTAAAGCTCAAACTGTACGAAGAAACACGCCGAGAGCTGCATGCGATTAAACGCATGCAGCTTGCATGGAGTCGCGATGAATCATGGGATATCCAAGGCTACATAAGATACATCGGACCCATCCTTCAAAACTTGCAACAAGAAGAATTTGTCAGCTGAATAACAAGGAGTCTTGCAACCCGAACAGACCTCGGCGCTACGCTATAAAGTAATCGGCCTACAAATCTGGGCTTTGGAGGACGCATCCCCTGAATTTGAACTCAGCATTTAGCTGAAGTGAGGATGATGTCAGCAGATTTTCTATATTGGCCTTTTGGGCAGGGTTTCTGTTTTTGCAATCCTGAAAGACGAGAAGGTCAGACGATCTTTCTGCCATAAGGCCACAGCTAAACAACGAGCCCTTCTACTAAACACTTCAAAACTTTAGCTCCAGAAATATTTAGAGTTAGGAGGCGTACAAAACATTGTTATAAACAAACAACCAATGCAAAAAGCATTTAGAAAGAAACAAAAGGAAATTTGATGAGAAACTCCTAAAAGAAAATACTCCATCACTGAAGCTGAGTTTGGTCTCATGGAAAACATCAGAGTCAAACGCTCAGTATATAGAAACATGGACAACTGGATCTTAGTGGAAAGCAGCCACCTGTCCTGCCTGCAGCTCAGATACTGTGACGACTGTGCAAAGATTTCCAGGCCAGACAACAAACATTCATTATGCTGAAGACAAACAAGTCAAAGCCTCATCTAAATAAGCACTGCAGCTCAGAGAAGTAAACATGCTTCACGGAGGAACTTAAGTGTTTCAGATGCTGCTGTGCTTTTCTTAGCTGTTGGGGTCCTGAAGCAGCTCTCTGTGCTGAAATTCGCTCCCCAGGTCAAATGCATCTCACTGTATTGAAATAATCACCTGTTTTGTTGAAATAAATTATGGAAAGCATGAAGCTTGTTTTCGGGATGCATGTTTGCTCAGACGCAATGCGTCCTGAAAGTAGATTAGTAGCCGTTTGACGAGGCTCTTCATAACAGCCTGTCAGGGCGGCTTAGTTCTTCAACACTTCACACAAAAAGTTTACTGCTTAATAAAATCTGTGCATTTAATAAGCAAATTATTCTAATCATGGCACTCGTGCCAAAGCAATTAGGGATAAATTATAATCTGATGATAGATTATTTGGTGTTGACGGCCTGGGGGAACAACGCAATCAAACATTAATTATTCAAGGGGTAATTAAGTTCATAGGTGTGTTTCCTCATCTCATTCACACTCTGACAGGTACAGAGTCCAGACTTTACTCATCCCAGCTCTGCAGTGGCACAAAATAAAAACATCCTGGAAATCCTCTCCTTAAACACATTAAAAACTCTCCCGGTGAAGGACCCAGATCCCAGTTTCAGGTCAGAATAGTCAAAAGGTGCAGTAGTGGCTATTAAAAATTTCCCCACTTTCCTTTGTGGGTCCTTGGCTGGTTACTTAAGATTGCTTTTTTAAACATCAATCTTTGTACTAAAATATTCTTTCTGTCCTGATTTGTGGACATTAACATCTAAAGAGAAGTGTCATCTTCTGGTCGGACCCTGTAAGTAAGTAAAAGGGTGGAGTCAGAGTAAAAGGATATGCACGAGGGGGTCACTCCATTGCTGGAAGTTGGAGGGGATGTTCCTGGGATTTTGATTCGGCTGCCGTTTGACTGGGAAGGGCCATTTTGAATGGCTGCTACTGTAGAAAACAATGTTTCCATACTTTCCTCAGACTCTTACGTGTGACTCATTTCCTCCCCAGGTATATATATAAAAAAAAAAAATACATTTGTGTTTATTTATTTTTTATTTTTTGGCCTGTGATTTCTCTCAGATTGACGATTTCCACCCACGTGTTCACTGGGTTTGATGTGATTGATGTGAGGTACGTCCGCAAGTAGTTCCTCCATCTGTCTTCCTCCTGTTTCCATACTGTTCTCCTGAAGGCGTCTCGTTGTACTCTGTCACTGCTTCGAATTAGATAAACACAACCAAAACCAGAGATCAGCTTCTCCTTTTCCTGCACTAGTCTGAGCTCCACTTCCTGTGAAGTTGTAATAATCAATGTCTGTAGACAGTCAGAGCGTAGACTATCTGTTAACTTCTCATTGGTCCAAATCTCAGCCAATGAAGAAGCAGATTCTGATGCGTTAGACTATAAAACACATGGAAACTGTAAAAAAAAAGACCTATAGTGTTGGAAAGAAGACATCATCATCCATCACCCTCATCAGTGGCTGCCTGTGGGGGTCATAGAGGTCATCAATTCTCCAGAAACCATCCATGCTGCTTCTCCACCATGAGGTTCACCAAGAATCAGCTTATTGGCTGGTGCCTACAGTGATGTCATCAATCCACTCAGACTCAAACTACCAGTAACTGATATTTCAGTGTCATGTTGATCAATATAGTTTGATTTTCTATCCCATACATGCAGTGAAAACATGATTTTTCTATTTTTTTCCCTCACCTTCTCCGGGGTAACCAATAAATCTATGTTTCATCACCGGTTTCTCATCCAGACAGAAGGACTCAAGCGCCTCATGAAGATGAAAAAAAAAAACAGCCAGTAGCGTCCAGCCGATAGAGGGTGCAAGGGTGCAGCCCCTTTCACCCAATGACCTTGATTAGGACATAATTTGTTTAGACGTGCAAGATAAATATTTAATCTTTAATGATGAGTAGAGCTGTTTTGTTGTTTATCGGATTGTTGGCATATTTCCACCCTGGGGCGCAGAAATCTTTGCGCATAAACTCTTGTTAAAAGTTGTACATGCACAGTAGCTTCGCTGCAATGCGAAATGATGTGACCATCCTGGAGCAGAGCTAAAAAACAACTTTATTTGCACACCACCTCCCGCCACAGCACTGATGTCACAGTCGTCTGTTTGAAAGTGCATCAGATTGACAGGTTTATAGAATTATATAGCTACAAGGCTTGGCTAACTGCATGCAGCAAGGCTAACGCTTTATTCCGAATTCCCTGCCTCCTTTTTCAAATGTCAGGATCTGACCTTGCATGGATAAAAGCAGGTAGGATGGATTTATTATGGTTTTTTTTGTGTTGCTGGCCTTCCTGTCAGTATAGTGGTGTGATAACTTAATAAATGGTTGATTGGTTTTTGGTATACGTTTATTTTGAATATATAGCCCATTCTGGAAAACACTCCACCAGCTGCCACAGCTGACAGAAAATGTTTAATTCATTTATGTTTAATATCTCTGCTAAAGTCTGATTATTTTATTTGGTCACAGAAGCTGAATGCAGCCATTTTTCTTTTGTCTCATCATCTGCACAAAAAAATTCCTCCACATCGGTTTGCAAAACCTACCAACACAGAGATAAAGGGGAGAAATGGACTTCTATTATATTCGAAGCCATAACTCCGATATGAACCGTGGGCCATGCTGACAGGTATGGAGCTGCTTTCTGAAAATAAATGCCTGGCCCGGCCCAGATACGTCAGATGGTGTTTAAAGGACAAAACGCATTGGCAGGAAAACAAATGTCAGAACTCATCAAGTTCACTTACATGGAGTAGACATCATACTCAGACATGACAAGTACAGGAGAGCAGCCTATAGTCTTTATCTCTGGGTTTGCCCACCCTCCCCCACTCCCACTGCAGCAGACTGTAACAAAGACATGATGAAGATTACTAAATCTCTGAAATAATGAGCTCTAACTGTCCCTCCTAACTCCAGCCATCCATCAGACTCTGTGCGACAGTCGCTGGAAGGTGGCATGCTGCTGCCATCTACAGGAGGAAGAGGGATTTACAGCAGAAGGCAGAGAAAACTCTTCATCCATCCTATATACGCCACCCACATGCTGGGTTAAACAGAAATCAGCAGCAAATGGGTTCAAATTGCTGTTTCTCACTCAGATATATTGGTGAGAAGCTGCAGGAGGCCAGAATGTGATGAAGGCTGCAGTTCATGCATTACAGCCCTGATCAGCCATCAAATGATGGAAGGTACATTGAAGCATTTAAGTACCGCTTACAGGAACAAAAACCTCCACAATTCCACATTAGTTAGGATTTCTACCTGAAGAAAGAGGAGGAGAAGAAAAGAAAACCTTCAACATGGCTGCTAATGCCCAGTAGTTATTAGATCTATGCAATTCAATCATCCACAGTAGAGCAGTAAGATAGTAGTAACCCGTCATGATGATGATGATGGATCAAAGCGCTGAGACAACAGAAGAACCAAACTGATCCTCTGAACAAGAATTGACCGCAGATCTGCCCCCAGTACCAGAGCCAAAAGAACAATAAACTCTAATCCCAACACAGGATCTACTTCTGGTAAAACCGAAGCATTCAGCCTAAATTCTCTTTAATGTATTTCTATACCTACCATTTACATCTTAGGTCATTTTACAGAGACAATTCAATTAGCTCATTCAGTCAGATTGGTTCAAAGTTTTCTATCTAAGGAAAAGAAACTGATTGTATCAACTCCTTGACTCGAAAGCCTCAGACAATAAACCAGTAAAATCGAAGAAAAAAAGTTAAAAAATTTGAATATTTTTCACATCTGGATAGTTTAAAAAGTAAAGAGTGAAAGAAAAAACATCACATCTAAACACGGTTGATAATAATTCAAAGTTCAGTCATTCAACCTGTGAAATCAAATTCAAACTAATTATAATAATCAAACTGAACTATGATGTCCTTTAAAAACAAGGCAGCACTGCTGTGTCCCTTTAACTCACTGTGCATCAAGTCCTGATCCAGTTCTAGAGAGCTGCTAACCCAGCCCCGTCATTCAGCTGTGCAGAGGCCTGTTCAGCTTCTAGCCTAGCAGCTGATATGATGAGTGAACAACGATAAATGATGTCTTCTGGGTGTCTGTAACATGTGACCATTTATCATTGTTTAGTGAAGAAGCTGTTGAAGAATCTGCTGGACCTGCATTGAATGTTTTGAAGCCTCTTCCTAGAGGGCAGCAGGGAGACCAGTCCATGGTGGGGGGGGGTGAGGGGTCATTGATGATGTCACGAGCTCTGACTGTTGGTTTAGCCCTGAAACCTCCTCTGTATTGAAGTAGGGAGGTTTTAACCCTTTTTCAGTAGAAAATAAAATATTAAAAAGTTTAGATCCAATTTTTTGCTCCCTAAACTGATCTTGGATTTTAAAGGAAAAGTCCGCTCATATTCAGAATTCAAACTTCTGAAAGTACTTTAAATATGAAATTATTACATACTGTTAAATAAACAAGTGTTTTTAATTAAGAGTAATTTTCATTTGAATGTGCTTTACAGGAGGCATCCATGTTTGTCAAAGAACACTACTGCCACCTACTGGTTTGTGATGTCACGGTGCGGTATCGGCTGTTGAACAAGTCCCAGTGCTGTATCTGGTGTTTGTCACAACGCGCTATTATCCAAGTCATCTTGAAAACATTCTTCTTCCAAATGTTGGCTACATATTACGTGTTTTTTCTCTGGCCAGAAGTTCGATGGTAAATCCTCCCTCTTCAAGTTGGCGATCCAACGACCAACCCGTCCGTGGAGGATCAGGAATCGGAAAGGTGAAATAAGACATTTATTTTTCCCCTTTTACCCAATGCATTACAACATCCAACTGCCATTGTCAGTTTCACTATAGCTCTGGTAAATTTCAATGGTGAAGTCCTCTGGAAATCTTCAATAATTGTTGTTGATTGCAGATGTGTCTAGTAGTTCCCATTGATTTTGCTTGTAAAGCGGGGAGAATGGCGCTAGGCAACTTTTCTGATGCCTCTAGTACTTTTATTTCAAAAAAGCGCCCTGTGCCAAATGTAGCGACTTTTTCCTGCTACCTAAGACTTTGGTAACAACATAAAAAGCACCGAACTCAGAGCCTCCTGCTCTCCTCTATCTTGTCTGCTGTCATGATTCATGCAGCTATTATTTCATCCAAATGAAAAATGGAGAACAGAGAAGCAGATCATGGCTTGTCTACAGTGAAAAGAAGGACTGGGTTATTTACTTTGGCCTTTTTGGAAACACAGGAAGGAGCAATCAGCTAAGTGAGCTTAGTGATTGGAAAAAATCTTTCATTCCTTTAGAGGCAGCATGAAAAGTCAGCTGAGTACAAAACATAGAGAGGAAAACAAGAAGAAAAGGGACAAGAAGAGAGGGACAAAACCTAGAACAGATAATGTCTATTCTATTAAAATGTTTCTATCTGTTTAATTGGTTTGTTTTATGTGTTGCCTTCTTAATTCAGAGGGCCCCCTGCCTGTCTTTGCCTAGGGCCCCAAATTTCCTAAATCGGCCCCTGAGCAGCTCCATTAGATACTGTGATCTAAAGGTATATTCATCCAGATATTTTTAGTTTCCAGTCATATTAGAGGGTGTGTTGGTAATTCTTTAAAGGTTCTCCTGATTTCATGCTTTCTTGTAAAAACAAATTGTAGAGATATTTTACAGAATGGAAAAATCTATTTCATCTGCATGTTTGCTCTTTTTCATATCAGGTTATGAACCAACGTTAAGCTTCTTTCATTTTAATCATATTTGTTGAATAAGCTAACGAAGGCCGTGTAATTCAGGTGGTAAAGGTTACAACTGATAGCTGGACCGTACCTGATTGAATTCTTTTTTATATTTTATCTTTATTTACCGTTACATCCTTTTTGTGCCTGCTCAGTTAAACCTAGAAGCATATTTATAATACAAACAGAGAAACACATTTTTTATGTTAGATCATTGTGATGTTGAGGATGGGAGTTTAATTCTAATCCCACTCATTCACTGTTAAACGTCCTTGTTTTGAAGCAGGAACAGTTTAGCCTTTTTGCTCAATCCGTGTTTGTCTTCTCCATATGGTATCATTAATATTTTATCGGAGAGAAATGTGCAGTTTGAGGCTTTGAGGCTTCTTATTTCCTGTGAATGCCATGGTGGATCGTGTTTTCTGCATTCCATTGATGTGGATTTATATACTGGCGTTTCTCTGAACTCTGGGCTGATTGAACTCTGTACAGAGTTAGATGCTTGATATCATCTATTCTGAAACTGAAAACCAGGAATAAGCTGACTCAGGTTAACTGCTGCAACTCCACAACGGGGGGGTTTTACCATTAGTCAATTCTAGGCAGTTGCCTAGGGCCCCGAGTTCCTGGGGGCCCCATAAAACTCTGTTTACATGTATGGGTAATACAACTATTCTTTATCTGTGCATATTAATTATGATTTTGATAAAAATATTTTTGCCAAAATGCAATCACAACTCTTATAATATTAAGTGTGTCTCATAATATAATATTAAATGTGTGCTCCCCCCCCTTCAGTGTCCACCATATTGGATCAGTCCATTTGCTGCACATGTTCAGAAAGATCCAAACAGCAGCAAACCATTTGAAAATAAACCATGCGAAGAGCAGTGTTGCTACCTTAGCGCTGTTGTCACTATATTTAGCAACTTTTCAGATCTCTCTAGTACTTTTATTTTTAAAAAGCACCAAGCGCCAAATCTAGTGACTTTTTTCTGCTACTGGAGACTTTGGTGACAACATATAAAGCAGCGAACTCTACTCTCCAGAGCGAGTAGATTGGTAACCCTGCCTCCTGCTCTCCTCTATCTTGTCTGCTGTCATGATTCATGCAGCTATTATTTCATCCAAATGAAAAATGGAGAATAGATAAGCAGATCATGACTTGTCTACAGTGAAAAGAAGGACTGGGTTATTTACTTTTTGTCATGATTAAATTAAAAGGTCTGACTCAAAATGCAGAAGTCCAAACAGAGAGACACGGATGAAAAGTTTGACGGGTTTAATTGAAGATGTTAAGCTCGGTGCAGAGTTTCCCTGAACTCTGCTCAGCCGGAACTGGAAGGCAAGGGGAAGACAGACTGTTAATTCAGGCTCAGTGGGAAATTTGATTCGTTGATCTTGAAGGAGAGGATCTGATTGTTGACTCACGTTTCCAGAGAAGTGAAGGATCCTTGACTCCAATCTGTGTGTTGGTTTTCCAGTGTATGTCTTCAGCGGAGGGCGGAACAGGTTTTACCCAGAACTCGGACGGTGTAGGGGAACGGAGACGCTGATTGCAACTCAGATTTCCTGCTGTACTTGAACGGGTCGTGGTGAAGATGATTCCCTTGCACAGTTATTTCAACGTTCTCAAAAAGGGGACTGGATCCAAACCTCCTGTTTGAATCCCTGGCTCAGTTTAAGACTCAGTTGATCCCTCCTGGGAGTGAAGGTCCGAAAAGGTCCAGTTTGCAGGATGAATTCCTGCCGAGAGGCAAAGACAAAAAACAAAGTTAAAACTCAGGTAGACAAGAACTCAGTCTTACTCAGAGAAAACTCAGCTTGGCTAGAGTACCCCAAACTGGCAAACACTCTGGCGTCGAGGTAGTGGCAATCAGCAGCTTAAGAGCAGTCCATTAACGAGGAAACCGTCAGCAGGTGTGTGAGGAGGCGGACCAGAACCAGGCGCCTCCTGCTGGTGGAAGGGAGGCAAACACAAAAACAAACACACAGACTGGAGCCCTGACACTTTTACATAGAAAGGAGCAATCAGCTAAGTGAGCTTAGTGATTTGAAAAAATCTGAGTACAAATAATGTCAGCTGAGTACAAAACATAGAGAGGAAAACAACAAGAAAAGAGACAAGTAGAGAGGGACAAAACCTAGAACAGATAATGGATGTGTATTCTATTAGAATGTCTCTATCTGTATGTGTGTTTCATGTGTTGTCTTCTCAATTCAGAGGCCCCCTGCCTGTCTTTGCCTAGGGCCCCAAATCCGACTCTGCTCCATACCTTCTGAAAATGGGCTCGGACAGATATTTTTTCGCATTCAGAGAACTCCTCAGATGTGGTTTCCTCATAAAAAAGTTAGATTGAATTAAAGCTGCAGTAAGATGTTTCTAATGAGCGGCTTATCATCTCTGAATAGAACATCTTCCACACAAAGAAGCCACCAAAGCCCCTTTGTGTTAATTAAAAGTCATCAAACTTTCAGCGGCTCTTAGAGAACCTCCCCATCCACAGCCTCTGATGACGGTTTAATCAGTGAGGATGTCCTCTGACCCCCCCCCGCCCCGCACCGCCAGGCGTCATTGTGCTGATGACTGCTGCAGCATATCAGCTCTTTATTGTGTGGGTTTACAGCAGAGAGGGAGCCTTGATTATCTTGTAACCTCTCCACCCTGCTCCCCACACCTCTGTCCCTCTCAGCTAACGATGCTAATGGATGGAGGAATGTTTATGTGCTTTGCTTAATGAAAGCTGCAGACCAGCAGCCTCCTATGGCGTCTTGGAGCGTCGCTGCGTGCTGCTCACTCTTTGAAGGGTGTTTGCGGGGCTCCCGGGCGTCTGGCTGAGCGGCTGCATCCGTTCTCATTCTAAGCTCAGTTTAAAGCCACGCAGCAGCAAAGATCCAGCGGGACAAAAAGGAGAAGGACGAGGTAGGCGATCTATACGCCACAGAGGAAAGCATCAAACGGGTCCTGGGCGAGCAAAAGGAATACGTTTGTAAAAGTCAGAAAGATCAGAAAGAGAGAAACACAGTAGGATCAGCAGAGAGCTGGAAACAGAATGAATGAAGAGAAGTAAAAAAGGAGAGCTTCAGTGCCAGAGCTGTTTCTTCGTGGCGTTCTTCTCCTTCTGTCTCTGATTATGAACGATGGTTTCAGAAGAGGTTTGTTCACTTAGATGGTGAATTCAGCTTGATCCTACATGTATGCCTCACATGCTGCTCCCTATGGAGACAGCACTGCATAACTTTCCCTACCCTCTAAACAGGAACACTTCCTGTACCTTCATGAGGGGACGTAGCTCCCTGTGGTTTAGTTCGACAATCAGGAAGTACATCTTTTTTTACACAGTGTGCAGCCAGACTCTGTGGAGCTCTGCTGATAACAGAGGCAGGTGTGCTGAGCAGAAAACATGCAGAGATGCATCTAAAAGGAGCAGACATCAGCCCCCCAAAGGGCCCCGAGTTTAAGACTGGAGCACTAGCCTGACAAAGCAGTCAATCAGATGATGACCAATGAATGTCGTTCTCACATAGTGGAGCACAGGCAGCTTCAGTACATCACAAACTCACCCAACTATTGAGTCCATCCTGATGTATCTCCATCTTCTTAAAGACTGTTTATCACTTATCAATCTAAATCAGCTGGTTTGGAGCAGGGAACCAGGAAAAACCTGCAGAGGATTGGACTTTTAACAGAAATCCCCCAGACTGCTCAGACATACCAGTCTGACTCAAGATGGCACAAATTTCAGCACCCTTTCACAGAAGAGAATAATATGTTTTTTGTCATGATCTGGCCTGTTTGCTCTCCCTTAATTAGTCATTCCTTTCACCTGTTGTTTTCCCCTCCCTGCCTCAATTCTAATTTATTCCTCTAACTTGTTTCCTCTTGGTTATATTCAGTTCAGTCTGAGCATTCATTTCTTGTCTTTCTGTTAGTCTGTCTGTTCAGTTTTTGCCTTGGTTCATGTCCTGGATCCTAGCTGCCAGTGTAAAGAGGGTTTTTGTGTTTGTCTCGTCTCCTGATCCTCCACTGTTCCTCCCCCGCCGAGTCCTCTGGGTTTTTGGCTCTACATGTGGGGAGGTTCAGTTTTTATCTCAGTAAGCCTGGCTCCAGGGAGGAGACCAGTTTAAAGTCCTGCTTCAAGTTCCGGTTCCACGTCCTGTCTCGGCCACCCTCTTCCACCGAGCTTGCTCAGCTGCACCTGATCCTGTCTGCTCCTGTGCGTGACCACCTGGTCACGCTTTCGGACCCTGTCAGACTCTGAACCCTCCTGGGAGCCTGTGGATGCCTGGAAGTCTGGATCCTGAAACCTGTTTCTCTTCCTGCCTAATCTGGATCCTGTCCCTGTCTGTTCTGGATCCCTGACCAGGATCGTCCTCTGGGACTGCAGCACTTGGGGACATTCTTGGACTGGACTGTTAAACCAGGTAAGTGGCCAACTCAGATAATCATCTGTCAGATGATCGTGGTCACTTACCTGTGTTTCTCCTGCAGAGTGCCTGTGATTGGGCGGTGCCCCGCCCCCCTCCTGCAGTGTTCGCGAGCCACAGCTCCACTTTAGGTTTTGTTAATTTAATAATCCTTTTTTAACTTTCCTACTGACTGTCGCTCCTTGAATACTGGGTCCATCTGTTCTCGTTTCATGACAGTTTTTATTCTATTCTAAAGAAATGAAAATGAAAAACTATACAAAAGGTAGAACAGTCCAACCTCTAGTTCTATGTATCAATTATAGAAGTGTGAATTAATGTTTGACATTTTCTGGGGGTGCACTATCCCGCCCATGACCCCAAAGGGAGGGGCAGAAGAAACTCAGGTTAAATGAAGCCTAAAAGGCCGGGTCTTATGCCACTATCAACCTGTTAGTATTGTGATAATGGGGATTTTCTGGTAAAGTGTTGACACCCAGAACTGAAAACTATGACCTGTGGAATCAATAGAACAATATAGCAAGACCTGTCTGGCAACAGGAAGTAGTCTACATTAACACCTTGTGCCCTTATCAATAAAAATCAATAACAGATGAGATATAAAGTCTTTCATGTCTATCAGGCTGGAAAGGTTGGGCTCATTTTTAAGCTTCTGGGCCTCTAAGGATTAACGATAGGATTCAACAGTGGGGAGCCTAACCAAGAGGCAAAGGGTTACACAGATTACGCAAAGAGTTCAACAACACTAAACCGGGAGGTCCATACGGAAGAGGATTAGGGCCACTGAAAAAAAAGAAAAAGTTAACTGATTTTTCAATTTTATTTGTCTCTATTCTATTTATCTGACTGAATTCTGACAACAAAAAAGTCAGAATTCTGAGATAAGTCAGAATTCTGATAAAGTTAGGATTCTGACTTTTTCCCATACTAAATTGAAATAAAATTTAAAAATCAGTTAACTTTTTTTTAGAATCTGAAAGCTCTGTATACCTGGCTGCCTCAGTTAGGGTCAGAGGTCATAGAAGCTGGATCTGAATGCGGCCCATTGTTGTTACTAGTTGCTGTTCTTACTTTCCATTCCTAGCTTAGCCTTCCGCTTAGGGATAGATGCCAGTCAGATTAGGATTACAGCCATCTGCTGGTGAAGATTCTCAATCATCCATGTCCACTGGAATCATCCACTGGACTGGAGTTCCAAGCTTTATAAAGTAGCCCAACAAAGCCTTGTTTTGGCTTAGAGTTCAATTTTACATGTTAGCCTCTTTTCTGCATACTGTTACCCAATCACCTGGCTGATCAGACACTTTTGGAGGACCACTACGTAGGGTTGTACCTGGTCTTGGTGGCTACTTAAAGGTATTGTGGAAGATTTTCATAAACGTTTTTTTTCTTTGCGTGCGAGAGCATGCACAAACCCATTTCTCGTGCATGCTCTGTTTAAAAGTGCTGTTCTCATAGCTCATACCAGCTTACTGTGCCAAGATGTCCACCTTAACCCTAAATCCTTCAATCACTATATAGAGCGGGGACTATATAGTGGATTTTATAGTAATCTCAGTTAACTGATCAGACAGTTAATCGCTGCTTTTTGCATCGTTGGTCTCGTAACTCCTCCTCCACCGCCTGGTGCCTACGGCATTTTAGTTAGTAGATGCCATATGCCGATATGATTCAACAGTGGGGAGCCTAACCAAGAGACAAAGGCTTACACATATTAGACATACATAGCTTGACATGAGCATCAGGGCGTATTTTGTTTAAAGAGAAAAGCAGCATTTCTTGCAACATTTAAACAAATTTTATAAGCACTACACACACTAGATGCTGTTTATCAATGTTTGAAGCATCACTGGCTCTGATCCACGTGGAATTGGAACTTTTTTCCACTTTGAAATGGATGCATTTGTAATCACCAGCGACTAAGACAGAAGGTAAATACAAGCCTATTCAACCAAATGTAAATATGTCTGTTTTAAGTGGATTTATCCTGTATTTTCTTTTTAAGACAGAGAATTGTGCAGAGGTAAACAAAGGTAAACCCCATTCTTTTTTTTTAATCTGATATGCTGATATTGTCTGTATCGTAAAACAAATAATACATTCAAGGTACTGCAAATAGATTTATTGTACTTACGCGTGGGCAGGAATTATAAGAGGAACTGACAACAAGCATTTAAAGTATTAACTTCAATATACAGATTTTACAACTCGGCTGTTGTTACTCTGTGTAGCCCAGTTAATGTCTTTTATTGTAACATTCCGAACACATTTCTTACATAATACATGTGAAGTGTAGATAACAGCATCCAAAACATGAGAATTAACTTGAACCTAACTTGATTTCCAGACATTGAAGCTGGACTGTAAATAAAGTATTCAGTGTATTTTATTTAATCTAAACATTACATGTTCTTCTACTCTATAAAATAAATAACATCCTATTTATACCTTAACTACCTCAAAGGGTCATCAAAAAATGAAAACAGTAATAGCAAAGTGTCATGTTTGGTTTCAGGTTCCTAACCCACGTGCAGAACACTCAGACAGGGAAAAAGTTCAAAGGTTTATTTAGAGTTAGTACAATAAAACAGATCAGGTGGTTATCAGATCCTGGACAGGTCACGACTGGGTTCACTGCAGAGGGGGACAAAGGAGTTAGCAGATGTCCAGGTAATCTGCAGGATGTGAAGGTGCAGGTCTGTACCTGTTCTGGAATTTGAGCAGAGCAGCAGAGGGGGGGAACCAGGAAGGTCCAGAGGCTGTCGGCAGGCTGAGGGCTTGGTGGAGGCAGAGCTTGGTTTGAGTGCTTTCAGGTCACAGGTTTGAGTTTCCCTTCCAGATTCTTCAGAGAGCAGGCAGGCAGGTCCTTGACAGGTTTGATTCTCCAGGGTTCTTCAGAGATCAGACAGACAGATTTCCAACAGAGAAACTCTTCAGGGTTTCTGGTTTCAGACAGGTTCAACCTGGGAAGCAGAGAAGACAAAACAGATCAGGTTCAGGTTTTCAGGGAGTCAAAGATTCAGACAGGCAGGTTGGCTCAGGCTTGCTAACCATAACTGGCAAACACTCTGGCGCCGGGGTGATGTCCTCTGCCTCCTTATATACTGGTCTCCTGATGAGCAAACGAGCAACGGGTGGTGCAATCAGCTCCAGGAGACCCAGAACGCCCTCAGGAGGAATCCTTGGTGCCCTCTGGTGGGCAAAAGTGGACAGACCTCCAGATCCCAACACAAAGAGATATTAATAAAAGGGAAAAACTCAGATTTTCTTTTTTTAGTCGGCTGTGGCTTAGAATCAGAATTTTTGATAGCTTACAGTCTTTGCTTGTCCATTTTTCAGCAGCCTTCAGAAATCCTGCCTGACACAGAATATTTAGTTTTATAAAAGAAGAAAAGTTTTTTGTTGATAAAATATATTATACTTAAGTACTAAATAGTATTTTGAGACATTTCTCAAGTTAAACAAATCAAAACACTCCTGCTTCTTTACAGAAGTGAAACCTTTTGCCTGTTGTGGCATAGATAATATTTAGTTTTGTTAATTGGGACTAGTTCCATAGTCTTGCTGCTCAGTGGGTAGCACTGCTGCCTTGCAGCAAGAAGGTTCTGGGTTCGATTCCTGGCCCAGGGTCTTTCTGCATTGAGTTTGCATGTTCTCCCTGAGCATGTGTGGGTTCTCTCCGGGTACTCCGGCTTCCCCCACAGTCCAAAAACATGACTGTTAGGTTAATTGGCTTCTCGAAATTCTCCATAGTGTGTGCGTGAATGGTTGTTTGTCCTTTTTGTCTCTGTGTTGCCCTGCGATGGACTAGAGACCCGTCCAGGGTGTACCCCGCCTCTCACCCAATGACTGGGACAAGCGTGTCAGATGGATGAATGGATAGATCCAAAGTCGTCCAAAACATGACTGTTAGGCTAATTGGCTTCTCTTTCTCTCTCTTTGTCACTGTTTAGCCCTGCAATGGACTGGCAACCTGTCCAGGGTGGACCTTGCCTCTCACCTGTAGACAGCTGGGCACCAGCACCCCTCGTGACCCCACTTGGGATAAGTGACAGAAAAGGGATGGATAGATATTTTGTAGCATAACATTAATTGCAGTAATCACGGTATTCTTGCATGAATAAAATGTAAATTTCATGCTCCAAGCATGCACATATAATCACTAGTAAAACAGTGATTGGAGTAACGGCGTTGAAAGTAACGGCGTTGAAAGTAACGGCGTTACTAACGCAATTAAAGTTTTTTAGTAACGATGTAATCTAACAAATTACTTTGACTGTAACTATAACTCAGTTACCATTGCCGACACCCCGTTATTGCATGTTACTCAGGTCGCACGATGAACCTGTTTTTCATGATAGGACTCGTGCACACCTTGTCACTAGAGAGGGGTTTACGGGTTACAGGTATTAACGTACAGCACACACAGAGAGATGGAGAGTGAGGAGGACTCCAGTGAACTGCGTTTCCCCATCAGATACGGTTTCCCCTGCATCTTCGCACAGCACAGGCGGCACACCCATGAGTAGATGTAATGCAGCCTGATGATATTTACACCGCATCAGATACGGTTCCCCCATGTTAAGCAGGGGGAACGCAATCTGAAGGGGTTTATAGGTCCGTCAGATAGCGTTCCCCCCTGATGTAATTTACGTTGAGTTGCAATAAATGCAAAACTCTCTGCAGGTTCTTGTCTTTGTCGTCCACTCTATAGACCTTTTTCACACTTCCGGGTTTTAAAGCGGATGTGGGGTTTGACAACTTCCGGTGGCTATAGCGTTAGCATAAAAGTCTAAGAAAATGGCTCAGTCTCGGCGCAGTTGTTTTTGTTCTGTACCTGGTTGTTCATGTGGGGCAAGAAAACAGCCATATCTGTCCTATCATGCATTCCCGACGGAACAGGAAAATGTTAGAATAAGCTCTAAGTAGTCCAGAAGTCGTACGTGAAAGTTCTTCAGCCATCAAACATGAACAGGAACTCGAACCAACGAACAAGAGCCAACCGGCTTTCTGACTGTTTCAAACCTGCAGCTTGTGCGGTTCCTCATTTTTCTTCATGGATCTGAAGCATCTAGCTCTGACAACTACCTGTCCCTCGACAACATTTGACACTACAGGCATGCAGAAGTAAAGCATAGTTTCAACATCAAGCATCATCTAGAATCTCAGAACTAACATAACATTCTAGCATGCTGTTTTTCACAAACTGTAGTGGCAAACAAATTTCAGAATGTCAAAATATAACTGAAAAGTTTAAACTATGTCCGTCTCCAATATTCCACATAATTTAGATACTAAGTTAGGCTTCATTACGATGTTTGTGTAGCTCATATCTTGCAGCTAGCGCTAAGCTCGCTAAGCTACGTCTTTTCTTACCTTGATAGCTGTGGATATATTCTTCGTGGAAGAACTTGTATCCTTTCACAGATTTGTTGGTGGGGGAATTCGCCGCAGCGATTTCCTCCGCATCCACGAAAGAAAGTGTTGGCAAACTAAGTAAGGATGACGAAAAGCACAGAGGAGAGACATTTTTCAGAGTAAAACAGGAAGTGCTCCAGCCCTTTCAGACGCAGCTTCCGGTAGTCGTGAAAAAGGTCTATTCAGCTGGCTTTAGAAACACACAGCGAGAAGGTTGGGGCCGGTTGGTGAGGGCTACGCGGGCGAGAAATGGAAAAGTAACGCAATAGTTACTTTTGCTAGTAACTAATTACTTTTATTGTGGAGTAACTCAGTTAGTAACTCAGTTAGTTTTTGGGAGAAGTAACTAGTAACTATAACTAATTACTTTTTCAAAGTAACGTGCCCAACACTGCTCATAAAACTGCAATGAGTTCAAAACCTTGGACCCAATATTCAAAAACAGACAGATCTGGATAGTTCAAAACTAGATTTTATTCAACACTCAGTATGGCTGCTCGTCAGCTGGGGCGGATAAACCGGATCCTGTTTACGAGTGGAGCTGAAGCCAGCGGAGGCCGAGGGGCAAGTCCAGAAGGGAATGTCCAAAGCCAAAGTCAGAAAACAGTCCAAGTTTGGTGAGCCAGGTGAATCCAGGAATCAGTCCAGAACAGAGCAGATTAAAGAGCAGACTAGGGCAAAGCAAAACTTGGGATCCACAGGACTGAAACAGGTCACAATCAGGTAATCAGCAAAACAAACAGAAGGCTAGAGTTACTCACACAAAACAGCTTGAATATTCTGGCACTGGTAGCTGGAAAACACACAGCATATATAGGAGCTGAAAACAGGTGGATCAGATAAGCAGTAATGAGAAACCGGGCAGAGTTAAACAGGTGAGTGGAATGAGCAATCAGGCCAGCCACCAGTGCCAGGATCATGACAAAAACACGCAATCAGGAAGAGAGAAGACAGAACTTAAGGCAGAACAATCAATGAGAATGGCGCAACACAGGTACATGCGCTGCTAAATAAACAGAAACTCAACTAAACATTTTATTCACATCGAATTGTTTGTAGGGCCGAGTAGGTCAGTCCAAAATTGGGTAGAAATGTCCCTATGGTCCCTATGCAAACCTACCGCCATGCTATGAACCAATCAGAGATGGGCGGAAACAGATCCACTAGTCACCATTTGACATGTGGCCCGTCCAGAACACGGCTACTATGTTCTGGTGCAGTTCTTGGCCGAACTTTACTAACCATAGTTTATGTTCTTTTTTTTTTTTTTAGAAATGAATAATAAAATGTATCTGGAACGTTTTGAAGCTTAGTTCAGTGATCTTTAAAAAAACATTTCAGTTTATAATCTCTAGCCTTGCAGCATTTCTACAACCATGGTGCTTTCTACTGAATATATCTAACATGCCTTAAATGTCAATATCAGGATTCTTTAAAAGGAAGGTTAGGGTTGCATTGGTTTTCTAATTGCCCTTCTTCTGCACTGGAATCCTTGGATGGTTCTGATTTATGCATTTCCCAACATGAAATAGTGATTTAAGGACTCTTTATTTGTCTCAATTGCATCTTCTTGGCAGGAATGTCCATTATTTATTGCTGTATAGCTGCAGTAATTGCCACCAGAGCAAATGTTCCTCATTACATGGTATGGAAGCTGTAATTGGCCGTCCCAGGCACAGCGATCAATGTCATCGTTATTACAAGGAGTCCGGCCGCCTGGACCCCAGACGGCTGGCCCTGCCGGGGCCAAAAGGGACCAGTAAAGGGGGAAAGTGTTAGACTCCTCAGCTCGTTATGCCTGCAGCAATCCGTCTATCGTCTGGGTGTCTATTGACAGCTAGCAGTCTGACATGGAGTCGTTCTCTCCATCTGGCTCAGCTATGCTCTGCTTCCACAGATTTCTTCAGTGTACCTGCCCCTGTTTCTCATCCTGTCTCATTTAGGGCCCTCTTTTTAGGCTACCCAGGGCAGTGTCAAAGGGCCACGCCATGTCCAACCTGCAGTAGGATCCATCCTTCCATTACTGCGGATGGAACGTTCGTCCATCTGAAACAAGTTCAACTTCTGGAACATAACTGCTCAGACATTGTAATGTAAAAAGATCAGCAGCCTTGGTTAAGGCTGAGCCACAGAGGGGCAGAGACACGGTCACCTGCTGGATGGATACCAGCCCTTCTAGGTACACAAGTATACCACACACTAGGTGACCAAACGTCCGTATTTCCCGGGACATATCCGTATTTCACGTCCTGTCCCGGGCGTCCTGGGTTTTTTTTAGAAAGTGAGGAAATGTCCTGATTTCACTGCGCACGACGCTCCGTGTGACGTAATCCCTGAGCCGCGTCAGTGCGGGCAGCCCTGCTCTTAATCAGAGGCTCTGTTCGAAAACCTGGGCTGCATCCTCCAAGGACGCGGTCTACCTAGACTGGATCCTTCGAAGTCCTTGAAAATAAGGAGGCCGGAAGAGTTTTTTTTCTGTAAATTCGAACAGGTCCACCCTTCAGCGGGTTTATGCTCTGTTGCTTAGCAACCGTGAAAGTTGACACACAAAGCAGGAAAAGAATGAATACCGAGGTTTTCAAAACTGTTTGTTTATTTATTTATTTTTTTTAAAGTTAAAGCGAACAAAGACTACACTCACAAGAATCCAGAGTGGAATAAAGGTTCCAACCACCGGGAGCAGGAACCAATCAAATCAAATGTAATGATAGAAACCTTAGTCAGTTAAATAACCTGCTGCTGTCATTCTGCACATCTCTGATGTTGCTGCTATTTTCAAAGATCCATTACTGTAAAAATGTCCATAGCTGCATATTGGTTATTAATTCTCCAGTTTTATATAAAACACTTTACAGAATTTTATTTTTTATATTTCAACTCTTCCCTATTATGTTATTCTTATACATTTTTCTAAGGTCCTCATTTGTGTGACCATTTTCAATAATCTTTCTGCTGCTGTAAATTTGCCCATTGTGGGACAATAAAGGGATTTTCTATTCTATTCTATAAAAGGGTTAGAAATATATAAGTAAATCTAAACAATGTATCTACAAAATATATCTGCAAAATCTCTAATATTCAACAACAAAAAATACTTAGTTAAGCATATTGTGCAAAACAACAATAAAAAAAATTAAACTCCTATCAGATTTATAGTTCTCACTCTGCAGATATATTAGAATCTGTCCTTAAATTACAGCCAAACTCATTTACACAGTAACAGATTAAAACCTTTAGATAAACCAAACATTACCACCACATATCTTACTCTATAACCATTAAAACAACAATTTTCATTCATTTCAGACAGAACTATTCACAGAGTTGTATTATATTATATATATTATATATACCTTGCAATTTTCACCACTGTTCTGCGCCTCTGATCACGGAGCAAATCCCAATGATGAGACATTTGTTCTTTCAATCATCACCCCCCCCCCCTCCCCCCTCCCGCTCCAAGGTGTCCTGGTTTTCCCAAATGAAAATATGGTCACCCTACCACACACACTCCTGTCTAGTGACCTGAGGCTGCAGAGCATTGCTAGTTCTAGCAGATTCCATACATTGCATACATCTTTCAGCT